>NC_050532.1:16881970-16901512 GCF_002922805.2 Oryzias melastigma
TACATATAATCATGTATCATATCTATGGTCATATTTTACACTTAACACACAAAGATACCCCACAGACAGGATCTTGGGGTTTCAACAAGGATAACTCATTTGAGTAAATTTAAATGTTGATTCGTGAACCGAATCTGAATTCTTCCCTTACCCCTACGGCTTCTCCCTACCTCTCCAGTTGTATTGTATTTTGAGGGGTAGGGGTGTCTGAAATAGCTTGTTAGCAGTAGTTAATAAAAAGTAGCAGTAGCTACTGTATGGCTCTGTATTTCTTCACGCACATAAGTTTACATTTAAATTTAAGTAATGAGTTTTTGATCCGAGCAGGACTTTTTAAAGTTATAAAACTGGTGTATTTTCCAAGCGCTAACGTAGCTGCTAACGTAGCTGCTAACATAGCTGACTGGCGACTATTTATGACATCATCAAGAGGGAGTGACGACCAAATTTGAGGACACTATTTTTCCATAACTCTTCATTTAGAGAGAAGTTTATTGTTCATCTCAAGTGTTTTAAAGCACAGTTAGCAAATATATATATATATTTTTTTTAAATGTTATTTTTGTGTTTGTCCATTCATCTATCCATTTTCTGAACCCGTTATATCATAGAGGTCATAGGGTTACCAGAGACTGTCCCAGCTACTGTTGGTCGAAGGCGGGGTACACCCTGGACACGTCGTCAGTTTAGGTTGATTTATTCTGGAATAATATTCCTGTCTGGTTTTATTCATAGTTATGCTAAAAAAGTTACATTTTTAAAGTTTTATAATTTTAGTTTTATTGTGTTCAGTAGATGTTTATCCTGTTTGGACAGCGACCTTGTTTTGGATTTTGACCTCCTGTGCGATTAAGTTCGACACCCCTGCTTTAGAGGAACCAATCAACCTTTGAAGCATGTTTTTGGTCCAGAGAAAACCCACACATGCACAAGGAGAACATGCAAACTCCACACAGAAAGGACCCAGCTTGGATTCAAGCCACTACATGCAATAATAAGTTTTTTGGATTTCTATAATTTTGCTCTCATTATCAATTAATAAAACTACAAGATTCATGCATGAAAGTCAAGGACAGAAACGTTTTTATATATAAGTTAAATCAAATGTATGTATCAAATGCATAAATGACAATTATGATATTCTAGGTTGCATTTGTGCAGCTTTTTGAGAGGAAGGTTTTCGTTGAAAGTGAAAAGTCTCTCACCGTGCTTTCAAACTATAGAACAAACCCCTGTAGAAAAGCTGCTCGGAGTTAAAGCATTACTGCGATTTTGACAACTAAACAAGAAAAAGAAGAGATGTGACAAACCTGAGCTGACTAACACTTCACACCATCGCTGTTACCAGGTTATTTTAGTCTCTAGTGACGAATGCTGGCAAGTTCATTTAAGGTGGCACAGAATATATAAATAAAACCTGAGTTTTTTACTGCTTTTTACTGAACAACTTTACATTCTTGTCGTTTAGTAATAGTGGCTCAGTTGTCGTTTGTGTGCTTTTTGCTTATACACATAACAAGATCCATAGGATGAGATGTTGTCACTGTGTCAAGACGATCTTTTCATTATATTCTGTGGCTTGTCTTCTTTCCTCCCTGTTTTAGTTTTTTGTTGCTGCTGTTTTTTGCATACATATTAATGTGAGGCTGCTGTGCTCATTAGGGCTCCTGTAAGCTGTAAAAAGCTCACATTTAGCAACAGCCCAACCTCTGTGACTAATCTCAATTTAGAAAAGCATGATAGGAAAAAAAATGGAGCCAGTGATCTTGTGCTGCCTTTAAACAACCTTTTTTTATTTCTTCAGAGGGAAAAAAAAATCACTCCGGAAAGTAATTTCCCCTCCCACCTAAGATCAGATGTGTGGATCTTTTTTTCTTTTTTTGGAGAAAATAAACATATCATGCTTACTCCCACATATTCAAATTAGACGTCACCAGCCACATATTATTGCTGTCATCTTATGGCATTTCTTTCTAGCATGCTTATTCTCAGGTTATATCTCTTTTTTGCTTTCACTTCTTTGAAAATGTGCTTTTTTAATTCATGAATTTAAGATAGTATGGCTTGCTTTTACTAAAACAACTAGCTCAAACAGGACATACTAATATGTATTTAACAATCTATGAGTTGTTTATCCAACAGATGCAAAAATAAGCAATTTAGTCAAATTTAAAACATTATTTTCTTGCACAGTTCGCATATTTCATCTTTAATGTACGAGTTAAAGACAAAAAAGAAACAATTCTTTGACAGCTGATGTGGAGTTTCTCCTTGCAGCTGATAATATTTCTCATAGCCTGAAGAAAATCAAGAATCAAGAATCTTTATTGTCATTTATGCAGAGCAAAACAGAGTATTTTTACTGTGATCCCAGATGATTGCTGTCCACTGTTCAAGCCACAGCTGCAGAAACGTTCACATTTTTGAGGCAAATCCCTGAAACGACTCCCAAAGTGACCGACTTTACAAACCGCATCTCATTTCATCCGTATTTATTGTCATGCATAGCTTCATCAAGCTGAAAGTCGATTTGATTAAGCTGCTGTCTCCGTTAAATTGGAGGAGAGTAACGCTTTTATTGACTGAATCACACCTGATTCCCTCATGACAGGTGGTCACATGATTCCTGTAAGGTAGTAGATCTTTTTTGGGGTTGACCTAGAACAGTACACTTCAAAACAGTTTCACTGGTACAGCTAGTACTTTGGTTGAGCCTTAAGATTTTCTATATTTTTTCAGTTCTTTATAGTATAAACAATTTAATCTCAGAGCTCAGTCATTGAAATAATTACCTTAAATTTGGTTGTCTAAGACAATTAGCAATGAAAAATATTGCATAATTACATTTTGTAATGGCAGCTGGTACATTTTTTTTTGTACTTCAGGCAGTACCAGAGCACCGTCTTTTTGTTGCGCTGCATGTTTACATCTGACATGTGGCTCAAAAAACCTAATCACTGATAATTACCTGGTAAACAAACCACTCGGCTCCAAACTGAAAAACAGCCGTAAAAAGATTTTTTAAAAACATGTAGTGCAAGAAGAAGTGAGAACCTTTAAACGAGAATTGCAAAGATTTTGTAAATCAGGGTTGATTAGTTCTTGAGACCTTCGTTAATTAAATTACTTCTCTTTTAGTGGTGTAAACATTTTGGTGTGTTGTGTGTAATGAAGTCATCATTTGTGTGAAACAACAAGAACTTTTATTATTTTCTAAAAATCTTACATTACCCAGTAAGTTATTTTACTAATGTAAACTCTCATAATTTTTCAACCTTTAATAAAAATATGAGAGCACCTTACAGAAAATAAATGTGAACCACACAAATATTTTTGCGTCAAAGAATTGATTCATATTCCTGCAATCCAACCAGATCAATATGACTGAAGTTTTTTTTTTTTTAATCAAATTGACCTATACCATTAGAAAACAGAATCAAAGTGATATTTTAAAATACTAAATGGATTGAGACATGGTAAGTTTAGTGTACTATAACATAAAAACGAACAAGTACTATCACATCAAATAGCATATGTGTGATGGCAGCAAAGAAATATTTTTACTGTCGAATATGTGACTGTATATATTTGACACTTTGAATATTCCAAATACATGATCATGCAGTGTTACATCATGCTCTAATAATGTTCTGTTTGTATTATTTTGATCTAGAAAAACAACAGTGGATCGAACTTTATTAAACTGAAATGTGAATGGATTTGACATGAATTCTTGTTAACTTGTTCTTAAACGTACATAATTTACACTTGATTATCTTGCAAGAAATACAGGGAATCTAGACATATTCACCTGCACTGTTCAGCTCCAGGTATTTATCTCTGAATCACACTGGTTGGATTTTTGGCTAAAGTTGTCCTGGATCGATTTCAGTGAACCAAATGAACCAAAATTGACTCTGAATCATATTGTCAACCACAAATTATGATATGAATCAAATCGTTCTTAAAATTGATCATTTTTTGAACCATTAATAGTGATGATGAATATGGTTAAAATAAAATAATCTACTTTTTTCCACTTTGTTTCACTTTTGCATGACAAATAGTGTATAATAGTGTACTACTAAAAGGATGCTGACAAATAGGGTTAGCATTTTAGTGTTAGCATGTTCCAGAAAAATCAAGAATTTGACAAAAGCAGTTGTTTTGTTGTGTTTAAATGTTATGTTTGTTTTTTGTTAAATTTTCATGCAGTCGTCTTCCTTCATTACTCCCAGATTCTTTTTAATATCAACAGGTGCACTTTCTTTGTAACATTCCGTAAAAGCAGCTTTTCTTTACTCTCCTTGCAGTCGCTCCTTGTTATAGTTTTTCAAGTCGATTACAGTTAGTTTGGTTTCTCCATCTGCTGCTGTGAAGCTCAGGAAGAGTGTTTCAGAGTAACCAGCATGTGTGATGTGATCATTCTGCAATAATATTCCATCTACAGGGAAAAGAATCGGCTGCTGGGGCTTTAATAAGATACTAAGATATGTTTGATTCAGACGGCCATGCTGTCAAGGTTGGATATTATTGTGCTTTTCGCATTCTAATGACTGAATGAATTTATGTGAATGAAATGGAAATCTGAAAACAGACGACTTGGACAGAAGGAGACAGAAGGTAGCATTGCATTAGTAAAGCACATACTTCTGCATACATCTGTCCAGGCGGAGGAAGATGAGCTGCAGGCTTGCAGCTTCGGAGCATCAGAGCGGATATTTGTCACTTTCCTCCTGATTGGTCCAGCCTGTTTCCAGCCGTTTGGTGTGTGTGTGTGCTGTCATTCTCACATTTTTAGGTCAAAATGTCATCAGTTGTGAATTTGTTTTTCCACTGTGTGAGAAGATGGATTTGTGGTGTGACAGCTTGAGAAAAGTGTAAATTGCACGTGCCTCATGCTCACTGTGTGGGAGTATGCGGGCCTTTAAGAAATGTTTTTAAAATCCTTCCTTATAAAAATATGCTGAAATGAGTGCAGCCGCCTGTCGCCTTGATCATGCAAAAGGCACATCATACTCTGGCCAATATATTTATAGTATGTATTGTACATATTTTATAGAATTTGTATTATTTATGACAACAATTTCCATGAAATGGAGGGATTCTTAGAAATTTAGTGAGAAATATGTTTATGATGGATGAAAAAAATGTATATTTATTTACATTACAGGCTTGTGATGACACGACTGGTATTATAAGAGGGCTCTGCTATTGAGCATTTGCAAGATTCTGATGTCTATATGATGGAAAAGTTTCAAATATTACATGATTAATTATTGAGCTGCAAGTGGAATTAAAGTAGATTAAAGTGGAATGATTAATCATGAAGTGATTTGATAATATCAAGGGTGACCTGAAGAGTTTCATTACAGGGTAATGTCTTTATTCATCAAGCGCTTTTTCCAAAGAAATATCAAAGTAAAATTATATGAGAGTCAAAATGAGAACATAAAATATAAAAAATAAAAGTGAAGTGATTATTTTAGATTAAATCTATGGGTGATTAAATGTAATTAAAGACCCACTCTAATAAAAAGTTTACTTTTTAGCATCTTCTTGTGGTATTTTTTCCAGAATGGAGGACATATATAAAGAAAATTAAGGTTAAAAATGAGTTTCTGAGAATTTCTTTATCAGTTTGTTGTAAATCAGGAGCAGATGAAGATGAGACTGTGTTTTTTGATGGAGGAACCACCAACATGATATTATATTTCAAATTATTTACAGTTATATGTACAAATGACCACAAATTTACATTGATGTTTTTCACCGTACAAAATTCATTTGATTGGACACGTAAATATATCTTTGTAGAATTTAAAGATATAACTTTTGCATAACTACAGATTAATGAAAACACTACCGGATTTTATCATAATTAATGCATGAGAGGGTTAAATTGATTAATTGGTTTATTTCAAGCACTGACTGGGAAAAATAAAGGAAAAAACACAAATATTTCAAACTCATTACAGAAATAATGAAATACACTCAAAACAAGCAAAAAAACACACTTATGTCACATTTGATTAAATATTGTGATTATTAGTTAAAGTCAAGTAGATCTTTGATTGCTTAAAAAGAAGTGGGTGGAAGTAAAGTAAATTTGGTTTTAAAACACCAATAAAATAAAGCGTTTATAAAGTTCATGCCTTTATTATCTTAGATTCTTACCTTGATGCTTCTGACCAATAATTCCACATTGCGATGAATTTTTGTGTGGCAAGTATCGCTCTGTTCTCTCTCTTACAGGAAGCAATACATAAATTCATTTACGACTGCACATCTTGTGCGACAATATTGTTGGAAGCTGCTGGTCGTTCATCTTGTGAGCAGCTGGAGAAAGGTCGCACAGGTTGTGCCGTTGGCTTGGTTTGTGTCTGGGTGAGGACTCTGATCTGATAATGTCCTCATTAGCTGGCCACAACTCATCGCAAAGCTCTGCCAGGAGCAGGAACTCTGCTCCCGTGGTGACAGCTGCCGCCTCAGGGCTTTCATACACCAGATGAGCCCTCGCAACGCACGCATCACTGGGCTCCCATCAATCATGATTTACCTGTCAGAAGGTAGGGAGGGCAGAATGTCAGGTAACTGTTTAGGGATAACAGTTTTTCTCTCCTAATCAGTAAAAACTGATGCAAAATATGCTTTTATTATGAAAATACTCATTAGCTTCCCTTTTCTTTTTGTCTTCTAACGAGGCATTTAAAAAGCAAATAATCCCAGCACATCTGGTGCTTCATCAAAAATAATATTCACACAGAACTTGCTTCTGCACGCTGCATGTGAGTGTGCCCCGCCTGCTTAAGGCTGCTTTGTTCTCCCCGTGACAGAGATCAGTTTATAGCCTCAGTGTGAAGCTGTGGAGGAAGACAGTTCACTCCTACTCTCTGACTGATGGGCCTCTGAATTTATTTCTGCTATCAGCAAAGTCAGCATGAGGAGGGGCCCCCTGAGTCTGTATACAAACATGTCGGGTACTGCCAAATATCAGGATCATACTTTATGCTTGAAATAGGCAGGAAAAAGATATTTCAAGGCACAAAATCTATATTTTTGGGGTTATGAATGTCAGCTCTCTGTTCAATAAAAATAAATATCTGTGAAAAAATGAAATAAAAAGTAGACTAAATATGTTTTTTAATATCATAAACCAAGTCATAAAAAAGCAGCAGATCCCATTGATGATGTGTTATTAAGTCATGGGGGTGAAAGTAGCTGTCTGTGTTTTCGTCTCAACACATTCTAGCTGCTATGCACTCTGCAGCTCAAATCACCATAGGGGAAAAAAATTAGTTTATCTAACCTTGCAAATGACTAAATGTAAGTAACAACAGACAATGTTTTTCATTAATTAAATATCTTTCTATTCACATTACTAAATGTTTAGGGTAAAATGATCCCTGCTCAGAAAAGCAGAAAAAACACTTTTGGAGAAAAGCTGAAACATATTTAATTATTTTGGATAAACCAAGTCCAGTTGACTTTTTTACCTGTTATATTCATGGGATTAATCACAATAAATGAAAATCTACTGAGACAGTGTTCTATGTGTACAAAATAAACTTGTGGTTTTACAATATCTGAATTATCTTTGCCCCTCTTGCATCCCACCAGTATAGGATAGATGCTTTAGCCCCAGTTTGTCCACGTCTTTTCTGATTGGTTAGTCAGGCCTGGCTGTCTTTTAATTGGTTTATAGTTGAGATAATGAAGGTTTCACCTTTTCTAGGACAGAATCAGAAAGATGGAAGATTCAATCTGTCACACAATCCTTAAAAAACGTTCAGCTTTGTATACTCTCCAAGTGCATTCACACTAGGGCTGCCACAAATGATTATTTCAATAGTCGACAAATCCGTTTTTTTTTTTCTTGATCAGTTGACTAATTGGATCATGGGTAAAACACACATCTTAGCCATAATCAGCTTTAAACTTGAAGTGTTTAAGATATATGCTATCTAAAAATAAAGAAAAATTAGGATTATCCATCCATCCATCTTCTTGACCGCTTTGTCCCTTTCGGGGTCGCGGGGCGCCGGAGCCTATCCCGGCTACTGATGGGCGAAGGCGGGGTACACCCTGGACAGGTCGCCAGTCTGTCGCAGGGCCTCAATCACACACATTCACTCTCACATTCACACCTAGGGGCAATTTAGAGTCACCAATTAACCTATGAAGCATGTTTTTGGACGGTGGGAGGAAGCCGGAGTCCCTGGTGAAAACCCACGCATGCACGGGGAGAACATGCAAACTCCACACAGAAAGGTCCCAGCCGGGATTCGAACCGGGGCCTTCTCGCTGTGAGGCGAGAGCGCTAACCACTGCGCCACCGTGCAGCAAATTAGGATTATCGTTTATAAAAACTTTAAATAAAAGGCTTTTTTTTTTGCTTTTAGTCTTTTTAAATGGAAAATGTTTTAATGTGAAATACTTTGAGCTACATTAGTTGGAAAAGCGTTGTACAAAAGACAAGGTTCGATTTAATTTGATGAGTTCTTATCAGAGCAGAGAAATTATTTAGAAAATACTGTAGTGCCACACAAATGAGGTTTATCCTTCAACACAATTTTCAGATACTATAAGGTTGAACATCAGTAAAAAAGAAAAAAAAAGAATATGTAGAATAAACATGAAGTTTTGCAGCCATATTTCCATTCAGGAAGGAAGAAGGTTTTGACTTTGACAGGTGAAGTAGATTTGGAGAAAAATGCACAAATTACCAAAATTAGAGCAAACGACTAAGTTCTATATAATAGCTCTATGAAAATGTAATTGTCATCGACTGTGCAAAAAAGCCATTGGAGCTCAGTATAGAGGAAAGTTAAAACAGCAGTGAAGAAAAAAAATACAACAGTGTTTGTTGCTCTATTACTAAATTTCATCAGCCTTAAAAAGCTTGGTTGGACCTCTCCTGTCTTAAAAATACACAAATAAATTTGGAGCTACACAACCCAAGTGTCACAAATACAAAAAAAGAAGAAGAAAAGTACAACAAACTAGCCGACAGTGCGGGTGCGCGTCAGTCTAGAGGTAAACTGGTGACCTCATCATTAAAGGACACCTGAAAGTCTGAAAAGAACAACTCCACCTCTTTGACCGTTACAAAACTATCTGGAAAAACCATTCCAATCTATCAAAAGTCGACATAAAAGAGACTTTATTCACTTTATTTTGAGATATATCTTTTTTATGAAGCTCTAAAACCACAAAAAAAGAAAAACCTCTGGAGGCCAAACAATCATTGTAACACACAGGGGGGAAAATTGCAAGCCTTGTAACATTTTCCCAGTGGAAGAGAATGAGTTTCTATGTCTGTTTGGAAATGTTGCTTCTGGTGATCTTCTCTGGTCTTTGCTCTAAAAGCTCCACTGCAACACAGCAGCTCCTTGACATCAGCCAAAAACTGCCTTTATACAGTCACAGTTTTGCTTAATTTTGCCATTCTAGTTTATGTAAGTCTAGAAAAAACCACAAGGGATGGAACTTGAGAAATGTATTGTCTTGGGTTTTGAACTCAAAAAGGATTCTAGATGTAAAGTAATTTTCTACATTAATCTTTTCTTCTGTCTAAGTCTTTTCATGTAAGATTGAGGCATAAACATGAAAGCCTCCTTTTAAATCTCTTGCTCTTTTCTGAGAAAAGACCTGCTGTGCAATAAAATCAGAGTAAAATTGTCATTGCTCTCTTTTTTGTATAAAATATGCAGCTGCAACGAAAGCATTTGGTGAACTAAAACATGAGCGAACATCAAACTGTTCCACATGCATGTCTTTGTCAGTTGATAGCAGCGACATTAGTAGATTCACCTCGATTTTTTTTTTTTTTTTTTGGAGGTAAAGCGACTCAGAAGACTTCACAAATCACCTTATATTTATCTCAAAATGTCACATTCAGACGAACACTTTTTAATACAATTTGAGGCAAGTGTTTACATCAAATGAAGCAGTACATTTGGTTACATTTGGACAACTTTAATAACTTTTTGTCCGGAGGGAGAACTCTGTTTTTCCTAGAAGTGATCAATAGGTGAACATCATTATTTTTCCACGGAGTGAAAATAGTTCAAAGGATGCTTTAACGCCGCAGAAGGCAGCGCGAGGATAAAATGAATTATTTTTCTTGGGCATGCTGGGAAGGAAAGAAATGAGAGGTGAAAGAAGGGTAATGCTTTCAGAGTTGGTGCTCCTTAATGTGCTAGAACTGCTTTGACCTGCTCCTGTCATCGCTGTGGGCCTTTTCTTTTGTCACTTGGAAAGTGATGTATTTCAGCAATCTTTTATGACCATGTCACCTTCGTGCCTGTTTTTGGGAGATGTGGGCTTACAGGCGGGATTAGCAGCAATGAGCCCACACATCTGCTAATCAGCCGGGCAGATAGATTTCACTAGTTTCCCTACTTTAGATTCTCTTGTACAGTAAATCCATCCAAGAAGATGGATCGCCAGTTCCCAATCGACCATCTGTCATTTCCGGCTGCCATCAGCACAATACAATCTAAACTAATGGGAACTGTGGAGGCTATTTCACATGAATTTCAATGACACCCACTGTCAAAATGTTATCCAGACAGCATTCGGAGAAGCCAAAAAGCCTTTGTGTCGTGTTTTCTGTCATTTCTCTGGTTTGGAAAACAAAAAGACTGAGAAGGAAGTGAGGCACTCAGTGTGTGACGAAGCTTCCAAAAGGAGCTGATTTTAAAAGCGAGACGTTTTATGATAATTATCAAGGTTTTCCTTTCATGCTTTTTGTTTTCAAGACAGCAGCAGCCACTTGTGTCACTGATATTGTTCATGTGTCAGTCAGAGATCAATTCCTGTAGTTTTAGTGACAGGAAAATGAACTCGCTAAAAACCTGGAATTGTATCTTCATTCTATTCCTCATTGCTTCATCACTTTAGAAAGGCTTGCATGAATTTTTTATGACTTTCCAAAGGCTGTCCCCGTTCAGCCATTTAAGTCAAGCAGATTTTAGCTGCAGCATAAAAAACCCTAATAACATTTTTTAAGTATCCATGCTATCAGAGGGCGATTGCATCCTTTTTAAGCTTTCTCTATCAGCAGGTATAATTTCCACCTGGCTAAAACCTCCACGTTCAGCTCTTCAAACAATAACAGTTGAGCATAAACACCGCACGGGCCATATAATCAGCGCTGATGCAGGGGTAAGCTTCTGTCCTCCAAAGATAAGATGCTTTATAGTAAAGTGTGAAATTATATGAACAATGAGACATTTTAAAGATCCTGGCTTAACTTCATTATCAATTTACAGAAGAAGTTCTGCAGGGAAGTGACCTGTTGGCCCCACAGAGAAACAGCCCTCCGCAGGAAATAACTATTATTAAAGAGCCAGGTGGGGACAAACATGTTTTTAAGCATGCGTTATCCTTAAAAAATAAGCATTTTGTTAATAATATTTGCTGTTAAGAAAAATAGAATGGGGGTGGTAGTATCATGCTGTGGGAATGCCTTCACGCAGGAGCAGCTAATTAATCTCCAACAGTTGATGGTATCATAGAAACAGTATTAAAATACATTTTAAGGCTTCAGCAAAAAAGCTAAGACTTCAACATGAATGATTGTCGCTCACCGGTGTCAAATACTTTTGATAGTTCACCCTCAATGGTCAAGCCCCAGTAATGGGGAGTCCGGGGTTGTTTTTTAGGTCTCTGTTTTTCCGGTCATTCCTGATCTCTTCTGCATCCAGATATTTTCTATTAGTCCCTCCATAAATTCTTTCACCTTAGTTCCAGCCGTTGTGCGAATGACATACATTTATCTACTGGTTTGACAAGATAAATCTTAGAATCCTTAATGCTAATTCCAACACAGAAATAAAGTCCATCTTCTGCTGTTGCCCTTAAAGTAACACTTGGACTATTGTGTTATCTAGCCTTGATCATTGACTGGATAAGTAGAAACTGGACTGAGCAACCACTCCCCTCTTGTGTTCCAAATAGGAAGTACCCACAAGTTCCAAGAAGGCCAAAGTCCCAAAGAGAAATAGGCAGTTATTTCTCAGTCATTTTATTGTCAGAATAACCACTCTTGCTCTGAAGTCTTCTTCTTAACATGTTCCTTTATAGTCCTAATTTTTTAAAGATGTGTTTTTTTTATCACCAGTAATTCAAGTTATAAACTGACCAATCAGATGCCTCAGTAAATGCATGTGGTGGCCCTCAACGCTTACCATATCCAGTTTGTGCTGATACAGTCAATGGCTTTGATTGGTGTGGTAACATCATTTTAATATTCTGTATTTTCCACACTAAAGGTTTATAAGGCACACATTCAATGAATGGTACATATTTGTCATATATGAGGTGCATCAAACTATAAGGTGTATTAGGCGAGACTTCTTTACCTCACTATAACCTGGAAACAACTAAAAGCTAATTTAATCCGCACAGCTGGGAACCTCGTTGCTTTGGATGAGATGGAGGTCTTGATGACTTGTCATGATATTTTGAAGATCTTGCCTTTCTCTGCCTTTATCTTCAACACCTTTGAGTGACCGTCAGCTGTCTGGAGCAGCTCCTACCACCGATTTAACACTTTACTGCCCCCTTAAACCTTACCAATATTTTTTTAAGCTCTACTCACTCACCTCTCCACTCTCACCAAACAATGTCCTTCCCAGAGAGACAAGATCCTTCCGATTTAACCGCAACTGAGACTTCATCTTCTTCCTTGACAGCTTTGGACAGCAGCCTTTGGATTCTCTGGACATAATCTGCTGTTGTGGTGCAACTTCATCTGACTATAAAGCATTGAAACTTCCCATCACTGATCACTTCTTCATCTCATGTATTATCCAGCTCCCCTTAACAATTCCAGTTCTCCTCGTTTCATCTCCTTCAGCAATATTAAGAAAATTGACTTGGATTCTCTCTCCACTGCTATGAGTTCATTTTTTTACTGTTGTCTCGCCTGGAGAGCTAGTAACTCAGAACTACTTCCATTTTTGTTCTATTTTGGACTAATTTGTCCCGTTCCACCAATTCTGTTTCTTTTTCTGTTTCTGCCCCAGGATTTACACCCCATCACTGACTCATGATACCCAAAGATGTGCAACTTGAGCAGGTTTAGGGGAAATCTGGTCCATCTATTCACAAAGACTTGTACACAATCATCTATTAGACTACGAGGAGTGTGTAACTCGATCTAAATCTGATTACCTCTCTGTTATAATCAGTTCTAACGAAGGTAATTCCAAGTCTCTGAACTCTCTGTTTAATTACCAACCTCCTGACTCTCTGCAACCTCATTGACACTTTATTGTAATTCCTAAAGGTCCTTTTGAAAAAAGAAAATACCAGCAGCTTGGTTCTAATTTGGTCATTTTTAATCATTCAAGCATCTCTTGAATCTCAATTTTTGTCAATAAGCCTGTTTGCGGGACGCAACTGTCGTCAAAGCAATCCTCTCCTTTCTGTCATTATTGAATCTTCTCTTTTCAGGGGAAAAGTCTCCAAAAACTGTAGCTTAACCCTTTAACACCTGAGGTGTCACTGGTGACTCTTAAACACAAACTCTGTAACACACTGAAACTTTTCAACCTTTAATGCAATCAATGTAATTCCAGCATATTACGTTGAAAAGTTACAGTAAATCAAAGAACATAAACACTGGAGCTCCGGTGTTATAGGGTTAACCTGGTCCAGACTACTCTTACTCAACTTGACTCGTCATCTCCAAAATTCCCTCCCAATAGTCTCCACACAGCCTCCATGAATATTTGCGGTCTGTTCCCTCCAGAATAGAGACACTAGACTCCTCCCCATTTTCTTTCTCTTTGATCTGAGTGCAGTCTTTGACACCATCTGTCACTCCTCCCTCCTCAATCAGCTGCCTTCCTTTGGAAGAACTCCATTAGACTAAATCCGTCCTCTCAGGCTGCACTCAGTTCATTCAAGCTGAAATCTTCAGAGTTCTGTTCTTCTGCTGTAACCTCAGGTGTTCCTCAGGGCTCAGTCCTGGCTGACCTTCTCTTTATCGCTTCAACAATATTTTCAGTAAATATAACATGCACTTCCACTGTTATGTGGATGACACCTGCTCTACATCTCTCTTACTGCACAAATCAAATCCTGGTGCTCCTCTTACTTTCTTGAACAACAGTAAAACACCTGGCTCAAAATTTGCTTTTAACTCTTCCCTCAGGTTAAGAGTCTGGGTGTCATTTTTGACACTACCCAATCCACATCAATAAAATTATCCGGTCTAGTCCAACCTATATGGAACATTAACTACTTTCACCCATCCCTCACCTCCCACTGCAGCTCCTGTTCACCGCCTTGTCACCTCTCGTCTACATTATTGCTACTCACCTTCCTTTGGCTTCACAAATGTCTCCAAGAGCTTTTGTTGGTTCAGAATTCAACTTTTCAAAACCTTTATGAGAACTTCCTTCATTCATCACATCACTCGGGTTCTCCAGCACTGGCTCTCTGTTCAGTTCCTTTTCAGATTCAAAATCCTCCTTTAAAATCAATATCTCTTTCTGATCTCCTCTGTATCTTCTTTCTGTTTAAACTTCATTTCAATCCACAAACAATGTCACCTTGTGTGTTTTTTAATGTTATTGTTTTCAAATGTTGCACAATGTCTTTAAGAATCAAAAGGTGCCTTCAAAAAAAGTATTATTATCATTAAACAGACAATAAATTTAAAGCATGAAAATTGTTCACAGTGAAGTCTGAACATAAGTTCAAGATAAAAACCATTAGAGAGAAAAATACCTGCTTTTTATTGTTTTGATTTAAATACCCAGAAAGTAAAAATCTCTCAAGAAATTGTAATGGATTTTAAGTGTTAGGGGCAATTTAGAAAAGACAAAAAAAATACAAATTTACAAGAAAAAAGTCATTACTGCTACATTACAAGAGCAATGTAAATTGTAAATGTATGACTTTAATCTCGTAATATTACCTCTTATTTCTGAGGCCCTAATACTCTTCCATAGCATTTAATGCAATTGGTAATGTTTTTACACAAAGATCATTTGTTTGTTAAAACCAATTCTTTAACTTTTTTTTAATTTTCCAGTAGTCAAATCAAAAATAATAATGAATAAACAAAGCTCTTGGTCTTCAATATTTTAGAATTTACCTACTTTAACCACTTGATGTCAGAATTTATTTTCAATTATTAAAAAAAGAAACTAACTAAGTTGCATTTGGAAAAAAAACTTGAGTGTATTCAAGTACTTTTTAGCCATCTTGTGATAGCCAAATAATGTCTTTTTGTCACCAAGATGATCTCTAAACTTGTCGTTGTTTAGATATTTGCCATTTTTTTGTGCAACAATCACATTATTTCTTGAAAATGTGTTAAAATATCAAAACAGCTATAATATTTCTGTTCTGAGGCAACTTTCTACCTTTTTTTGCACTTACTGTATGTCTTTTTTATGAAACAATTCCCACGAGGAAAAAAAATAAGGCTTAAAAAATACATCCGAAAGAATGTAGCTTGATTTAATATTGATTTTGGCTATGGATGTATTTTTAGAGGTTTCACATTCAGTAAGTTGAAGCCCAGTCTGTGCAGGCAGAAAGTGGCGTTGACATGTTTGTACATGTCTTTGCATTGTAAACACTCACATCTGAGTGTCTGGGCTTTGCCGGAGAAACGGCGGTACTGTGCACTCCTCTGTATCCCTTGGGATAACCAGCATAGCATTAACATGGCTCATAGTTATTCCTGCTCACTCATTCATGCAACTCCCCTCTTCTCATTCTTCTGCCTGGCGTGTCCCCCAGCCTTACTGCCTCCTTTCCTTGCTCTCTCTTGCTTGCCATCTCCTCTCTTGCAGATGCACTCATCCATATCTGCTACATCGGTGGCCAGCCTGCGGGGCCATGCCTCATGCTCATAGGCTGCTTTCAGATCTGTGTCTCACTCTGGAGCAATAGTACAGATTAAATGCTTAACTTTATTCATGCTTTTTTTCCCTCATCTGCACTCTTTCTCTGGCCAGGCATTAAAAATCCATCTACTCCATGTTGTGTTAAAAGCACATTACGCAACACTCTAAATATACCCCCTCCCAAGCTGGATTGGTTTGTCCCCTTCCTGTCTTTACATCTGTGCTCATGTGCTCATGCATTGTGTGAGACAGAGCTGAGGGCTTTTTCGGTGCTCCAAAGCTGCATCTGCTGTCAAACCCCAGGAGGGGAGCAGCTCAGGGAAGCCTCTCAGGTGGCAACCGAGTGAAACAGCAGACTGACAAACAGGTTAGCTTTTAAATCAACAAACACAAGTTCAATTTAACACATGCTGGTTAATTTCGCCCTCTGATTTGTTGTGACATTTTACTCCTCTTATCAGATCTTTTGATTTTAGACTCAAACCAAAACCTCCTGAGACGTTTCATCAAGATGGACATCGGAGGATGAAGGCAGGGCTGCTTCTTGAAGCAGTTTTTCCCCAGACCGCCTGCGTGCTCTCAGCAACAAAGGCTCACAGTCGAATTGTTTGATGCTGCCTCCTGGATGAAAGGCCGCAGTAATTGGTTGCTATTACAAATTCTACTCCATCCTTGACAATGGCAGAGGAGACTGATAAGAAACATGTTGCCACCGTTTCTTTTTCCAGTGTCTGCCGAAGAGCAAAGAAACAAATGCCTTGTTGTTTGAATGAGAACCATGAATGTTTCTAATGCATTAATTTTGCCCTCAACGTGCACCGGCTAATTTCTTTTATCTGCGTCGCGCAGCAGTTTTTCTTCACACTTTGTTTTTCAGTAAATGGCTCTTTTTGCAAACATGTTTGAAAAGGTTTCAAAAGCTTTTCTTCTTTATGGTGAGGATCAATATACTTTCAGACATCTGCTTGGTGTTGTGTTTACAGTCCTCACATCAAATATGCTTAATTCTCTTTGTAGGCTAAAGTACAAAGTGTAGCTAATAAGTGGGGAAAATCCAGTTCAAGCGGTGTCATGCTGGAAATAGCATTACAAAATGCACTCACTCACTCACTCACTGTGGAGCGCCTCTTCTTCATTTATTGAGGGACACGAGTTCACCAGATTTGATTAATATCACAACCTTGACGGGATAAAAGGTTATTGTGTGTCTCCAACCTTCTTCCTGTGTGAAACCTTGAGATTGCTGTGTTGTCTCTGCACAGAGAGCACCTGCCAGCTCCTGCTGCCAGCCTGTGCTGATGTGTGGCAGTCCTAACATGATCATGTTTGTGAACACAACACCTGCGATCTCAAAGGTTAGCGAGCTGCCAGGTTCTCATGAGACTCATTTCCTTGTGTGGTGCACTTTCCCTGCATCCTCTGTGCACCTGGTGCATGCTCCAACAATAAAAGCAGCATCTTTAGGTGACTTTGGCAATTAAAGACATCCATTTTCTACCTGTAAACATATTATTTGCTCCAGTATACGCCAATAACGGGAAAATCTAGGTGCAGCCCTGCAGAGAAGTGCATTTATTAGTGAGAGGAAAGCGACCCTAGAGGAACATCTGGTCCCTTGAGGCCAATTCGTCTGTTCGAGCACCTTCTCGAATGCAATGTTGTCCCTTCTATCTCCAGATCTGAGTGACAGTTGTGCGCTGCACGATGGTCGGCTCTGTCTCCCCGAGGGTCTAATTTGTGCAAGCTGCTTTTGAATTGTTGCAAAGAATATGCAGGAACAAAGCCAGCACAGGGGGCTGGGGTGTCTGGGACCTGCTGTTCCTATGTGCTGTTAGTTGTGCTGCCAGTTCATCTACATTCTACAGTTCTTCACTACGCTCCTTCCTCGTTCACTGCAAAAGTTGATGCCGCCGTATGATAAAGCAAAGGAAAGGTGAAAGGGTGAGGAGGCTGGCGGAATAAATTCCACACCAGGAATCTTGAAGAGTACAAGAGGAATAGATCAAACTTCATTTATTTAAAAAAAAAAAGTATGTTGCACTGTGCAATTCTGTCATTTGTCCCTGATTTTTCATGTAATTTTTCATTTGCACTTGGCATGCCTTTTTCTGCAGCAGCTAATGACCTCCTTCAAAGGCTTGGAATAAGCCATGACTCGGAGACTCGGCTCTTTGAGGCATGTCTTTGCTTTGCAAGCACAAGACTGCTACAGTAGTTAGTTTCTCCGCAGGGAACAGAATAAATCTGAAACACCTCAACTCTACGGGGAAAAAGAGTTAGAGGGGAAAAAGCTGAGACCTTCAAAGTGTAACTTTTGGGTGAAAATGACAACCTGCCGGTTTGACAAGGGAAGATTAGTCACTGGCAACTTTAGAAGTGGCAGGGTGCAGGTCTCCAGCAATAAACGTGTCATTCCTTCGCCCAAGGAGAGCAAGTTTTCCTACATGGAGCTTCTTACATGTTAAAAAAAAAAGCATCAAGAAGGGAAAACTTCTGATCTGACACCAAACCTGTGAGAACATGATCAATTTAATTTTCTGCAAGAGGATTTGGTGAAATGTATCACTTATCTTTACTTTCTACAAAATCTGCATCTATTATAACTTTAATTTGAATTAGAAGGCTAACCGCCAGCTTTTAACAGGGAAAAAGATTAAATAAAACGATGGTCATCAGCAACTCATTTTACTAGATTAAGAAAATCACTTTCAATGTGACATTCATCATCTCTCAAAGGTTTAGATTAGAGGTCTTCAAGCCTCCTTACTACCTCTATTGTGGCTAATATAACAGAAGGAAAATAAAAGTATTACGATTTTAAAACATTCTGGTCACTGTTATTTTTATAGTAGTGAAATTTATGATTTCATGGCTGAAGTCATCTTGCAATAGTAAGATAGATTGTGTAAGATTTGCTAAGTTTTCAAGTTTTAATTGTGTATAATAAGTTTTTAATTGATTTCAATTTGTCTCAAAAGGGGGAAACATTTTATAACTCAATCAAAGAACCTTAAATAGTCTGAGATTTAGAAGACTTCAGTGCAGCATGGGGAACATTACCTGCAGTGAGAGCATCCAGTGGTGATTAATTTATCTGATTAACTGACAAATTAAACAATATGAGAACAGAAAGCAGTTTAATTTATTTTGATAAGGTATTTTATTGTCATTTAGAATGAGTTTTGGTGTGTAACATTGCATGAGATGAAGATGGAAAGTGATGGACGACCTGGCAGTAAAAGAATCGGTGAGGTCAGTTGTAGTTGTACGCTTAACTGCACCACAAATATAATACAATAACTCAAGTCTCTTCTTTTCTTTTCACAGTTATGAAACTGTAAAATAAAAAGGGTAAAACTTTTCTGCTGTTCTGTTATTGCAGAGATTAGAGTTTTTATTGGAGATACGACTTAGGAAAAAAAAAAGCAAGAATTTATAAGCAAAAGTTAAAAAGATTAAAAATAAGTCCCAAAATAAAAAAAAAATACCAACGATTTGTACATTTGTACTGTCAGCAGTACAAAAACTGTTTTATGATTAGAGCACTTTTACACTTTTGAGGTCAGTATTCTCTCTGAGCGTATAAGACGGATTTGCGCTTTCTAAGTGTAAAAAATGGCTCAGTTTACATTCAGCCGTAATATTGAAGCAGCAGCTCTGAACGAGG
>NC_050532.1:16901701-16904397 GCF_002922805.2 Oryzias melastigma
GAATTCATGGCTGAAGTCATCTTGCAATAGTAAGATAGATTGTGTACAATTTGCTAAGTTTTAAAGTTTTAATTGTGTATAATAAGTTTTTAATTGATTTCAATTTGTCTCAAAAGGGGGAAACATTTTACAACTCAATCAAAGAACCTTAAATAGTCTGAGATTTAGAAGACTTCAGTGCAGCATGGGGAACATTACCTGCAGTGAGAGCATCCAGTGGTGATTAATTTATCTGATTAACTGACAAATTAAACAATATGAGAACAGAAAGCAGTTTAATTTATTTTGATAAGGTATTTTATTGTCATTTAGAATGAGTTTTGGTGTGTAACATTGCATGAGATGAAGATGGAAAGTGATGGACGACCTGGCAGTAAAAGAATCGGTGAGGTCAGTTGTAGTTGTACGCTTAACTGCACCACAAATATGATGCAATAACTCAAGTCTCTTCTTTTCTTTTCACAGTTATGAAACTGTAAAATAAAAAGGGTAAAATTTTTCTGCTGTTCTGTTATTGCAGAGATTAGAGTTTTTATTGGAGATACGACTTAGGAAAAAAAAAGCAAGAATTTATAAGCAAAAGTTTAAAAGATTAAAAATAAGTCCCAAAATATAAAAAAATACCAACGATTTGTACATTTGTACTGTCAGCAGTACAAAAACTGTTTTATGATTAGAGCACTTTTACACTTTTGAGTTCAGTATTCTCTCTGAGCGTATAAGACGGATTTGCGCTTTCTAAGTGTAAAAAATGGCTCAGTTCACATTCAGCCGTAATATTGAAGCAGCAGCTCTGAACGAGGCCATATATTTATCTCAATAGGGTAACACTTCATCCCTCCCATACAATCTGTACCACACAAAAATAATGAACTGTCACTTGAAACTGGCAAAGAAATGCTTTATTTCTGCCAAAGCAGAATAATGTTCCCTTTTATTTGTAAAAGGATCCTTTTTGGGACAAAAATATTCCCAAACACAAGGTAAAATGTGATCTGCAGAAATGGAGAATTTAATAGGAGACAATGATAAAAAAAAAAGGAAAAAATCCCTTAAATAAGGCACAAATAACCGTTATATTTAGCATCTTAACCTCTTGTTCATGTAATGTTGAATACAAAACATTTACCAGCTGTTCTCTAATACACTCTCAAAGAAGGCACAGTAAAAGGATGAATGTACAAAATTTCACACTCCTGAAACCACTTTCACGCTTTCACACACTCAAAGAACACAATGGGATTTTATTTTAAAGTGTCTCAAACAAAGAAACCAGATGGCTTCTCATAAAACAATTATTTGGATTCATTGTTGTGTTTTCCTATTTATTTTTATTGTTTATTCATGTATATTTTATTTAATTTATTGACTTTGTTCTGTTAAAAATAATCATTTTTACTTTTTTAATCTGTATTTCAGTCAGTTGCGTTCAGTATTTTTAACTCCACAATGAACATATATTTTTTACTTTAAACTAAATGATGCCAAAGTAAATCTGATACTTTTGGTACTTATGATAAAGTAATATGCAATAATTTTCAAAGAGAAAAACTGCTAAAATTGCAACACTTTTTGTGAACTGTAAATTTGTTTGAATTAAAAACCACTGCATCATAAACAGCTTTACTAATTTGTGATGTATATATATATGTATATATATATATATATATAGGTTGGTGTAGTTTAAGTTAAATTCATTTTTTTGCAAAAACTATAATCCTCAGAGTATTTCTGTGTACCATAACTACTTTTATTCAGGTAGATTTAAGATTATAAACAAGGGCTCTAACTTAGTAACATTGGGCCACAACTGTTTAGTTTTCTAGAAGCATAATGATTTATTCAACAATTCAATTATCATCCTAATTTGAGAACTTAATTAGTTATGATACGATTCATTGTCAAAATTGGTTCATTTTAAACAGTCCAATCCGCTGACCTAAAATCGATCCAGGACATCTTTAGCCAAAAATGTAACCAGTGTGACTCAGATGAAAACCTGATACTGAACAGTGTAGGTGAAGCTTTCCAAATTTCTTGTATTTTTCTTGCAAGATAATCAAGTGCAAATTATTCAAATGTCAAAACAAATAAGCAAGAATTAATATAACATTTTAGTGTCATAAAGTTCAGACTACTGTTGTTTTTCCACATCAAAATAATAAAAACAGAATATTATTAGAACACTGTATGGTCACATGTCCTTGTAAAATTCAAATTGTTTCCACATGTTGGAGTGCAATGATGGTTGATCATTTTTTGCTACATTGAATAAATAAACCGAACCATCCCGAGAACCAGAACAGATGACCTGACAATGATGAGAGGAAAACCAGACACTCAAGTACACTGATTGATTAACTAAATGAAGACAGCTGTGGATGATTAACCTGAACACAGTGAGACTGACAGAAAACAGAACATGACAAAAGAACTACAAAACCAAAGCATAGAATCCTGACAGTGATGGTCGTTTTTACATCAAAGTGAAATAAACCAAACATGCCTCAGTCCAAATGGTATTTTCCAATATTGACAACAATTTAATTATTTCATTCTGACACGATTTTATGATTGGCATTGGTTAACAACTTGCCTCAGAATGATGAATCTGATTGGATCGTAGGAATTTAAAATGTCAGGAATCAGAGCTTTGTCTCCCCCTTCTGGTCACCGATGGCAGCCATCTCCAGAGT
>NC_050532.1:16904408-16911293 GCF_002922805.2 Oryzias melastigma
GCCAATAAGGAGCTTCAATGGAAGGTTGGTTGGAAAACATGTAGGACACCGGCCCTCGAGGCCTGGACTTGAATACCCCTGGTCTATTTAATTAACAACTTGCCTCAGAATGATCAATCTGATTGGATCGTAGGAATTTAAAATGTCAGGAATCAGAGCTTTGTCTCCCCCTTCTGGTCACCGATGGCAGCCATCTCCAGAGTTCCTAAAACACTGCAGCTATGTCCGAATTCCTTCTCTACTCACTATACAGTGCACTATATAGTGTGTTCACCATTTTGCAGAGCTGTCCAAATCTGTAATTCCCAAATCAAGTGCACTAGAAATTTCCCAGAAGTCTTTGCAAAAACTAGCATCGATGCTCACTACATTAGCAAACATAAACCACAAAAAAAGTGTTTAAATGTAATTTTTTTAATGAACAATCCACATTTTCATCCTCAGAAGACAGTGAAGTCACAAATAGATGTTGTAAAATGTTCGTATTTATTCGATTTTCACTTAGTGAACTTAGTGAAGTCATATTCAGCATTTAGAAAAACGAAAGCAAATTAGTGACCATGGTGTCCGAATTGCTTTTAAAATCAAAGGCATTTTATGATACTGCACTATATAGTTTTTTAGTAGTTAGGGATTAGGGTGGAATTTCGGAGATAGCCTACATCTCCCAGCAACCCCAGCACACACTACTCCGATGCCTCCTACAGCCGCCACACCTTCTGTACCCACATGACACTTAAGCACTGTGGAGAGCCTCACTCAGTGTGAAGTATTTTTTGTGCCACCCAGCCTGCATTAGTGTGTTCTTTTCTGGATCTGATCTTCCTTCTGTTTTCTGACCCTGCTTCATCCCTGATTGCTTGCCGCCTGCCCTGACCTTCGCCTTTACCCTGACGACTCTAGTCCCTTCTTGGATGATCCCACGTGATTGACCTCTGCCCATTCAACCTTGATCTAGCTTTGTGGACTTTTAGCTGTGCTTCATTCCTGTCTGAATTAATAAACCTGCTGCACATGGAGTGAAGTTTTACCAAACTGAAAATTGGGAAAAATGATGAGAAATTCCTTTTATTTAGCATTTTATTCTAGCATCTTACATAGCAAACAAAACAAAGTTTTAGGCACATAAGTTCTAAATACACAGATACATTGATGACATTTATTTATACTTACTCTTTCTCAAATGATTATTTAGATTTACTTTGTACTCGAGTGCCATTTTGAGATGCTGTTCCCACTTCTGATGACTGATTTAAAAGGTTGTTGGGTCATTCTTCTTGAAGAAAATCCTAAAGTGACTCAATTAGACACATTTGAGCACAAATTTTGTAGAAACAAGAATAAGAAACCCAACTTGTGTTTCCATTTTTTGCGAATGCACATCAATGTCTGAAGATTAATTGTGGTGAAGTGAATTTAACAGCAGGTTAAAACACTGACCTCATTCGTTAAGCAGCTTTGTATGTTCCTCCTCTGTTTAATACCTGTTGGGATTTTTTTGTTCGTCACTGTGAATCAGAAAAGGGCTGTGGGTGGATAAAAAATAAAAACAGCTGGAACCTTCCTGTTTTTTTTTTATTTTCTTCAAGCAATCACTGCTTTTGCTAAGAGCATCTGTGGCAGCAACATAACAACTCCCATAATCCACACAAGAGTAATAAGTCGCAAACTGAGAGGCTTAAACAAGATGAAGCAGAACATTAAAAAATAATAACTAAAGATGTCTGAAAGTTATCAATTGGTTATTTGAGTGAGGCAATAAGCATCACCCTTTGTACTCAATTCAAAGTGCCTTTCAGAGATGTTAAAGCTTTTGCAGCATAACAGGAAAAATACAGAATAAGAAAAAATATATATAAAGTACATTACATGAAACTCATGCTGGCAACAAGACAGAAGCCCTGCTGTTAATAATATAACATCTGAACTTTCCACCTGACATTTTTCAATAAAACACAAAAAAAAAAGTAAGTTGTGTCTGCACGCTGAAAGCATGCCATGATTTCACCTTCACAGCAGTGGTTCTGCTGCTTAGAAAGAAAAATAGTCGGATTAGTCAGCCTTTAAGCATTGACACCGATTATAACTTTTATAGCTGAGTTTAATCTTTTCTTAGAGGCCGATTTAAACATCTGCACCAAGTTTGATGCAAAGCTACATGCTAGCTCAATGTTTTCTCTTCTAGGTCTGCACATGGTCCATCAAGCTGAAGATGCAATGTAACCCAAAAGGAGTAGTTCAGGATATTCTCTTTCCATATACCTTTGAATTTGAAATGGGCTACCATCAGTTAGTGGAGGAAAATTCTAGTGCTGAAGATAGACTTTTGACCATGCTGTGACCATAAAAGTGAACAGATGTTTGAGTTCAGTGGCACTTCAGGGGAGGAGGGATTCTCTGGTTGTTAGTTGTCTTGTAAGAGGATTGTCTTGTTTTTCTTCTTTTATGGTGGAAGCAGACAAGTGAACAGGCGACCAATATGGCCAAACTCCATCAACTGCTACCATTAAGCTAATGTTACTGCCTGAATTTTGCTAATGTAAAAAAATGGCAAGAAAACGATTTTTAACACCAGCAAGATTAAACTAATTCAGGATAAGGTAATATTTTATTCTGCTTACTTGTTTTATTTAAATATATTTTTTTTGCATGTGTGTGTAATGATACTTCTTAGAAGGCACAAGGCACTTTGCAGACACAAGAGTGGGCAAGGTGGGAACTGAATCTGGGATCTTCAAATCATGGGATGGCTGCCCTATGCTTTGCCCCAGCCACGGGGGACCTGTTTTGCGCCAAAGGGTTCCATATGCTCTGTGCCAGCCAAGAGTGCCCTCACTCTGTGCCACAGGTGCCCTACGCTCTGCGTCATGGACGCCTTACGCTCTGTGTCAGCCAAGAGTGCCATCGCTCTGCGTCATGGACACCCTACGCTCTGCGCCATGGGCGCCCTACGCTCTGTGCCAGCCAAGAGTGACCTATACTCTGCGTCATGGACGCCCTACACTCTGCGCCACGGGTTCCATACGCTCTGCGCCAGCCACAGGTATCCTACGCTGTGTGCCACAGGCACTACGCTCTGGGCCAGCCACGAGCGCCCTATGTTCTGCACCACTGGCTCCATATGCTCTGCACCAGCCACAGGCGCCCTACGTTCTGCACCATGGGCTCCATACACTCTGCGCCAGCCAAGGGGCCCTATGCTCACTGCGAGCCATGGGCGCGCTACCCTAAGCACCAGCCACGGGCGCCCTACATTCTGTCCCACGGGCTCCATACACTCTGCGCCAGCCACAGGAGCCCTACGTTCTGTGCCATTGGCTCCACATGCTCTGCGCCAGCCAAAGGTGCCCTATGCTCTGTGCAACAGGCTCCATACATTCTGCGCCAGCCACGGGCCCCTATGCTCACTGCGAGCCATGGGTGCGCTATGCTTTGCACCAGCCACGGCCGCCCTACGTTCTGTACCACGGGCTCCATACACTCTGCGCCAGCCACGGGGCCCTACGTTCTGCGCCATGGGCTCCATTGGTTCTGCGCCAGCCACAAGTGCCCTAAGCTCTGTGCAACAGGCTCCATACACTCTGCGCCAGCCACGGGGACCTATGCTCACTGCGAACCATGGGCACCCTACACTTTGCACCAGCCACGGGCGCCCTACGTTCTGGTTCTGTGCCACGAGCTCCATATGCTCTGCACCCCCGCCCCCCCCCATGTAGTTCATTTAACTTTACTGTTTTCAAGCACAAATAAAACAATAAAACAGAAGTGAAACATTCAATGAATGACAGAAATAAAAGTAAGCAAATAAATTATCTGCACTTTTTTAATTCAAATATTACCAACTATATACAAAGGCCAAGTCAGTTGTAAAAGCATTCCCAGTGGTATTTAATTATGGTTTTCCCGCTTTTAGGCAAAATTAATAAACCTGTGCTGTTTTCTAGGATGTAGGTTCTGCAGAGCAGCAGGATTTCATTAAACATTCTCCTCTTAATTGTGGATAGGACAGTTGGCAAGGAAGTAAGCTTCCACTCATTTCACATGATCCCTTTGTTTACCAACTCTATTCTGCAAGCTTACAACCACAAGTTACCATTACCAGTGCAACAAAAATAGCAAGCAACATTGAAGCTTTCCAACTGTAGAGTTTGGAGCCAGATATCAACTCTGAACACAAAGGTCTATATGGATCTATATGTCTGGAAGTGGATACATCCAAATGGAGCAAAGAATGGAGATTATTGCTTGTCAATTGTAGTTTTGTACATGACCATTACAAGCTTTATCAAACAGCATTGATCTCTGCTCCCGGTTCACAACAATTTGAATAAAGAAATAGCCAGAAATGCAATTTTAATCTTAATTTTCCAAATATATGTTCTCCATCATTAGAAAAAATGCCACACAAACATGTTAAAAACATGATTTTCAATGGAGTTGGTCTATAAACTTTACCAGAAAAAAAATACACCACAACATACAATGTTTGCAACAGAAAAAAATACAAAGTAAAAGTTTTATACTTTTAAAAACATCCGCAGATCATCCGATTCACTAAAATTGAATCTGATGTGATGTTAGTCCCTGTTTCTTCTAAATAAAAATATAAGAGCAAAAGCAGACAGGGCAAACAACGAAACAACTTCAATGTGTCAGACATTTTAACAATCACCCAAACTGAGAAGTGTTTTTGACGCCATCTTTTGTGAAAGCTGGCTGCTGAGTCAGGCTCATTAAAATATACAACATGAATCATGAAACTATGATTCATGTTGTCTCCCTCTGACACAGATCTCTTGACCTCTAGTAGCCAATAGGAGTTAAATAAGCTCAAACAGTGAAATGTCTATTTGTTATTAATATCCGTATGCACTACCATAGTGCTGATTTAAATGATAAAAAATCTGAATATATAAATTAGTAATGTATGTTTTTATACTAAATAGTTCATCAAATATTTAAGAATATAAGAAGGAATTGTGGAGGAGTTTACAAAAACTAGATCTTTGAGAGGTGTCCAATTCTAGTAAAAAAACAGTCTCCTTTTATTTCCTTCTGTTCTTGCTGTTTTTAATTCAATTATATCTAAAAAAAAAATTAAAAAAAAGAGCTATATTTTGACTTTTGAAGACTGGGAGGACATTATGTGTCTGGCAGCCAATCAATTGAGTAACAGTGATGTTTTATAAGTGAAGTTTTTGGATTTCCTTGAACATTTTATACCATTTTTTTTCTCATTTACTTGATCTTAAATCATCCTCGTTTTCTTTTATTCTTTAAAACATTTCAATTTTTATCATATACTGCAACCTTAGAAGAATTAAGATCTACCATCCTGTAATGAAGTTACTGTCTGCTATTGGCAGTTGACTGAAACGTTCATGTATTATTCGCCTTCAAACAGACTAGTCATTAAAGGAAACTTGGTTGCTGACGAATTCAGCTTCTAGGTTTACATGCACAGAATGTAACCAGGTTTCCGCTTGTCCACTGTCTCACAGGAACATTGGAGATGGCTTTTATGCAGCTGCTCATCTCCCTTGAAGGATGAGTGCTGTGTGTCAGCAGCCTTTATCATGGAAATGTGTTCCTACGGCTGTGAAGAAAGCTAGATTCACTGAGAGGCAGCTTCCATGGTTTTTCCCTAGTCATTTATTGGTACAGAAACTCGTTTTTTAATGGTATTTAAATAACCAGGTAACTTAGAAGTCCATTGTAATCTGACTACTTATAACCATGAGAATCCACCAGTTTCTGTCTTTTGGCTGCTACCTTTAGGATCACCACAGTGAATCGTCCAATCCTCTCCATCCTCTTCGCTCACGCTAACTTCACAAGAAAAAGCAAAAGTTATCTTTTTCTTTATTTTCTTTAGCTTACATTGTGTGGTGAGGAAAGGTTTGATCATTTCATAATCACTATCTCATTATTAAATGCCACATAATTTGCAGATTACTGGACATTTTAATTTTCTGTACTTCGATTTAGAGACCGCAACAGAATTCTGAAAAACGGAAATCCTTAGAACCTCTTATTTTAAGAGTTGTTACCTGTTAAAATTAAGTTTTAGGGACATTTTTTAGACTTTTTCCTTGGCGTGTCCAAACTCTGGGCCATGAACCAAATTTCCTCTAGCCCGCAGGCTCCTTTCATAACATCAATAATATGAGGTCCCCAATATTTTCTAAAAACTGTGTACAATTACGTGACTGTGGTAGCTAAATTACATTTTAAGTAATTGAGAACCTGTGGCAACACATGTGACTTATCTGTGATGCTTTCTAGTTCATTTCTAAAATGTCGATTGTAAATTAAAAAGAAAAGTTGACAGTGAGATACTTTACTGTATTTTTTCTTTCTATGTTAAAAAATTAAATTAAAAATGTTCATTAAATAGTTATTTGGCATTGCACTATATGCCAAAGTCCAACCATAAACCATCTAATATTTGGACATTTCTCTTTGATTCTTGCACATTTTTCTGATTTTGCACATTTTGTCATTTATCTTGCACATTTGTCTAGCTTTTGCACATTTATTTGAAACGTGCGGTGTTCTTTTTCTTTTATTTTTCTATTACATTGAAGAGAACTGTACCTGAATGTCATTGTATCAGGTATAATGACAATAAAGGTTTTGTATTCTATTCTATTCTATTCTATTCTATTCTATTCTATTCTATTCTATTCTATTCTATTCTATTCTATTCTATTCTATTCTATTCTATTTAATTCAAATGTTATCAAACTAATTCAAATAATGTCAGGTGGAATGTTTAACCCTCAAATATTTTTGCCTCACCAAATTCTGCATTAGAAAGTAAATTAAAGTCTAATTAATTGGAAATATTAATTGTTGGACTAAATAACAAGAATACACAGCAAA
>NC_050532.1:16912506-16930598 GCF_002922805.2 Oryzias melastigma
TACATTGTGTGGTGAGGAAAGGTTTGATCATTTCATAATCACTATCTCATTATTAAATGCCACATAATTTGCAGATAACTGGACATTTTAATTTTCTGTACTTCGATTTAGAGACTGCAACAGAATTCTGAAAAACGGAAATCCTTAGAACCTCTTATTTTAAGAGTTGTTACCTGTTAAAATTAAGTTTTAGGGACATTTTTTAGACTTTTTACTTGGCGTGTCCAAACTCTGGGCCATGAACCAAATTTCCTCCAGCCTGCAGGCTCCTTTCATAACATCAATAATATGAGGTCCCCAATATTTTCTAAAAACTGTGTACAATTACGTGACTGTGGTAGCTAAATTACATTTTAAGTCATTGAGAACCTGTGGCAACACGGTCATGTGACTTATCTGTGATGCTTTCTAGTTCATTTCTAAAATGTCGATTGTAAATTAAAAAGAAAAGTTGACAGTGAGATACTTTACTGTATTTTTTTCTTTCTATGTTAAAAAATTAAATTAAAAATGTTCATTAAATAGTTATTTGGTATTGCACTGTATGCCAAAGTCCACCCATAAACCATCTAATATTTGGACATTTCTCTGTGATTCTTGCACATTTTTCTGATTTTGCACATTTTGTCATTTATCTTGCACATTTGTCTAACTTTTGCACATTTATTTGAAACGTGCGGTGTTCTTTCTCTTTTATTTTTCTATTACATTGAAGAGAACTGTACCGGAATGTCATTGTATCAGGTATAATGACAATAAAGGTTTTGTATTCTATTCTATTCTATTAATTTCTATTCTATTCTATTCTATTTCATTCAAATGTTATTAAACTAATTCAAATAATGTCAGGTGGAATGTTACACCCTCAAATATTTTTGCCTCACCAAATCCTGCATTAGAAAGTAAATTAAAGTCTAATTAATTGGAAATATTAATTGTTGGACTAAATAACAAGAATACACAGCAAAAAAGCAGAATAAGGTATGAGTTTATCAGGGTATCTTCCATTAATTATAAAGAAATTAATAATTTATGAGGCCATACTACATTACTGTAAAAATAACTTTTGGTCCGGTTTGATAAAAAAAATTTGAATAGAAAAAGAAAACATTTTAATGCACAAAGCACAAAGAACACCATCATTGAGATTTATTAATTATGATTGCTTTGATCCAATTGATTCGTTCCAGTTAAGCCAGATTGTCTTAATTATATAACAACAGGCTATTGAAATGACTAACAGATTACATCAAAAGATTCTCGGTGTAATCCTTCCTCCTGCTAACTGTTTTGGTACGTTTCAGAAGGAAGGAAGAGAGAATAAACATTTTATGGATTGACTGTTTATATGCAGGTGAGTGGTTTCCTGTTTGAACCCTGAGGAATATCCTCATGAAAATGCAGAAAAATGGTAGGCTGTATGATTTCCAGGCTTGGATTTGCTGTGGGAAGTGACAGGAGTCAGTGATCTATCACTCCCTCTCAGAGTTGATTGGTCATGCCTGCTGGTGGAGGAAAGATTGACTGCCACTTTCCCCAAAGTTAGAGACGTCTCAGATCTGGGAGGTGGGGGGTTTCAGCAGCAGAGGCCAGGACAGTGACTGACTTTCCTTTTGTTCGGGGCGATGCTGCAACTGCCATGAAAATGCTCCGCAGACCTGCGTGCTCCCGAACGTTTTCCTCTCTTCATTTGCAGGAATCTCTGAACCACACACTAATCCTATATTCTGAAATCACAACAGCCAAATTTCTCTGCTGTTATTTCTAGCATCAGTGCCCCAGCTCTCCGTCTGCCTCTCCTTGGGCTCGTGGGAGGCAGAAGAGTCTGTTGGTCTTTTAAATAATTTAAAGCAGCCACAGCAAGCTAACCCTGAAGGAGGGAAGCACGCACTGAGCAAGGCCTGTTGCACTGAATCATCCGGCAATCTAAAACCACTAACCCTCCCTGTCTCTCTTCATTTTGCAGCAGTGAAATTTGCTACACCTGTGAGTCTGTAACATGGACATACACCCTTTACCCCATGCAGCGTTACTCAACAGACACATTTATTTCAAAGTAAGCTGAAAAAAATGTCATCTAAGCCCTAATAAGATCTACACATGGATATCTAATTGGCATAATATTATACAGTAATTAGAGCCGGCAAACATGAAGAGAAAATAGTTTAAACAAAGAAAAATCACCAATTAAATGAAAATGTTTTCACCATTTGACTCTTTTAAAAAAGGGTCTTCTCTTGAGTGTGTTCTTGAAGCCACAGGGGGGCTTACTTTAAGATTTATTAAGGCCGATAGTGTCCCTTTCATCATTGGCAGTCTTTGTGACACAGATCCTTTTATTTTGGCTAGCAAAGCTTTGTAGCAGTTCAGTAAAAAAAAAAAATGCAAGCTTAACAGTTGGTGATTAATTCAATTTATTCTAAAAGAGCTCACAGGGAAAATAAAAAAAAAAGAAAAAATGGAACCACAGATGCAGGAAATGAGGCAGAGATAACAACCACTGTCACAAGCAGAAGAATTAACAGTGCCTGCATGTGGAAATGCAGTGAAAACGTTCAACTACAAGCTAACTGAAGCTATAAGGAAACCAGAATTCTTTATAACTTGTGTTTCTTTTATTGATATATATATTTTTTTAAAAAGCCTTATGTAACAACTTAAGGACCCACTCGAATGAATGTTGTTGTTTTTAAACGTTCTTGTGTAATTTTTCTCATGATAGAGGAAAATTAAGCTTAAAGTTGCATATCTGATTCAAAACGTTGCTTGGAAAAAGTTATAAATTTGATATAGTCACCACAACTCCAATGCATCCACAAACGTCTTAGTTTTCCTTATCTGAGCTGCAAAACTGAAGAGCTCCAATAATGCTCGCCATTTTTATTTCACCAGGAACGTTAAATTGGGGGTGTGAGGGACTGTAAGTTAGCAGGAGAGCTTGTAAATAGATGGATGATGGGAAAGGGGGGTGGACTTTGCGTCAATAGTCTTCCCCATTTCTCAGAAGTAAATAAACTTCAGCTGCTCTGCACAAACGACACAAAACTGTTTTAAAATAACACAGTTTTTTTTTTTTATTTTGCCAAAAAACTGCGAAATCACAATTAAAGGACAAATATGAACACTTTTAAAATAGATCAAAAGATTATTGGAGTGGGTCTTCTGAACTTGCAAACCAATCATAACTTATAAATTATATAATAAATTATAAATCATGAATTCTCTTCTGCACATGGCTGTCAAATACTCGTGACTTCATCGAATACACTGTAAAAAATTTATTGTTGATATAAACTATTTTACAGGCATCACTTTTGCCAGTAAAATACTGCTTTTTTATACTGCAGCTTTTTGTAAAATGTTAAACTATCAAGTACTGTAAATAATGTACATATAGTTTAATAAAACTACAAAGCATCACTGTACGATTCCAGTTAATTATTTTAGTTCTATACAGTTCCTTACTGTTTTAGTTTTTTTTTACAACAGTGTAGCTTTTCTGTGTTGTTTTACAGTTTTTGTTGTGTTTTAGAAATACTGTAAATTCTTATAAATTTCTAACAATTTCTACAGTTTCTCTTAAGTATACAAATGTAAATACATAAAGAAAAAGACTTTGAAAAGTTCTTTTAAAGGGACTATACCATGATTTTCTTTATTCTTTATACTATATCCACATAAATGATCTTATAACCTTTGGAACACTAAGAAACAACTAATTTATGAAATATTGGTTATTTTTGTTGCCTCCTTCACACCCAAAAGTAAAACAACTCAATCTCTTAGGCCCCGCCTTTTACTCCTCGTGGGTGCCGCCCATTTCATGATGTCAACCAGATGAACATTTCAGGATTTATTGAAATGATGACATATAATCTGTGTATCAAATTTGTTTTTCGCTTTCTTGCAGATTCATTTGTCTTTCTACCGTTGCTAAATAATTCCAGTTTAATCTAGTTCTTCCAAGTCATCGCTCGCTTTTACACCGGGAAATAGTCTGCTCTCTTTCTCCTGCCATCTTCTTAACTGTCCCTCATCTGCTTGGACCATTCTTGAAGTTAGCTGAGAAAGTCTTTTTGTTAGCCTGGGGGTGGGGCAGACTCTTCCTGGAGGGGCCTACCTCACGTTGTGACATCAGCACGTGAGGACCCGCTCGTTTTCATGGGTATGGGAGGGGCTGCTGTTGAGAGCTCAGATTTTTAGAGGATTCCTCAGAAATGATCAAAATACCCCATTTGGGGTTCTTTATAGTGAGAGATGAACAGTATAATACACTTAAACACTCAAAAAATTGATTTTTCATGGTATGTTCCCTTTAAACTTGAAAAAAGTTACAAATCAGTAGCCAAAATTAGGTTATTTTAAATGTATCTTCAAAATAAGATTAAGACTAACTGGCCGTAGTTTGTACCTTAGAGCATTTTTTTATTTGTTCATTTTACCTTTCTTGATTTTATTCTGCATCTTGTCACGACTTTGGCTATCTTTTTTTCCTTTAATAAATGTGTGTTAAGTCTTTATTGAACTTCAGGCATTGTAAATGTGCTACATAAAAATCTGACCTTTCTCCAAAAGTAGCAAACTAAAAGAACTCTGCAACTCATTATAGTTGTTGATCCTGAGGACTTCGGCATCGCACCACCTCCCACACTTCATCCACAACTTTTAAAATAAAGGTCACACAGAAAATATGTGATTTTAATCATGATCTTCATTAAACTCGAAATACTATCCTTTTAATTTTGCTTTTTTAGCATAAAAAAATAAATGTATTTGTCTAAAAGAATTTAAGGATCAATTCCCAACTCTTGGAACTTCTACAAATTTTTCAACAACTTTCTGAAATTCTTTTCTCATTTTACTTTACTGTAGAGTCCAGAAATTTTGAATTATTTCCACTTTTCTCAAGAGGAACGCTAAATTCACTTCACTTAATGTGGGGAAAGGTTTGAAGGAACAGCTCCTTTTCCCCTTTTTATCCGTGGAAGTGGTGCTGTCCTCCTTGACTCTCATTGAAGGCTCCAGCTAGCCTCACCTCTCAGCGACCTGCACCCATGCCTCCCACTCTATAATCCCACAACAATGCAGAAAATCACATTAAAGCACAGAGAAGCTGTAGGTTTGCAGCAGCCGGGACTGCACCGTCATTTACATGCTAATGATGTTGGTGGGGATGAAGTGGACGGTGTCGGATCGGAGAGCTGGGCTGTGACACGCCTTGTTGAGATGCTCTTTGGAGGTGCCACGGCTGCAGCACCCCCGCTGGTCCTCATCGGATCCAGCAGGGCGGTTTAGTTACACACTGCTTATGTCAACTGGATTGTTGTCCTCTTCTCTGGCACACTGCGACTCCTTTTTATTTATTTATTTTTTGCTTAAAGCATGTTGTGTGTTTGATTGTTATTTTATTAGCTGTATTAGCATCCATTTTTAGAGGTTTTAGAGCCAAAAATCTGGTTAAAATTAAGATTTTTACAATAATTAATAATATTTTGGAAGAATTATTTAAGATAAATTCATTAAATTTACTTGTTTTCATGCAATGTTGTCATCTAATGTTACACAAATCTAGTTTTGAGATATTTTTTTTAAATAAGGGGATTTTAATTGATTCTATGAGCTGACATTTTTTTCTTTTTCAAGAATGTAAATGCTGCATGAGAATTTTTTTGCCAGATGAAATATACTAGTTTTCAGTAATATGCTGTTACTAAAAGGAGAATTTAAAGCCAAAATATGGGTAGCTTTTTTTTTTTTTTTGCATAAGCCATATGTGTGTTTGATTGTTATTTTATTTGTTGCATTAATTTGCCTTTTTGGAGGTTTTACAGCCCGAAATCTGGTTAAAGTCAAGATTTTTACAAAAATTAATAAAATTATGAACAATAATTTAAGCTAAATACATTTGTTTTTATGCAATGCTGTCATCTAATATATCAATATAATTTTGAGACTATTTTTTTTAAATAAAATGATCCTAATTGACTGTATAAGCTGACAGTTTTTTCCTTTTTTCATGAATGCTGATGCAGCATCTGGCGTTCTGCCAAATGAAATATATTAGTTTTTAGTAATATGTTGTTACTCAAAGGAGAATTCAAGGCCAGAATATGGGTAGCCTTCAATTTTTAATTTTTTTTCCACACACTCACTTCGTGGTGTAGGTGTACTCTCTTCTATTTAGACAAAATTCAATGGTTTGAGTGGGTGTGCTGCATCTTAGCTATCCAGAAGAAAATAGCGAAAAAGCTCAATAACAGTCCAGGAGATCTGCAACTCCAGCAAATCTGCACACTTAGACATAACAAATGAAACAACCAGGGATTGTTATGAGACCTGGTGGTTGACTTCTGTGGAGGGGAGTGACTCCTGCTTCCAACAATAAAAGCTGAATTCGGTGAATGTTTTGCAAAGGAGAGAAGCCCACACAGGCTTCATCCTTGCTTTTTACAGATTCTACTATAATGTGCCTTTGAGGAACACATTTTCCTTCAAGATCTTTCCACAAATGGATCCACAAAGCTCCTGAGGTGCCATTAAGGCTCCCTCCTCTTCTTCTTTTATGGTTGACAGGGTTTTTGGATTTAGAAAGCTCTCTATAAATATTCTAACCAGACGTATCTGCCCGAAGCTGTCGGGGTCCAACTCTGTCCTACTTATGTTCCACTATTTTAGGTATGCTTTAAAAAATATATTAAACCAGAAAAAAAAGGAGCAAAGGGAAATTTTCAGTGATAGCTTTAAGAAAGTCCAAAATGCCTCTGAAGAGGACTGCAGCTGCACCAGTCATGTGATTACACACTCGGATGGTAATTATTCCTCAACTACAGGAGAAATTAGAGTGTTTTTTGAGACTGCAGACTTACATTAAAGTCTTTCTTCATTTCAGTTTCGCCCATCATCATGAGGCTGTGTGCCTTAATGCCAATGATTTCAAACGTCTCAGTAAATTGTTTGAGCAGAGCTGATTGCGATCCTTCCTCGGTCAGGCACTTTGCATTTGATGAAATCCTAGAGAACTCCAAATTGAGGATGAAGGGTTATTTTGGAATTGAAATACACGAAAAAAATCTTTACAACCTCTCACATTTAAGGTGGAACTGCAAAAATTTTATTTTTTTTATTTTTTTCACTGCTAGTCTACCATGAATCTTCTGCCCGAAAATTACCTTAATCCAGTTTTCACACAATTTTCCCAAGTACATACATCTGCCTGCTTCTGATAACACTAATGCCACACTTGTCCTTTTTAAAGATTAAGGAATATTTAAAAAAAACTATGCACTGTAACGTTCTGTCAAGTGTAGGCTTCCCTGACATCCTCCAGTTCTTTGATGTGATTAGGATGGATTCAGACTCATATTGCTTCAGTGCACCATGAACACCATTGTTCCGTTAATGACCACGCTGGAGAGCCTTATTAGTGCAGAATTTCTCATGCTGTCCACTCGGAGAGGGTTTTTTAGCAAATTGCATGTGCAAAATGGCTTCTCTTAAAAGGGGAGAAAGGCAAGACCTGCTCACAGCAACAAAAACACCATTTAGGCTTCACAACTGAGTCATTCTGCCGTCACAAACAAGTAACTCCCACCGGCTGTCCAGCAGGAGTGGCGAAAACGTGAATCACTTAGTAACTTTCAGCGAGAAAAACATTTAAAAAGGGAACACTGAAGTCTAGTGCTGCTGCACAGGAAAAAGTCAGTCTCTGTGTCTAAAAGAAAAAAAAAGTGTGAGAAATCCATTTCAAAGGAGAGGGCAGACACTGACAAAAAAGTAATGAATATTTTACAGGCAGGGAGAGCAGAACTGCACTCCAGGTGACAGCCTGCTGTTTATAGAGCTTATCAGAAACCCATCACATGCCGAGCGGGCCCAGGAAAAGCTGTGTGTCTGGCTGTTTATCAGCGCCTCTGGTACCTGCTTGCCGCTTGCTATAGTAGGCCAATAACGGTGACAAAATATGTTGGTTTAGCTCTGGAAGGAACTCTGAAGGAGCCCGGATGACTGAAATGTGCTGCTGGATTTCACTGCAGAGATAAAACAAATTCAGTGGCAAACTGTCGTATTATAAAATTGGATGAAAGGTGAAACTTCTAGATATTACAGCGCGCCTCAATTTTCTTTTCAAAATTCTAATAAAAGCTAAAATATTAAACTCCAAAGACGTTATCACTCAGTGGACTCATTCTGGATACATGGGATCTTATCTAAATCGCTGCAGTTAGCTATTAGCCTCAGTAGAGCCCTGCAGAAATTATAGCCATCAGCTTCATGTAAAATCAAAAAAAGTAAAAAAAAAAAGGCAAAACCTAATTTTAAAGCAATTCTATTTGTTGCTCCATTTATGGAGAACACAGAAAAGTATGAAGAGTGTTTTCCCCAAAAATGAAAGTGAGAACTTAAAAAAAAAAGGTTCCAAATACAAAACTATGAAAGACTTGGACTTTTTATGTACATTTTTAACACCTATTTAAATGAAAATTCAGTTTTTAGTGTTTTTAACATGTTCTTGTGGCATTTTTATTAGGATGGAGGACATATATAAAGAAAATTAAGCTAAAAATGGCATTTCTGTTGCTTTATTCCAATTGTGCTGAGTCAAGAGCAGACAAATAGACCAATAGATCCATTCACGTCTTGGTTTTCCTCGTCTGAGCTGGCATCAAAACTGTAAAGTAAGTTGGCGATTTAGAGCTATTGAAATTTTTGTTTTGTTTTTTTGAGACAACATTTTATAGTCTTTTTATAACATTTCCTGAAGAAACTTTGAGACTTTTCATTAAATTCAACTCTTTGTCTCTTGTTCAGCCTTTAATCATTTATTGATCATTTTTTCTGACAGTTTAATTTACTTTATAATCATGTTTGCCAAAGACTGATTGCAGTTTGAGGCTAAAGCACAGCTAGTGCTTTTTTAAAATCATGTTTATTCACTTCAGTTTTATCGAAAAGTTGCATAAGGAGGAGGGACTTTTCTAAGGATGTAACAACAAGTGTTGCACTGAACATAACACTAAATAAAGAAATGCTTGATAGCTCCTGATTTTTTTTTTTATCTTAGTGGTACATAAGAATATGACTAAAAAAATAAAAAGAAGCAAAGGCATAGAATCATATCTTTTTTTGGTTCTTTTTCATTGCTAAGATTTTTTTTCCTGAATTTTTAACATGTCAAAACAGTTGTGACTGTCTTTTTTAAAATATTATTTAATGCAATCAATGCCACTAAAAATACAAAAGGTCAAAAGAATTTAAATTTAAGCAAGATATAAATTATTTTTTAAATTTTCTTGAAATATTTACAGTTGGGGGTCCATTCTCAACATTTTTTTTTAATCTGGACATCTAACTTTCATTTATAGATAGAACTTGAGAGGAAAAGAAGTGATGTGAAAGCTGCTAATGTTTCATCTTACTCTAATACCGTAGGCGATTTTGCTCCACATTTTTATTTTTTAAAACCTCCACTCAGGATTTGAGCTCTGCTTTGCCTTGTTCCCTGCAGAGTAAAGCCAGCTGTAAAAAATTTAGAGGCGACTTTCTGAGGAAGCCCGCCTTTTTTTATAACACACATCAAATTGAAGCAAAGTGAAAGTGACATCTCTCTGTATCTTGTGCGACTCAAGCTGTGCCAGTCCTGCCTGCAAAGCAGTCCTTGAACAAGGGCGTTTTTTTTTGCATTTGTGTGTCTGGACGTGTGTTTGTGTAGCTCAAGGTGTCTGCCAACTGAGTGACTTTGCTGGGAGGGATAAGCAGTGTGCGCAAAAGCTTCAAGAAGTGTGTCTGAAGTTTCACAACCCAAAAAAACCCTCCAAAAATGTGCAAATACTTACCACCCAGTGCAGCCTGCCGAGACATTACACGTCGTTACATCATCATCATTGTAATTTAACTTCCTCTCCACTCCCTGCACCCTTATATTGTTCACTCCTCCTTCACATCTGTTCTGCAGAACCCTCCTCCTCCTTTTCTTTAGGTACGAAATGTACATTTATACAAACCGGCTTAACATTTCATCCATGTCTCAGAATTCTCTCTGCACAAGCAAAAGAATCAATACATGCAATGCAAGTGGAAAGAAAAGAATGGGCAAATCAATCTCAGTTTGCTGTCAAGGTGAAAAAGGCATCTGCACGATCTTTCAAAAGAACCAGCTTCTTGACAAAATGTGGAAAAATCTGTCATGGAAGTGTGAGGAAACGCACAGGATTTCTCCTTGAATAAAACTCTTGTACAGGTCGCACTTCAACTGTCAAGTCTGAATTAGCTTTAAACTCTGATTTCTGTGCAAGAGCAGTGCAACAGCAGCAAAGTTTGGTGAAGAAGGAGCTGTGAGGGGCAAACATTTATTTACTAGATATTCGGATCTAAATCGGTGACTCACTTTAACTGGATCACCTCATTTAGTCTGCCTCTGGAAAGTATTAGTCATCCGAGTGCTGAGTGAAATACGCTCACGATCCATAAATTTAAAAGTCCACGCTGGTTGAAACAAACACAAAATGAAACAGTTTTGCTCAGATTTATTCATATGAAAATAATATGACAATATTAAGAACATGACACATTTTGAACCGCATTGAGAGGGGATTTTGAGTGTAACATTAAGGTTTGTTTAAAAAAAAAACTGATTCGTCAGGATTTTGTGCTTTTTGAATACTAGTTCACAAAATGGGGTAAAATGGAATTATTAATTTGAGGCTATAAATGCAGTCATGCAAAATGACTTTTTTAATGACAGTTAGTGCATTAAGACTAAATGAAATTGGTGGAATTTTGGTCATTTTTTACAGGGCCCCTAAAGGAACATCAAAGTAAAAAAACAAAGTCTTTTTTTCTGGTTACTATTGGGTGCAATACAGACACTATAGTGTCACTATAAAAAAAAAAAAATTCTAAAAAAATTATTTTACATCTGGTTACTACCCGTTTTGCACCAGATACTATCTGGTGAGCCTCAGATACTATGTGGTATCTGGTGCTCAATAATTTTGGCACGCATTAGATACTGTTTGGTGCGCATCAGTTACTATCTGGTGCTCACCAGTTATTATCCAGTATCTGGTTCTCACTCGTTCTATTTTAGAAAAAAAAATTATAAAAAAAATATATCTATTTTTTGGTAACTGTCTAGTGCGCACCAGACAGTAACTGGTGTACAGGTTACTACCAGGTGCGTACCAGTTGCTATCAGTTTTTGTTCTAAAGATTTTTTTTTCCCGGTTACTACGCTGAACTCACTATCTGGTGAGCCCAGATACTCTCTGGTATCGGGAGCTCACCAGGTATCTGATGCTCACATTTTTTGTTTAGAAAATCAAAAAATTCTAAAAAATATATATTTTTTTTCTGGTTACTATCTGGTGCACACCAAATAGTAACTGGTGTGCACCAGATACTATTAGGTGTGCACAAGTTACTATCTATTTTTTTTTCAAAATAATTTGTTTTCTGTTTACTATCTGATACCCACCATATACTATCTGGTGTGTACCAGTTACTAACTGGTACACACCAGATAGTAACTGGTGTGCACCAAATAGTAACTGGTGTGCACCAGATACTATTAGTTGCGCACAAGTTACTATGTATTTTTAATTTTTTTATAATTTTTTTTTCTGGTTACTATCTGTTACCCACCATATACTATCTGGTGTGTACCAGTACTAACTGGTACACACCAGATAGTAACCAGATAAACATTTTTTTTGTTTTCATTTCGATGTCCCTTTAGGGGCCCCGTGATTTCAGCTGAAAAACCTCAGAAAAAAATCCCCAAAAAAGCTTTTAGTCATCTTAATCTTATAAGGGTTTCTATTTTGGTCATTTATGTCAGTCACAATATCACAATACATGTTCAGCATCCCAATTCATTCTAGAATCTCCCTCAAAAAGGTGCAAAAAGTGATTTTTTTCTCCCCATTAGCAGTGTGACATTTCCAGCCTTTATATTGGCACAAATGGACATGTCACACCCAAGAGCCACAGAAGTAAATACGATTTTAAGTGTGTTATATTATAGCATTATATCAATAAATCTGGTATACTTCGTCTACAATGTGTATATTACTAATCTCTACTGTGACAACTTGTCTCCTGCTTTTGTCAGCGTGCCTCGCCGCAGACACTCCCACACAGTTTCATCATCTCGGCTCCTAATAGAGGTCAGTGCAAGTCGTGCTTGGCTTGATGCCTCATTTAGCCCTAAACAGAACTGCAGCCGTGTTAGACCTGACTATAAAAGTTGATCAGAAGAACATGCTAATGCCTGATGGATGGTTTTTGAAGTAGCCTTGGTCCTGGCTGGAAGGTTCCAGAGCAGGAATGTGCTTCCGCGTAGGCATTGATTGTCGATTAATGACCAACCTGCCGTTTGTGATGGTGTCAGTAAAGTGCAGACAAACCACCAGCTGGGAATCCTTTGTGTCAAAGTGAAAAAAAGAAAAACGCAGGTGCAGCTCAGAGCCCACTCACTAGGGGTTAGAAGGGCCGATGTGCTTTAGGCCCATGAGAGGTAGCTGGCCATGTAGTCATTACGTGAAGTGTCAGAATTACTAATTTGTGTAGGTGGAGCCACTAACCGGAGAACAAGGGTTGGCGTGCTCATCTGCACTTGAATCCTGAATTAGACTAACGTCTGAGAGACTGACAACTAAAAGACACCAAGAATTACCTCATTCTTCATTTATCCTAATAAAACCAACCTTGTAAACAGCTCCAGCAAAAGAAAATAATCACAAAAAAGATTCTCATTTTTCTTACTACCTTTTTCCGTGCACCTAGTCTAAATTTATTAGGACTCTTTTTTTTACATTTTCATCATAAAACCACATTTAGGAGGTTTTTTTGGTCCGATGTGTTGTTTTTGTGCTTCCTCCATTGACCTAAGAAGTTCCAGAAATGATTTCCATGCAGGGGAGCAGCGGTGCAGAGGACAGGCTGTGTGAGGTTTTGGGTGGAAAGTCCTCGGCCCCCTGCAGGAAAGCAAATTTGATGCGAAACAACTTTGCAAAGCCGTTAGAAAAAGCTACGGGAGGAGGGGGGAAAAAGGAGAGCGTTCCTTGCTGTGGGTCATTATCAAACAAATCCAAGAGTCGGACTCTTCTTTGTCGATCTTCTTCACAGAGGGTGTCCACGTCAGCACCACTGGAGTTACACAGTTGTTTCGATCTTTTCGATGATCTCTATCATAGACTTGGAGGGCGACAGGAGGGAACAGTCGTCTTGGTCCCACAGACTGCTGGGGCTCGAGTTTCCATCTGAGCTCAAATCGTCGTCCTCGTCGCTTTCATCCTCACAGGACTCCAGGTAGTGCAGGCCCAACGCGTTGATGCCGGAGTCCTCGGAGCTGGACGGCGAAGAGCAGTGGTCCATTTTGGGGCCCTTTATCTTGTCGACGGGGGAGGGGTGTTTGTGTTCACTGCACACCTGTTGGACTGCCTGCTCAGGTGCAGGCGTGTGCTGGGCTGCAGGCTTGACAGGTTGCTGAGGCTGATTGGTTTTCTGGGTAATCGGAGGTGAAGCTGGAGCAGCGGGGGGAGGAGTGGGAGGGTGAGGCGGCTCTGGTAAGGGAGGCGGGGGGCGCTGCACGTAGCACATCTTTCCATTGATCCGCTTTACGACGTAGTCATCCACGAAAAGGTCGGCGATGATGCAGTACTTTGGCGACTCCAGGTGAGGCGGGGACTTGAAGCTGGGAGCCAGCTTCAGGAAGCGCTCGGCCAAAGAGGCGGACAGGTCGATGGTGCCGCCGCACTCTGATCCGACGGGCGGCACAGCGGTGCTGGGCAGCTGGCACACATTGGTCATGGGTTGATAGACATATTTGCCTAAAAGTGGGGAAAAGAAAACAAAATGACTCAGTAAAAAACAACATATTGTAACTCTTTCCTGCTACTGCAAACATAAATATATAATTTATTTAAATAATGATATATATAAATAAAAATAAATATATCTGTGTTAAGAATTATAACTATTTCAGTATTCACATGACATCAAACAGAAAAAGAAATAAACATCCAAAGAAAGACAAAACTATATTTATTTAATTGAAATGACCAAATAAATTTATATGCCGCCGCAACAAGCAGTTGAATAATAAAGTTTGTTGGCATCAGCATGCATATAAAACTGAGAATCCTAAAAAAGAAGATATTTATTTCATAAAAGAAGGAAATTAATCGCAAAATATTGAACTCAGTTTCAATGGGGCAAAAGAAAATAGTACATTAATCAAGTTTAAGAACTATTTTATAAAAAGTTCCACTCCAATCATCTTTTGATAGATTTTAAAAGTGGCTTTTTAATTATGATTTTGTTATGTTAGTTCGTCTTTATTTCCCATCATCCCTTTGTTTTCATTCTCTCCCACTAGCTTACAGTCCCTCACAACCCCAAACTAACATTACGGATGCAACTACAATGACGATCAAAATTGGAGCTATGAACTGTACAGTTTTGAGCCAGATGGCAGCTCAGACGAGGAAATCGAAGTCATCTGCAAGTGGAAGTTTCAGAATAGAGCAGAGCAGGGAGTTCATCAGAAATTCCCCTCCCAGTTGTGGGCAGTACTGTTAACGGGAAGTAAGCCATAGCTTGTTTCCCATCATCCCTTCGTTTACACACCGCCCCTCGCAAACCCCAACTTAACATTAGCAGTGCAACAAAAATGGTGAGCAATATTGGAGCCAATCAGCAGTACAATTTGGAGTCAAATGCTAACTCAGAAGAGAAAAACAAAGATGGATGGATCTATTTGTCTACATGTGGATGCATGGGAATGGAGCGAGCTTGCAGCAACTACAAGCTTTTTCAACCATTTTTTAATCTGCTCAAGATTCACACCGATTTGAATGAAGAAATATTCAGAAACAGATTTAAAGATGGATTTTCTTTACGTATAGTATATCTTTCATATCTGTTATCTGTCATGAAAAAAATTCCAAATACCAAAAACATGATTTTCATTGGAGTGGGTCTTTAAAATGATAATACTACCAACAAACCATATGGTATTTGTCAGAGAAACTGCACAAAAAGACATGAATAATATTAATAATGCAGTAGAGCAACTTTTTTTCAGAAAAAGAGGAAAATATTAAAAGTGTTTTATCTGTTTGAAATCTGGGAAACAACAGAAAATGTTAATTTGGTCATATTTTAAAGTTGCAGAATAAAATTGCTTGGTTTCTTTTGTTCTTTGAGTAGTTGTTGTGTTTTGTTATTATCCTTACTGCTGAAAGGCTTGAAAATTTATGTTATCTAATTCAGACATTTATACACTTTTGTTTGTCCTGATCATTTGTGTTCATTAGCTTGGACTTTGTTTTGTGACCCTCGCAGTCTTCTAATTTCTTTACCTATTTTCTTCCGTTTCCTGCATCAGACGTATTCTTTGGCTCATTGTGTTTGTCCAAATGAAGAAGGATGAGCTCATAAAGCCCATGTTATAGAGGCTTTAACGCTAAGGGCATTCGTGCATACAAAATACTTCAATTACTGAACATTCTCTGCATAAATACAAGTAAAGCTGGGATAAAATGTTGCCCTCTAACAAGACAATGACAAAAAAGTATCTTTTAAACAGGGGTATAGTCCATTCAAATTCTATGAAGCCACTGCAAGATCAAAAAAAAAGAAAAAAAAAAAGAACCCCTCCGCGGCTAGGCAAATTTCATAAAATATTCCCGTTTTAACTGGCACATCAAAGACATGCTTGGGTGGATCTCCAGCCTTTGACAAAATGCCCTTGACCAGATGGTGCCTATAGTCTCTGCACTGCAGCTGAGCACTAAGAAACCTACAACTTGATAATAAGAATACTGCATTTATCAGAGCTAAACGCATCTCTTTTTGAATGCTAACTTCCCTCCATTGCGTCTAAATAATTCAGGACAGTACTTGTTTGCTAATATGTTCAGCACTCCAAAAAACACATCAAACGCATATGTGAATAATTAACAACCTTAAGATCCATCCTTGCAGCAACAGCAAACACATCAACTGTGAGGCTGTAGTTTTGTAAACCTGATACAAACACAATCTGAATTTCTGTTGAATCGCAGCCTTAATGCACTAAATATTTGCTTCCTAGAAAATCTTTTTTTCCAGCTTAAATAAAACCAGTTGGCCTTGACCTTTTAAGGTCGCTGTCAGAGCAGCACAATTGTTGTACAAACATGAATAATAAAAGCCAGTTCTTACTCGTAGCCAAGGTTGGATTTTTGAGTTGGACTTTCATGAACCGCTCTTCTTTGGGGTCGGTAGCAATTTTGAGATAAAAAACACTTTATGTAGCTGAAGGCTAAATTAAAAAAACCTACAGAAATGCTCCACAGCAGACAACAACCACTGAATGAGGATGCTTGTATCGCTAGTTAGACGTTCCATCTTCAAAATCACAATGAGCAGATTTACGTCAGGGTTACCCACGCTCGGGATTAGCGTGAAGCAAAGCATGAAGTCATCCTGGAATGTGGTCACACGCATTTATGAATTTTCTAACACCCTCCATGTGAGTGTTGCCTCCTACTTTGGTGACTCAACGCTCGGGAGGTGATGGTGCAAACGGTCTGATCCAAAACGTTGCTCGCTGCTCGCATCCCACTGCCTCCACCTCTGAACTGTGCTACTTGAATAGTGCATCCCTGTTTATCCGGGAAGGAAAAAGAAAGGGAAGAAGATGACTGGTTCACGCATCACTTCCTCTCTCTGTGTGTCCTTTTGTTTCACTGGCTGGGGGATCCATTCAATCAAAACCTTTTTTTTAACAGGTTACACTACAAATTTGGTTTCGGCAGCACGGTGGTCGATGCGACTTCATTCATCTTTTTATGAAACAACATTCGTCTGCCTCAGCCACTCACACAGGATGAAAACAAGCCGCGGACAAAGCTTTGTACTCCATAAATAATGATGACATAAAACACTGGCACTTATGTCACTGCACACAAAAGAGGGAAGCGGCGCTCTCTGTTAAATGACTCAGATGCTGGGTCCATGCTCAGAATAAGATGAGCTTCCTCAGTCAAGAGAGCCCCGACGAAATGAAAGCCAAAGCTGTAAAGAGGCAATGTGTTGACATTTCATTTCCAGAGTGTTACATCTAATTGCATTCATCCATGTGGAGCTCCAAGTACCAGGAGCGGTACTGAGAGATGGACAGATGCTCAAACGGACACCAGCACGCACACATACGGAGGCGACGCCGCTCCGACACTGTTTGTTTTGGCGGCCTTTCAAAAAGAACACTGAGTATGCAAATGGAAAGCTTAAAATTGGGTCTAATGGCCCTGAGCGACGTATGCGTTCAATTACTCTCACTCACAGCAGTCTGGTGGAAATAAATCCACAGGTGAAATAAAATCCAGACTGAATGCAAAGAAGATTCTAATTCTCTTTAATTCTTTCTTAAAGAGTTCAAATCTCTTCTTTGGTAAAAGGATTCACAAGGGTTAAAGTGTCGTCAGTTGTACATTTTACCCATACCCTGAGGGAGGGTTGTTCTCGTTGACTATATATGAGAACTGGACTGAGTGAGTGTGATGTCACCCTTAGAAAATGACTTACTTCTATTCCGGCTCCAACCAGATTAATGCAATTCAGTCACCATTTATGTTGTTGGAGCAAGATGATATCAGTAAGAAGTGATTGGTCCGTCTCGATCTGAGTCAACATTTCTAGAGCAACTACTCTTACCAATCAGGAATGAGCTTCTTGGAAGTCCACACCCCTTTCACTAAAAGCAGGTTTGAGAGAATCTATCAAACATTTTGAACGTTTGCCGTGACATAATGTACTTTTATTGAGGTATCTGATTGTTCAGTTTATAACTTCAATAATTTGCACTACAGAAAAAGAAAATTAGCAAGGACGTGTTAAAAAGGTATCAGAAGGATAGTTATTCTGACAAATATAATGACTATGTAGTAATAATAATAATAGCTGTCTATTTATCAGCAGAAGTCTGATGGGATTTTGGCCTCTTGGAGCCAGCAGGTACTTCTATGGCAAGCCAATCCAGTATAAAATAGATATCCTTGATATCAGGCTGTTTTAAGCCCACTAGTAATGCCAAAAGTGCAACTAGT
>NC_050532.1:16930777-16933351 GCF_002922805.2 Oryzias melastigma
TTATAAGGCTTTTCAAACACAAGAAAGGAAGTTAAATCACTAAGACAAAGATGAGTTATTTGCTAACCTTTCTCCTCTGCACCCTCATGAGTGTCAAATATTAAATGGTTTCTGCAGAATCCCCCTCAACCACCACCACCCCGCATTGTGTGTATTTCCATAGCAACCAGATGTACTTGTAAAAAAAGCAGCCGTTAAATTGGAGATGCTTTGCTTGACACATAATAAACGATTCACAAAATGATATTTGGGTTTTTTTTAGTGAAAGATGATGCTACAAATTTTTAGATGTTGTGTTTTTGTGAAAAACTCTAAAAGTGAGATTATGTAATGACAGCTGCAGCTCAGTGCAGCCTTAGGACAACTATAGCCACATCATAAAAAGGTCATAAAAAGGTATCACAAAGGTGTTTGTTTTTTATCGAAAAACCTTCTAATCCTTGAGTGAAAAATGTTGCTATAAAAACCTTTTTCCTTGTAAGTTGGGATTTTCTTCTGGTAAAATTGACAACAGCCTGGCTCCTTTTAATTTCCATAATAAAAGTGCATGTTTACTAAATAATAATCATCTTTGATAAAAACTAAAAACTAAATATCTGTTTTTTTCATCAGTTTTCAAGCTTGAAAATTATAGCTATGGTTTTCCGTTGCCGGTTCCAGCAGACTGTGGACATGTCGCACTCTCAGTAGACCTTTCAGCACATAACAATTAAATCCCACTAAAAGCAACCAGTTCGCTGCGGACTGACAAGGCCCTGCTGGAGATTATTAACAACAGGATGTAAGAAGGCATTAAATATAGCAGCTTCTCTTTTCCAAACTCTACCCGTGCGTGCAGGATCCTTGCCACTACAAACAGGGGATGACTCATTTTTCTTTTAGAGATAATGAACAGCTATTGTCAAAAAAATATCCACAGAAACAGGATGACCTCCTAATGTAGCAATTACTTTTGTGATTCAAGGATTGGAACAAGAACAAGGTTGTCGGACTAAGCTGAAACGTGTCTATAAAATGTACTATTCGAGGGTTCAAGAGGTTAATAAGGTAATGGGACGACAGGCTGTTAATCCTGTGTGTGATGGTCTTTGCTTAAAAGATTTTTTGAGCCATATGCAGCCCCGTCTAGCCAACAGCCCAACGGAGATCAGGGGTGGGCAAATATTTTAACTTGTGGGTCCCAAAGGTTCTAAAATTTGACCTGGAGCAGATTCATTGAGCAACAATGTTGTAATCCACCTCAAAAGAAATAATTTGGACACAAATGTGCTTTAATTTAGATGGAAATTTGATATATATATATACATATATTTAAGATTGAACATTTTGGAGTTTCAAAATTGTGGTGGGTTGATGAAAAATGCAACTTCGAGAAATGCTACGTTCATGAGGCGTAGGAATGATCAGAAAAAGACTCGGAAACCATCCATGTACGTCGGAAAATCAACAAGGCCCAATCCCAATTCTTCCCTTCCCCCTACCCCTACATATAACCCTACAAACGGAGAGTTACGGAAAAAATTTAGGTGTGTTTGATATCATACAGGTGGACCTGCGTTGCACAAACCGCCTGGATTGCAGTGCATGTTGGGTAGTTTTTGCTCTGACATCACATGTCAATTATCATAAAAAATTATTGCAAGAAAGGTGCAGCTGGAAATCTGGTGCTGGGCTAACTGCAAGCTGCCTTGTAACTACAAAACGAGGCATTGTGGGAAACGGTGTCCTGTTCAACGCATAGACTTAATATATAACGTGATGCGGATCAGAAATGACTGGCACTAAATGAAGGAAATCTGCATACCTTGTAACTCTTTCTGGAAAGTAGTGAATCACTGATGTAAATAAAAAGAGATTTCAAATCATCATGTGTGCTATCGTTGCCTTTAAAAGTGAATTTGAATTTTATTTATTTCTCTGGGACAATAAATTAACCCAGCAGCTATTTTTCATCTGTTGTCCGCCGTCGAATGTTAAAAATTAAAATAAAAGACATAAAAGTAAAGATCCTACAGAGGCATATTGAAATTCAACCAAATATTGAGAAAAATCCCGACTTCCTGTTGTCTCGCCACAGCTTGTCTTGTTGACGATCCAGGCGAGGCGAAAGTGATTCCAAACACACCTAGAGTCTCCAAATTCAGACGTCACTCCCACTTGATGATGTCATCAGTAGTCGCCAGTCAGCTACGCTAGCGCAGAGCTTCAGCGCTCAAACTATACATAACAACAACGGTTTTATAACTTTATAAAGGTCATACTACAATAAAAAGTCATGACTTCCATTTAAATGTAAACTTCTGGGCTTCAGAGCGCACCTATGTGAAGAAAAGCGCTTCTCCTCCACGGCGACGCAGAACCCCCTTGCGACGGAGGGCTCTCTATCCTTCCTCTTGGAGGGTAGGCCCTTAAAAGAACTATTTCAGACAGCACTACAAATCTCCCTACAAATTGAGCAGTAAGGAAAAAGGAAGAATTTGGATTGGGCCTAAATCTCCTAACACCACATGAATGTAGATTAACTTTATGCACCTGAACAAAAGCTGATTTATTTGTAGAGAACCATCTATGGGG
>NC_050532.1:16933864-16961539 GCF_002922805.2 Oryzias melastigma
TATTTCGGACAGCACTACAAATCTCCCTACAAATTAAGCAGTAAGGAAAAAGGAAGAATTTGGATTGGGCCTAAATCTCCTAACATCACATGAATGTAGATTAACTTTCTGCACCGAAACAAAAGCTGATTTATTTGTAGAGCACCATCTATGTGGACACACTGGTATTAATGGGAAAAAAAAACATTAAGAATTATCTATATCATTTATTCCAGTTTGGTGGGCCAGATTAAATGGTTTAACGGCCCCCGAGCCGTAGAGATCCACTGGAAAATTCCAGATGCAGCCATTAAGCTCTTCAACATCACGTGCCGCCCATCTGCCTGCAAGCAGAGCAGAGTTCCCTGTCGAGCTCAACATTTAGTCCACAAGAAAGTTAAAATATTGATTCATTTTAAAGCTTTAGCAATGACTAACCCAGCACCAGCCCCCTCAGTTTCTAACCACGTTCGTCAGGTGAAGAGGATTTTAAACACAAACCGAAATACTTTAAACAATGAATCTGTTTAATGCGGCATTTTGCTCAAATCCGTCAGCTATTTTTAGGAGATTGCTATCATTCTTCAAAACACCCACAGCAGCCAGCTGGCCAGTGGACACAGCTCACTCACACGTCCGCTGGTCTTTGTGTTTGAATCTGTCCAACAAAGGGCTTGCAGCATGGGAAGCTACACAAGTTTTGGATTTCAGCTAAGAGGCCTCCATCACGTGAGACGTCCTTCCTGTTTCCTGTGTGGCTTTTCCACATTTAGAGCCACTTTAAATTCTAGTATGGCAGCAATCAGAGTGGAAACAAGAAGGCAGCAGTTTTGGAGTTTTTTTAAGCCTAGAATGATTTTTTTTTCCACTAATATGCTTTTTTTTTTAAACCAAACTACATTGAAATATATTTGTCTTATCCAACCATGATACTCTAAAACTGAAAAGACTCCAGCATATATATATTTTAACATGAGTGTAACAAAATCACAGAAATACTGAAAGAAACACCATCCCTTGCAGCCAAAATATATGCTGCAAAAATGTGGATGGAAAAATACAAGACTCTTGCATTCAATTCAGAAAATATAAAGTTAAAAAAAGTGAGGAATATTTACTTGCAACTAAAGACAAATAATCAAATACAAGGTAAATAAAACTAAAGTTAAGTAGAAACTATGGATGAGGTTTCCATCAATTCTACAAAGACTTGTAGTTTTATAGAAATAACATCTGCCCACTATTTAAAGTCCAACTTCAGTCATCTTTTCATCCATTGTAAAAGCGTTCCCAGTGATCTTTTAATTATGATTACGCCGTTTTTAGCCACAATCAAAAATTGTGTTGTTTTCTAGGTCATAGTTTCTGCAGAGCTGCAGGAGTTCATCAGAAATTCACCTCTGAGTTATGGGCTACTGCCACAGAGTAAACCTCCACACATATCCCATCATCGCTTTGTTTATGGTCTCTCTCGTGAGCTTACCACCTAACATTACCGGTCCAGTGTATTAAACCCAATATCTGGTCATACATGTTTGAACCAGATGCCAGATTTGTCTACAAGTGGATGCAGCAAAAAACTTGTATTTATTCTCAGAAATACAATTTTAAGTTCAAATTTTTTTATATATTTGTCCTTAATCATGAGAAAAATGCAACAAGAACATGTGAAAAACAAAGTTTTCTTTGGATTATGTCATTACAAAATCAAAGACAAACCCTGAACTCTAACATTTATGTCGTCTTTTATCAGTCTCTGTTTTTAGCCTGTTAGCCGACATGGGAATCTTTTAAACCATCTTAAGTTTACTGATAATACTGTGGAATAAGGGCAAAAGCTGCATTAAGCTGGGAAGGGGGATTTGAGATGACTGAGCCAGATACCTGCTGTATTCTCCTAGATATAATGCATTTGGTCTCTGTGTGGTCATATGGATGCAATGAAGGCAGCAGCCGTGCATGCTGGAAGGAGGTAGGTACTATCCCTCCGAAGGCACAGTAGTGGTAACAACACTTTTGGGGATTCCAGTGAGCGCGCCGAGCGTGCAAAGTCACAGCTCCTCATCAGCAACACCCTCATTTCTGTTTTTCAAGCACGGCGCGGTGTTGCTAAAGGTAGAATAATGACACTTGTAAATCTAGCATGAGTACATCGTCCCACTATTTAGAGTACAGATGTATTAATCAAAGAAAAAAATACCAAGAGATTCAAGAGCAGAGACAGAAATTAGGTAAAGTTCAAAGGGAATATTCTGTTAAAGCTGCTAATGAGGCTTTAGGTGGAAATGAGAAGCTGGCCATCTTTTTTTTTTTTTTTTTAAATCACACCCACAATGACGCAACTGAAGTGTCATCAAAGCAGGCACTCTATCAGATGACATACCCTCTTCTTCTTTTGTTTTTTTTTTTTGCAAACTATTCACCCAAAAGGCCATTTTTTATGGAAACATTCATCCCATCTTTCATTCGTATTTATATATTTAGGTTCAATTTAAGTCTCACTTAAGGAGATTGGAGTTATGTGACACCGTTTTCCCATCAGTGCTTGGTAATAACTGCTCCCTTTAAAATTTTAAATGTACTTCTCAGACCACTCAGGGTGCTCCAGCTGTGGCTCCTTTAAGCGCTTTAAAGAACGTGTGTCAAACGACACAATGAACCCAGAAAACAGCCGATAGAAGTAATCCACAATCCAGTTCTAACATTTCCACATGTGTTACATGAAATAGCAAAGTGCTTTGTTAATTAAAAGGCCTTTTGTTTCTCTCTTAGTTGGGCCAAGGGAAATTAAGCCCTCAAAATTAATAAGCCCGTACAAAATTATGAGTAAAACAAAGCAGGGACTTTTTTCAGAGAATCCACATCAGAGATTAAAGAATAAAACCAAAGTGGTGTTTCATAGAAATCATGACTTTGTTGTGATTTGTTTGAACATTTTTTACAACCAGGACTTTCCTTAAAAAAAAAAAAAAAAATCAATCCGTATTTGATGTTAAGCCTTAGTGGCTTATCTGAGTTCAATCAGTTTAATTCACTTTACTTACATAACATCAATTTACAACAAAAAGGTCAAATCTGGCCAAGAAAAAAAGCCAAATAGGTCTATGGGGTTTTCCCTAAAACCACAACTATGGTTCCTCGACTCCTTTCCAGCTATGTAAAAAACATTTTTCACGTATGCTTTTGGTTTCATGTAGATGCAAAAATAAAGAGCCACTCCACTGAAAATTGTGTTTTTTTTTTATTTTTAACACGTTTGTAGCAAAAAACTAGGGCTGCCACGATTAGTCGATTAGTAGATTAGTCAACTATGTTAACTATTATAATGGTCGCCGACTAATTTAACAGTCGATTAGTCGCTTTGTGTCTTTTTTTTAATCTCAAAACTGCAGTCCATAATTTAATTTCTAATGCCATGTCCGCCATTGTCTCTCACACATGCACAGTAGTGCTAATCCCAGTCAGTAGTGATGTCACAGGAAGTTCTCTGACAACACAGGTGCCACAGGGAAAATGTTATAAAAATTAAAAAAATAAGTGTCAAATACAACATCTGCAAAGTAAAACTTGTGTTCCATGGCAGCACCACGGCGACGCATAAAGAGGAAGCCTGTTGTGACCAAGTATGATAACGCTAAAGAGGGATCACCGTCTAGGTAAGCTAAGCTAAGCTAATATTAGCGCAAACTTATTAGCTAAATGCTTTCTGTCCATCCCTGGAACCTCTACCCCATTGGAGCGAAATTTCGCTGCTGAAGGGAACATCTGCTCTCAAAAGCGATCAAGTCTTTCTACAAGACTTGTAGAAATTTTAACTTTCCTGCATTGAGAAAGAACAGTGCAGTTTGGAATTCTATAGAGACAGAGTGTAGTGAAGTTGAAGACAGTTGTGAGCGCTCAGCACCACAAAATGCACTTTTGTTATAGTTGATTCAGTGAGACCAAAACTTTATCTTTTGTTAAAAACAGTTCCTTTGTTTCAGATGCCGACCTTATTTGAACCAGAAACAAATGAAAGAAAGAAGGTTTAATAAACTATCGTCTTAATCGTCTTTATTTGTAGTAAGCATATATCTAAAACATTTCAAGTTTAAAGCTAATTATGGTTAAGATGTGGTTTTTACATCCAGTTTACGAATGATCTGATTAATTGACTAATCGGGAAAAATTAATCTGATTTGTTGACTATTAAAATGATCGTTTGTGACACCCCTAAAGAAAAGTAGGATTAAAGCTGGCTGGGTATTTCTTTATTCAAATGGTTGTGAATCAGAAGTAAATGAGAAGTAGTAGTTCTTACAATCGGCGGGTCACAAGCTCCCTGTTCTGCTCCATTCCGATGCATCCACTTGTAGACATATAGATCCAGGTACATTTTTGTCTGCCGCTCTACAGAAACTATGACCTAGAAAATGACAGTTTTTGGAATTTTGGCTAAAAAGGGCTTAATCATAATTAAAAGATCGATAAAGTTTGCTTTTACAATAGATCAAAAGATGATTGGAGTGGGTCTCGAAGGTAAATTTGGAGCCAAAGTGGTTTGATTGTACCAATAGGCAGGGTTTTTAACACCGCTTTCTTTAGTTTTCTAGGTGTGTTTCTTCTAGAGACAGTTTTTGCAACATAATTTCAAAATAAATTACACTGAAATTAAAGTTAAATGATAGCAAAGTTAGAAAAATGGATGAATATGAAAACAAAGCTCTGATTTTTCCCTTCGTTTCTGGTTCACTGAGCTGCAGCAACATGACAAAATTTCAAACGGAGATGGCGAGCGTGATTACACCCGTCTAATTTTGCTGCTTTTCTTCCCTCAAGGGCAGAGCGGCAAAATAAAGCAGCGTGAGAACTTGCGGTTTGCAAACAAAGGAGATATATCTCTACTGTCCTCCCAAAGCTGGTGGTGACATTTTATTGATCCCGCAAATTATTAGTAAATCTTTATGCTTCTGCACTACAGTGACATTACAATTGGACCACAGATCAATAAGTACAAGGCAAAGTTAAATCCAGTAAACCTCTATGTGCCCCTGCAGGAATAGCAGCACGCTCCCCTGCTGTGTGGCAAATGAGACTGAGGGAAAAGTCTGAGAGGAGAAAAAAAAAAATCTACAGACCAGGTGGTTTCAGTAATGCACTGAGCGACAACTCTCGTCAGATGTGGCATATTGGCTGTGACACTAAACACGGCTAATTACTGTAATGAGAGACTTGGACTGATGTTGGAACTAGCTGGGAACATGGTCTCCACCTACATTCTACATTTTCTCTTCATTATCTCAAAGAAATCTCCACAGCATGAAAAACACAAACAAAGCGACCCACACGCCTGAGTTTTTAACAACAAACAGAAGGAAGAAAGGAAATAAAGCCACAGGTAATCACTGCATAAACCTAGAAGATAATGAAAATCATTTACGTTTACGAATTTAACAGGCTGTGTGACCTTTTGCATTTGTTTTCCTAGGAAGCTATTAAAAATGTAATTAAAAAGGCAGTCTATCCAGAAGTCCCTGTGGTCAGAGAACAATTATCAGCTTCAGAACAAGTTTGTACTCCAGGCAACAGTCATGGGAACGCTCAAAATTAAAACATGATGAGAAAAAGAGTGCCACAACATTTTTCTCATTTGCTTTTTTGGACAGAAGAGGAGCAGAAGCAGGGAGGCGGTCTGGTACACTTCTCTCAGTGGGTGCTCTGGTTCTGCCTGATTCAGCAGTCAGCTCTGTTGTTTTCTGTTATTTTTCACTAATGGTGCATGACTGTCCAGCCATGGAAAGCTGTGATCTGCACTGAGACTGATAAAGTGAGAAACTCTGTTTTGGATGTGGCTGCTTTCAGACAGCACTTTACATGTGTGAGTACGACCATCCGAGCAAGACAGAAGGCCCCAGTTCCTGTTTAGTTCCACGTGTGCAGAAAACGCTGGAAAGGCACCGAATCCCAAATGCAATAAACTCCAGGAAGGAATTCAAAACATTCCTGCCACATCAGATTTTTTCCAAAGTCACTCCCTTCCCTTTTGGATGAATGCGAGCATCTAAATCCAACGATTACATGGCGAAGATTACAATGTGAACGTGTGCAGATGCACGCGCTATAAGCCCAGGGTGACTGCTGCAGAGGAGATGCTGATTGTGTTTTACACTGATCAGAGGATTTCCAGAGCAGCTGGGGAGAGATGGGGATAAAGTGGGGCAGCGCTAAAAGAGAAGGACATCCTGTCAGGTTCAAACACCGGGGCTGTGCGTCCGCATTGAAGTGTTGGGTCAAGACCGGTTCAAATGGAGAGGATGTGCCTTCGGTGTTGAAAAGGCCACTGATGCGCCTTGAAGTGACAAGGAAATTTTCCATGATCCAGTGGAGATGCGGCACACAGATTCCCAGCACTTGAATGCATAATGTAGATAAAACTACTGAGTGACTATTACAAAAACATGAGGTTGTTGTGTGGCCAAAAAGTGCACCAGGAAGTGAGATTCAACATACTCAAAATGAGGCTTTTCGTTTGTGCTATTAAAGGCGAAACAATTGGACAAAAACGTCCCATTTCTATAAGGACTCCCTGTTCTCACATTTTTGTGAGGAACTGCTGGAGCCCCCTGTCTTAACTCAATGAAACTGTGCGCACGTCTGAGTTTAATGTGTTTTCAAATGTTGACTATTAGTCCCGTGGTGCAAATAAAGCAGGATATCACATGCTGTGCTTTCTTCTTTATTCGCTAAAATCTAAACTAGAGTTCGACTCCAATAGCAATTAAGAATCCCAATTAACTCTTGGTTTGGAGGCTATGAGGAAGTATTTTCCATCCATTTAGTCCAAATATCTGATAATTCTTCCTATGCGAGATATGGATGCTTATGCAAAAATAAAATTATCATATTTTCTCAAAAGAGTTGATAAAAAAGGGACATTTCTTAACATCAAACCTTATTAAATACTAAAAAATAGCTTTAGGGAACAGCAATTTTTCATGCTTTAAATGTTTCCAGGCATGACACTGTACTAATTAACAGATTCCATAGAAGATGGTGACATTTCACAGGCATTAAGATAGGAGCAAAAGAATTCCAGAGACCTTCTCTACAGAAAAGAAGAGGTGACTAGCCTCTAAAAGGTCAGAATGGTTCAGTCTTTAAAATATGACTGAAAATGTTACAACAGATAGGTGGAAAAACTGAAGGTTTTTGATGAAATATAGTGATTTAAATCATGAAAACTGGTATAAAAAGATTAAAATACTAGTTTTAAATGTAATTTTGGGTCATACTTCCACATTAAAGTAAAGATCTGCCACGTGTCCCCCTTTTAGCAGTCTGTTTTTTTGCCAAATCTCAATCTTATTGGCGATAAGTGACACTGGCATTGTCTTCTGGTGATGCAGATCTCATCTAAAGCACGGAAACATAAACTTACAGTGACACCAGCCTAAGTGGCAGCACCAGTGCAGCTTGAAGCACTTCCCGTGGCTGTGCGTCGCGCAGATGGAGAGTCCATCGCAAGGCAGGAAGTCTGGTCTGCCTGCGCAGCTCTTGGCCAAAGCCTGCGCCTCGTCCAACTTCTCGCTCTTCGGACACTTATGCGCTCCTGAGGTGGCCATGCCAACATTTCCCGAACCCCGAACTTCAGTTGATTCAATTACAGCACAAAGAAGCTGAGTTGATCGTCCACGAATCCTCAGGAAGGGTTTTTTTTTTTCAGCGCGGAGAGGCGAACTGGGCGCTGTGGGTCTGAATCCGGAGAGGCTCGGTCACGCAAAAAGACGCATATCCAACTGAAAGTGTTCAGGCGTCATTGATCGGTGTGCTGAGCCATCATCAGAGCCTCCCACGATCGCGATCCACACGTCCGTCCATCCTCCCCTCGCGTCGGGAAGCTCCTCAGCTGCGCGCTGCTGGCTGGCTGGCTCGCTGGTGACGCGCGCGCAACAACGGCGCGCATCTGAACTTCACAACGGGAGGAGCCCGCAAACAAAGCCAGCTGCTGTGTGCACTTCAAAGACGCAGCCCGGGCTTTCATCAGCCCCTCCACCAACTTTAAAGATGAAGCTTTGGATCAGAACATTTTGGAAATCCTTCATCAAATGACATTTTTGTGTAGGTGTGGTAATGTTGCACAAAGACACGAATCACTGTGCAGCTTCTGGAGTGAAGTCTCCATCATCCACCAGGTGGCATCCCCAACATCTGCCTAATCCTGGAGGTGAGGCTGAGATGTAATAGAGAATGAGCCATTGATTTATGTGGAAGCACTTTGACGCTTTGTGTCTCCCTCAGCTTTCCTGCTTCCGCTGCAGCTGAGCCTGCAGAAAGCACACATCACACAAGAACTACTTTCTCCTTCTCCAGGAAAAACAATTACCTCCCAGACTGAATGGAGAACAGAAAATAAAGCAATTAGAAGATCAGGTGAGACAGTAATGTAAATGCACAACCATTAAAAAAGAGACAAAGTCAATACGAGGATTAAAAATCTTTATATATCTTTATGAAAGAAATCTGCAGCAGAAAATTAAAAAAAGATAAATGATCAATAATGTCAGAAAATTAAATAAAAACAATAAAGATAGTTAGCTGAAACATTAGCTGACACATGTGCCTAATTTATAGGATAAACAAAGATAAATAGGTAATATTTGGTAATTTTTATCATTTTTTTGCACGAGGGCGGAGCTTGCCTACACTTACCCCAAAAATATTTGAGTCAAAATTAGTATCATTAATGACAAAGATTAAGAAATCATTCATTCAAGCTTCTGTAAGTATTAAAAATGACAAAAGCAACATTTTTTAAATGATATAAAAACAAAATATAGATAAACTTATGCTGCATTCACACTGGATGTGATCAAATTCGTGTCTGCTGCCCTGGCTGGATGTGGGAGGAGCAACTCCAAATGTTTTTCTGGGCTTCATTTGTTGCCACATCAGGGAAAACATGGATGATGTTGAGCGAGTAGCTTGGGTTTATATGTTTGGAGAGCTCTACAGGCCCCAGAAAACATCTCGCCAAGTGACCAGGTCATTCAACGACGCTCGCAGTACGGGGAGTTTCACCATTTACTGCAGGGGCTGCGCCTTGGTTACGGCCGTTTTAACGGTTACTTCCGTCTGTCTGAGGCCCAGTTTGACGACTTGCTTGCCCGCATTAATCGAAAAGGGAAAGATAAAAATAAAACATAATTTAAATTTAACATTGAAACTCGACACTCCTGCTGCACAAATCACGTCGAGTGTGAATGCAGCTCTAGAAATACATGTTTTTGATCCTTTCACTTGTTGTTCTCTTTTGCAATGTTAATAAATGTATCACAATTACTTTTTTATGCATTTAGTGAAAAATGATGTTATTTGCATTTTGTTTGCAAAAACAATTTTTTAGCAACAGCACATTACTTTATGAAGGTCAATGAAGATTGTGGATTTTCCTAATCCGTGCTGAATCAGCATCACACACAAATAAAAACGTCTGGATGATTCAAAAGTCTGGATTTTTATCACTCTGGTTTATACATTTATTGCACTGTTATATCTTCTTAACTGGTCCCCTTGTGCGCGTTTCACAGGAGCTGCAGTATCATACATCACTGGAAGTGAGAAATCAATAAGCAATGGGAAATACAAAATACTCGTTTAGTAAATCAGAACTGGATCAAATGTGGGTTTTGGGATATTATATGAGCTGTTTACAGTTGGCTTTGGGGTTTCTGCAGGAACTCCCTCCATTTTTGGACAGGAGGACTGCCACTGACGACCAGCTTCCTCAGCAGGTTGCAGGGCTTCAGGCTGGGAATATCAGGATGCTCCTGGTGGTAGTGCTCGAGCCTCTCCAGAACCTTCTTCAGACCCACCATAGCAGCATAGAACATGGGGCCTCCGCGGTGAGGGGGCCAGCTGTAGCCCAGCACATAGATGACATCGATGTCTTCCGGTCCCGCTGCTATTCCGTCCTCCAGAATGCGGAAGCCCTCGTTCATCAGGGCGTAGAGGCAGCGCTCCAGCACCTCCTGGTGGTCGATGCGGCGGGCCACCAAGCCGTGTTGGGTTCGGAACTTCTCCAGGAAATCCTGCAGCCAGGGATCAGGCTTAGCAACCTGACCCCCTGGTTTGTCGTACTGGTACCACCCTCGGCCCGTTTTCTGACCGAACCTCCCCTGCTCACACAGAAGATCCCCCAGGGGGCTGTATCTGCAGCCTTGGCGGATTCTAGCCGAGTGTCCGTCAGGAAGCCCGTCGGCCTTCCTGACTCTCCAACCAACATCGAGCCCTGAGAGGTCTGACATTCTGAACACCCCCATGGCAAACCCAAACTCCTCCAGAACTTGATCTACAAACTCCGGAGTGGCTCCTTCCTCCAGCAGGAAGAAGGCTTGCTCCAGGTAGGGCTTGAGCATGCGGTTGCCCACGAAGCCGCGACAGTTTCCAACTGCTACGCTCACTTTTCCCATTTGCTTCCCGAGCTCCATGGCAGTGGCCACGGCTTGTGGAGACGACCTGGACCCGTACACCACCTCCAGCAGCTTCATCACATGCGCCGGAGCAAAGAAGTGCATCCCAACCACCAGCTCGGGGGTGCGGGTCTCGGAGGCCAGCTGGTCTACGTCCAGTCCGGAGGTGTTGGAGCACAGGAATGTGCCGGGTTTACAAAGCGCCGACAGCTGCTGAAAGACCTTCTTCTTCAGAGCCATGTCCTCAAACACCGCCTCGATGACCAGGTCCACGTCCGCTGCTGGCTGCATGTCCGAGCTGTAACGGATCTTGTCCAGCGCCGGCGCCACGCCTCGTCTCTTGGCGCCCCGCTCCAACATGCTAGATATGGCCTGCTTTGCGTCCATTAACTGCTTCTCGTTGGTTTCCATAGCGACCACAGACACCCCGGCCTGTACGAGAGCCACGGATATCCCCCTTCCCATGGTGCCAAGACCTTAAAAGACAAGATCAAGCGTTGAATGCCAATGAATCCCAGCTAAAACAAACTCTGAAAAGCATTAGTCAGGCAGAGAGAAGTTTCTCCAGAGTTTGCAGTTTTAATGCGCAAGCTGCTGAGCTTCACATATTCAGATTTTTATCCATCCAGTCCTCCCAGCAGAGTAGAAAGTTCACCCTTTAAAGTCAAAATGTTGAAGAAAGATTTTAAAACTTGAATGTCACAGAGTTATCTTGAAGAGTCCGTGTTCTTACCTATGACCATTGCTTTATGTACCGCCACAGGCTTGGTTTTGTCCCAGCGGGCTCCACTGGGCATGCTCCACCTGCCGACAGCTCTCTGGGCAAAGAAATGGTACTGCTGAGCTCGGGCCTGGCCCGAGGTGAAGAGAGTGGCCATCAGCTCCCTCTCGCGCTCCATACCCTGAGCGAAGGGCAGGGTGGCAGCAGCAACCGCCTGGACGCACGCCACCGGGGCGAGGGCTCCCCGCGCACGCTGCCGAACCCGCTGCATGACCCCTTCAAAGACAGCGTCCAGATCCGGGTGGTGCGGACACGGAAACGTGCTTATACGACGGGACTGCGGGGATTGATCTGAAGAAGAAACAAAACCGGAAAAGCCACAAAGTTAGATCTAAAAGGTGTTTTGTATTTCATCTTCTAAAAATATGCAAAACTCAGTTTTGAAATCAAACGAGCCTCCCACTTCCCATCGGTACCGCTTTATTTTTTTAACGAAGTGATTCAAACATTTATCAACTGGTGGTAAAGTGTGGGAATTTTTTTCAGGCACACTCTTCCCCTTAATAACTAGGTATATCCCAGCAGACACTAAGAGCAGATGATTTGACAGGCTATTTCCAGATAATTGCAGGGGCTTTGGCAATGAGCTGTCACAGCTCACCTTGAATATTGAATATCTCTCACAAAACGAAAAACATCAGTTTGGAGGGGGTGAGATACGCTAGCAAGAGTGAAAAAATAAAAACCATTATTTTTAGAGACCTTTTGATTTAAAAAAAAAACAAAAAAACTTCCAGACCCATTTCCAGAAAAATAAAAGCAGCGTCTCTCATTGAGTCTGCAGCTACTATGCCAAGATCTTGTTAAAAATAAAAGCATTTTGAAATCCCAGCGCTGGTTCCTCTGATGTGATTACACGAGACAGAAGTCAGAATCTTTCACAGCTTCACTGAATTACACTCAGCTGTGGGTCTGGGCCAGAAACTGGGTCACCATGGTGAAGCTTAAAGGGACAGCGGTCAAATGTGATTGATGGGATGCCTAATTTTTCCCAAAATTAATATTTTTAGCGTTAGCAGTTCATCATCTCTAAAGACAATACTTTAGTAAAAGTCATTTTTCGGACAATCCGGCGCATGTTTGGAACGAGAGGGAGGTGTTTTATGGCGGTGTAATTTAGGAGGCATTATTGCTGCAGATTAATCTGTAAATGGTGGAGCTGTGGATTTGCAGCGAATGTCTGTCTGGACAGATGTAGCGGGCAGATGTTGCAACCTCTGAGGTTAAAAAAAAAACCTCCCTTAATCTCATCAGGACTTAAATCTATTTGTGTACGAGTGTTGGGAGTCATCAGTGTGAGTGCACACTTCACATTGTGAAGTTAAATATAAAATGGAACAGCATCTAAGCATGTCTCAGGAGAAAATAGTGGTCCCACACACTTTTACTCTTTAAACAAACATTTCCTGTCCTCATTTTACACTCCTAACGAACACAAGGCTGTAAAATCTGCCAGAATTTCCCTGATTTCATGCCATCTCCTCTGTTCTTTTTATAATCTTCCTCTTACTATCAACACTCACCTCCTCCGACATCCAGTCACGGTGTAGTGCAGAAAAACAACATTTGAAGACTTCATATTTAGATTATAAAAATGATGTTTGACTTGCCATTCAACAGACTTAACTGTTGACATTTTGCACAGATACAAGATTATTTGCCAGGGGCATGATATCAGACACAAACAGGCGCGGCGCTCACTGGTGTGTCTGCAGAAGAAGCTGTCACAGCTCGGATAACAACTCAAACGAGATAACAACAACGTGAAGCCTACAGTTCAGTCATGAAAACTTCATTTCGGATTTGTTTCATGTGGAATCGGGAGCTGTGGATAATTCAGCACACACAGGAGGGATGGAAAATGATTTAGCCTTTGGTAAAAGATAAAAAACTAATGTGCTTTTATTTAAAAAAAATTTAGTTAGTGCCCTAAAATGTTAAATGGCTCTCGCTGGTTTGGGGAATAACATCGTTTTCGGTGAAAAAAGGAGCCTTGAGCCCAGTGGTGCTCTGTCAGTTTCATTACAAGCGAGTAAAGCTGAATGGGCCGGTCTTCACACAGACTTAGAAATCACTCCTCCTAAACTGTAGGGACGTGGCACACTTCAGGACTCCTCTCCGTCTGTAAATGAGTCAGACTCACGTGCGTGCCGCAGCCCCCCTCCTCCTCTTAAATGACTGGTGGGGGCCCTGCATTAAAATTCTACAAAAGTTTGTCGCTTTTCGCCCTTTTGAATAATACAGCAAATGCAGTGAAGACATCAGAGCCCATCTGACAGCACCATGAAACATTCATGGCTCCTGTGGTGGAGGATCTGCCTTACATGTTTCTCTGCCTCCTTTGACTTCCACAGCAGAGATGACTGGGAGTCTTGATGACAGGTTTACCTAAAATAACTTTAGTAGAAGGCATTTCTTGTTCTTCCGCAGAGTAAATTTTTAAACTAGACAGGGGGGAGAATAGATTTGACTCCCGTAAGTAGCTTGAGCTGTTTTTTTTTCCCTGTTGCATCTCACCTGCAACACTCAAAGCAAATTTCACAGCTTCATCCACAGTGTTTCTGTCAGTAACTCTGTCGACTAATCCAAGCTTCAGGGCTTCGGCGGCGGTCACGTGGCGCCCTGTGGGACAGAGGACAGTCATGTGTAAAATGTTATCAAGAAAGTTCTTTAAAAATTAAAAAAATACTTTAAAAGTGTGTTAGAATAACACATCATAATCAATTCAGCAAATCCAGTCAAAGCTGAATTATAATGGATGCTACTTTTAGTCTTTTTAAAGGTCGCCACCTGCTGGTGATAAATGGTACTTCTATTTTTGAAATAGTTGAACTTTAGTTTTAGTTTACTTTTTTATTACTAGAAAGAAAGATGGTTCGAGGTTTAATATTAGATTCAAACTGAAAATATGGATTGTTCTATGTGCAAATCACACTAACAAAATACCTACATGATTAAAATCATAATGACAGTTAAAAAAGCAAAACAAATAAAATAAAGAAAAACATATTTTAGTAAAACACAATTCCCCCAAAAAATGAAACAAACTAAGAATGAAACATTTCAGAAAACAAGGTAATTTCCAGAATTCAAAATGAAATGTAAAAAAAAAAAGAAACACAATAAGAAACCAGAAAAGATAAAGGACATCTCTAATTTAATGATGTTTGTCCATCAATTAAACTGAAAGTTATATTATCATCCAATCAGCTACAGTGATGTGAAAAATTACAATACCCCATGAAAGCCTGTATATTTTCCCACATATTTGTACACATAGACATTTAATACCAATTTGAACATCAAAATGAAATAACTTGATATTAAAAAGTTTTTAAGCCTATTTAAAACTATGTATGAGACGTAATTTCAAAAGAATTTAATTCCTGCTTTTTTTAAGTTGAGGCACATTTAAGGAACTATTATATGCCACAAAAAAGTGTCTCAATGATGACATTTCAGCCATAACAGCAAAAATAGCATTAATAGGAGGAAGGAGGTCCAAAGTTTGACCTTATGAAAATATATTTTTTAGAAGTTTTTCAAAATAAGATAGCAAGTTTATTTTGTGATTTTTTTCCTGACTGAGATGATTATTTACTGTGTGTCCGAGTTTTTTTTTTTTTTTTTTACATGATTTTGTGTTCCATATTACTCATCTTTTTCTTCTGTTTTAACATTTCAGTTTGATTTCTTGAAATCTTCCAAAATGTTTCATTTTTATATCATTCCATCTTTTTTTGCAATTGTGCTTTAGTTTCTAAAATTTGGTTTTGATTTCTAGAACATAATGCTTAATATTTGTTTTACTCTTTTGCTGTGATCTTTATTATGTTTTGAGTTGAGTACTTCGTTGGTGTGGTTTGCACTTCAGGGCCACCGTACTGTTCTAGTTACAAAACCTTTTAAGTCTGAATTATCCATAAACCTCATAATTTACAGAAAAATCCTTTAAAAACAAAACAGTAAAACATCATCTTTTCTAACTTCTATACTATAATTATTTGTGGTAATCTGTTTTTCCGCGTTAAAGCTTGTTGTTGGTCCCTCAAAGTACTCTTAGCTGTTCCACCTGTGGTGATGATATCCAAGGCAGCTGGAACTCCGATGAGCCTCGGCAGGCGCTGGGATCCCCCTGCCCCTGGCAGCAGTCCCAGGTGAACCTCAGGAAGCCCCAGTCTGGCCTATAAGCATATGAAGGTGTAACTTAATAACAACACAATCTACAGTATGTGTACCTGCAGCCAATATGAACCATATTTATTTTAGGGGTATCAATTAACTGCAATTAATTTATTAAATTGGCACGTTTTTCTTTTTTTTTTTTTAACCATGATTTTCCTCATTTTGATCTATGTTCTGTTGTGTTCTCAAATATAAAAAACTGTTTACTTGCAAGATACATTTTTAGCAAATAATACATAATGATTATCACATGATTGAGAGAGTGACACAAAAAAACATTTTAAAAAAAGTACAAAAATAAAACAATTATCTTTGATATAACAGCAGCTCAGCACTGATATCTAAAGCGTAGACTGACTGACCTTAGAGTGTGCAATTCTGTAGTGGCATCCGAGCGCCAACTCCAAGCCGCCGCCCAGAGCGACCCCCTCGATGGCCGCTACCACCGGTTTAGCTGCCGATTCCACGCCCTGGATCACCGGGATCAACAGAGGACCAGTCAGGGGGGAGCTGAACTCCCTGATGTCCGCCCCTGTTAAACACAACACTTTTTTTCTTATAGTGAAAAATATTTTATTGTGGAAATCAGACAATGCTGAATGTTCCCATTAATAACAAATATTTCTAAACTTACAAAAAAAATAAAATAAACCTCAATGAATTTTCTTGGGTAAAAGCAACTTGTATATGACATATAGTTGCACTGCTTAATGTTGTGATCACTAAATAAAATGAATTTTACCATTTCATTTTATTACAATGAATTAATGTTTAACTAGGTTTTTTGTTGTTCTTTCATGCAAGTTACAATTTCGATCAAAAAGTGAAATTTGAACTATTTTTAAAAATATCTTCAATCCATTGTGTGCCTCTAGCATCAGATCTGTTCCACAATATCAAATAAACTGACTCTGAAGCTAAATTAAGTGACTTTTTTTCTTTTTTGAAGAATTACATCATTCCTGCCATCACTGTCCCGTTACAGGTACACACCTCCACAAAATTTCCCATTGTGACCGCAGATGACCACGGATTTCACCTTCCGATCACTCAGTGCCTTGTCCATCATGTCCACAATACCTTGCCTTACTGCTGCACTGCAAATAAAAAGAGGACATTATTTTTATCAAACTGAACTTTGCCCACTGATGAGGAAGGATTTTAGTGAGTCTAAGTAGACTAAGTAACAATCAACCCTCAAATAGAACTATGAGATTTACAAAACAGAATTGAAATAATGATTTATTTATTAAGACTTTTTGAAAACAATTCAACCTTAATTTATGCATAAGATACTTTTTTTTTTCAAAGACCATGCTTCTGCAAATATAGTGAAATAAAATTGAGCTTTTTGTGTTTGTGCTGAGTAGTTTTAGTTGCGAATGTGACAGCTAGTGTGCTATTTCTGGGAGAAAACCCTTTGCTTTTATGCTTTTACGCAGACAGCCATCAGTAAATGATTAATTGCAGTGTTTTGCTGCAATGCATTATCTCTCTGGCTGGTGGTAGATAGTTATGTCTGATAGGCTGGCTCTGATATGTCGGGAGAAGTCCAATGTAAAAGCCTATATAGGTCAGAGTGAAATAAGACAAACACGTATTTCTATACATGAAAAAAACAGGATTATGTTTTGAGAAAAGCTTACAATGGATGCACAAAAGCTTAATTTTAACTTGAGGACTAATTGTGCAGCATAATAAAAGTGTCAGTAAAATTACTTCTGTTCTCATCATTGCTAAATTAAACAAATATATATTTATACAAATCTAGAAAGTAGATGACAAAAAAACTGAGAAACATCTGTTAAATGACCTATGTCCTAGTTACCTCTACCGCCCCCTTGTGGTCTTAGGAAGAACAGAGTAAACATTTTACTCAAACTTTTAAATCAGCAGGTTTGCAGCTCACTGCACAAGTTGTGCTCGTAAATATAACATTATGAAAACCATACAAAAATACTAAGCACAAAATGCATAACTAACAGACTGCGATTTAATTTGTAAAAGTGTTGTTGCACTGTTTACAATGTTATCTTACCTGAGTGCATTAACAGGAGGATTTAGGAGCGTAATCAGACCAACAGTCCCCGAAACACGACTGTACTGAGCCATGATGTTATACGAACGAACCAAACTGTCGACGAGTCGGACTTCACTGTATGAGAAGTAACTGAACTTTGAAACCTAATTTGTAAGTGCTACATCGCATTTCAAACAATTCTGTCCCTCCGTGGATACTGTACAAAAAGACTTCTTCGCGTTTCAAATTTGAGAGGTTAAAGGCGGCAAACGATTCGACTCATACCGCCCCCTTCCGGGCTGGATCTGAACGCGTAAATTATTTTTTTACGGCAACGTAACATTTATATTTTACAAGATTAAAAAAAAAAAAAAAGAAACATTAAATCTACTATTCTACGGTCTTTCAACTGATATATGACATAAACCAAAGCAGGAGGGGGCGGAGATGCGACGTCACCGCAGAGGTTAGCCGTTGTTCTCCGGGAACAACAGCCCTTCTGCAGGACTACTCAGGACTATGCGCTCACTTTTCGGGTTAATTGCTGTTGTCGTGACAGCTACGTTGTATCTGTATTCGTTGTCGCTGTATCTCCCGCCTGGACCAGTGAAGAGTCCTCAGCCGGACAGTGAAGGTGAACATGAAGAAGAGAAGGAGCCCCGTTTCACCTCGCAGGAACCCAGCAGGTGACCCGTGCTAGCCGTTAGCCAGCTGTGCCGCACACAAATACAGCTGTGTTTGGAATTATGGAGGGTAGTGTCGTGTGTATGCCAAAATTCAACTGTTATACCTACGTACAGCTTTTATTTAAAATACCACATGTGCATTTATTGAGTGACATTTGTTTATTGCTTTGTTAGGTATTTTTTTGGATGTGTGTTTATGTAGAGCAAATTAAAATATATTGCAAGTTAGTCATGAAAATCACATCAAAGCTTATAATAAATAAAATACGCATATATTTGAAAAGCTAAGGGGCATTTGATTGAGTAATTCAATGTTCTTAAGCTTTCTTGGAGGATTTTGAGCCAATATTTTAATGTAAAAAGCTTTTTTTTCTGCGTACTTTTAATTCTATTCTATCAATTGTTTGGAATTATGGTTAATCAATCAGTTAATCAATCTCTGTCTTCAAATGCCTCAATAACATTTTTTAAAGTGTTTTCCTGATCCTGGTTTCTTAGTAGTTTGATCTTTTTCTAACCTTGATTTTTCAAATACTACTACTACTACTAATAATAATAATAGACATAGAATATCAAGTCAACTCAATGTTCTGGTCATGTGGAGGAAAAAAGAGGGATTTCAGAACAGAAATCAGTAGGACTTGACTGAAAAATATATTTTAATACTGAGATTAAAGAAAATTTGAATAAATGAAAAACTATGTCAGGTATAAAGCTTTGGGTTTCAGGGGACCAAAGGGGAAAAAAATGCTAATCAAAAAGAACCTGAAAGGTTGCATCAATTTTGCAGGAAGCTCAATGTCACACTTTTGGAGAAAAACTGTCACTAAACAAGAAGAAGCAGAACTTTTTGTAATGGATTATTCACCAAACATTTGCTATTAGGTTCCAGCTTTTTAGGAAAACACCACACCAACAGTCAAGCATGAGTATCTGGGTCTTATTTGTGACTTCAACACCTCAAAGATTAGCTGTTGTAATTAATTGAATCAGGAAAATTCCTGATCTAGAATGACCCTTAAAAGGTGGATTATGCTGTAAAACTCTCTAATACGGCTCAATTCCAGAAACTCCTACTTGGAGTACTAAGGTGATCCTTCCATAGTACTCTGGTATACATTCTATGTTTGCTTTTGCAAATGTTTGGTTGCAGAATTGCTCCCAAAGATTTCTCTAGCACTTATAACGTTTCATATTTAACCATTTCAGGGTGCTGAAGACTTTTTTTTCCCCCTCTAATGTCCCAATTATTATCAGAAAGTTATTTTTGTAAATGAGTTTGACCTGAAACATTTATTTGCAACAACATAATGTGGCAAACACTTTTTTTACACTAACTTCTAAACGTGTTGTTGCTAGTCTAACTTGACTATAATTTATGCCGCAGGTTGAAGTTCCCTTCAGACTTGGAGGACCTGAGGGAACTGGCTGAACTCCTGCAGTTTTACAAAACAGAACACACTGGATATGTGCTGCTCCTGTTTTGCAGTGCCTATTTGTACAAGCAGTCCTTTGCCATTCCCGGATCATCGTTCCTGGTAGGAAGGGACTCTTTGATTGTTTGCTGTTTCTGTTCCTTTACTAAAATAGAAGGTAGTTTGACACTTCAGTGTATTTGTGAACCACAAAGTGTTTCTTTCCATCAGATCTTGAGGAACATTAAAGCCGTGAGTGATATCTAAGCTTGTAATAATGTCTCCGTTTGTCCTTATGCAGAACATTCTTGCAGGAGCTATCTTTGGACCTTATGAAGGACTGCTGCTTGCCTGTGTGCTCACTACAGTCGGTTCCACCATGTGCTACCTCCTGTCTCAAGCCTTCGGCAAACATTACATTGTCAACCTCTTCCCGAGTAAAGTCTCCATGCTGCAGAGAAAGGTAGCGCTTTGCAGAAAAGTGGACTGTTCAAGGCCGCTGACAGAATTAGAAATTCAGACTGTTTTTGTCTGGAAATCTTTCTCAACACTTGTTGGGTTTAAATAAAAGATCTCCACATTGCTGATTGTTAAAAAGTGATGCTTGTGCAATAAAACAACAAAAATCAAACTAATTCTGCCTACAGAAATCAGTGATCTAACCTTCAACATGTTATCAGTTTCTCTGAAAGGCACACCCAAGTTCACACCACTAATCACAACACAATGGCAGATTTGGCCTTTCGTTGTGCAAGGTTTATTGGTGACTCTAAACCTCTGATGTACGTGCTTCTACAACTGACTAGCAACTAGTCGATTAGTCGTTACTTTATATTATATGGAGTCAGAGTGTTGTAAAGTTGAAAGTTTTAATGGCATTCTGCCAGCTTTTTTTGGACTATTTTGACATTTATGAAGGATTTTTAGGCAATTTTGGAATTTAATTAATATTTCAGCAACATGCTAGCTGCTTAAGGCTAATTTAGGGTTTTTTTCAGTTTTTTAGGCTAATTTTGAGTTTAGCTTATATTTCAGGTGCGTGCTAACTATTTTGGCTAACTTTTTTTATTTTTCATTTTAAGGCTAATTAGGCTTTAACTAATATTTTAGCAGGCTATCAGCTTTAGCGTTTTCAGCTGTCAGCTCTAACGTTTTCAGCTATCAATTTCAGAATTTTCAGCTATTGTCACTAACATATTGAGCAGCCAAATTCAGCTTACAGCTTTATCATTATTGCAGATATGTTTAGTTAGTTTAAAGGTAATGATGGTTAAGATGTGAGCTTTTTTTGCTAATTTTTTGCCAATTTATATTATTACTTTTGAGAAATCTATAAGATATACTGAAGACAAGAGAAACTCACCACTTTCCATACGATCTTTTCCAGGTGGAGGAGAACCAGGACTGTTTGTTCTTCTTTCTGCTCTTCCTTAGATTTTTTCCCATGACTCCTAATTGGTTTTTGAACATGTCTGCTCCAATAGTCAACATCCCGATCACCTTTTTCTTCCTCTCTGTCTTCATTGGTAAGCAATTACATTTCCTGTGACTGTTGACCAGTTTTTTTTAAGCGGTTTTACTCATTAAAGTCACATTTTCTGCATCAGAACAAATTGGTATTTTGTTTGTTCTGGTAAAAACAAGTATTTACTTTTGCAATAATCTAATTACAGTAAAAAGAAGCAGTGATTATCTTCAGGTCAAATTCTGTTTGTGGCTAAATGGTCTTTTAAAAGGCAGAGTGGAGTAGCATAAGTACAAACAAAACAATTAAAATGTGTTGTTTTCCACAGGGTTACATTCAAACATTGCTCAGTAATAGCATGTCCAGTCTCGCGGTGGTCTTATCATGTGCATCTATGTTTGTGCTGTGACATTTTCCATTTCAGGCCTCCTGCCCTACAACTTTATCTGCGTCCAGACCGGCGTGATGTTATCAGAGGTGTCGTCGCTGGACGACCTTTTCTCCTGGGAGCGGCTGCTGCAGCTGCTGGCCATCGCCTGCGTGGCTCTGCTGCCCGGAGCGTTGATCCGCAGCTTCAGCCACAGACACCTCAAACTGGACGCTCAGTCTCAGAATGGACTTGTTGCAGATAAGAAGCAACGATGATGTGTTGGATTTTTTCTTTTTAAGCCTAATGCTGAAAATGTGCACATTTGTGTGCAAATATTTTCAATTGTGAGGAATTGTAGAATTCCATTTGCCTTCTAGACATAGACTGCTTCTTTTAAAAAGACAGTCACGATAAAGATAAACGTTTGATTTTGCTAAATTTCTAGTCTTTTCTGATAGATTTGTATTATATATTGTTGGACAGTTTTTAAATGTTGTACAGTTTGGGTTTAAAGTGCCTGCTGTGGACTAAATTCTACCTCTTTGCAAAAGTTTCAATATATTTCTATAGATTTTCAAGGCCTGCTCTCGTTTGTAAAGACGGGCTGCACATTTATTGCCAAACAAATACACAAATCAGCACCACCATGAAGACATGAGATTCCTGTTTTTTATGGCCTAAAGAATGCTAAAGAGACAAGCTCGTGAGCTGTAAACATTCTGCTCTGGAGCGGTTGGAAGGACACGAGGAGATCAACATCCACACTCCTCACATTATAATCCAGTCCGGCAGCTGCAGCATGAGCGTCAGTAACCTGAGACCGCCGCAAATCCACATCCCAATCCCGAGAAAGTGAACGGTCAGCAGGCGGGACAGGACATCCTCCAAGTAAAACCCACATGCGGTCGGACATTTCTGTTTTAATATGCTAGATGAGAAACAACCTGTAAGTATTTTTCCTGACTTTTGTGTGTGTGTGTATTTATTGTGAGTTTTTTGTTCATGAAGGTTTGTGTGGGAGGAGCTGTAAAGCATGTACTGAATGTAAAGTTGAATCTGAAAAAATGGGGAATTTTCATTCATAAAAATGTATTTACTCATTTGCCAACTTCTGAAATCTTTTCTTTTTTAAAAAGTAATTCACCTGTCAAAACAGGGTAAAATTGAGCGCCAACTGGAGGAGGAAGAACAAATTGCAGCATTCATGTTTTATTTGCCAGTATTTTAACTTGTGAGGTGCTGTGACTCCACTGGAGACACACCGATTCAGCATCCTTTTTTTTGAAGGTTTCAGAGAAAATAAAAATGTCCAAAACAACTTCTTTTGTTTTCCAAATGTTCTTTATTGCTCTGATCCAGGTTGCTCAGCAATACAGTTCACTCACAACTCAAAACAACAGCTTGGCTGTTACCAGGAAGGCATGGATCCACATGTGATGCTCTTAAAAGAAAAAAAAAAACATGGATCAAATGTCTGTCCAGCCACTGATTACTTTGAGGTGTTGGGGACCTTTTGGTCCATGGGAAAACGTAGGACTTTGTGACCTACAGAGGAAACAAAAGGAATCTCCCGAATGGTGAAATGCAGTTAAGAATCGGATCCCTGTAAAATAAAAAACTGCTCAAAGTCTAGTGCTATGTGAAGTGCAGTACATACTGGATCTCCTGTATCAATCTCATGCAATGCTCTGCGTTAAAACAAGAAAAGACAACAAACACTTGCTGTGGTTCTGCTATTTCTAACAAAATCCCTCCATCACCTGGTCCAGAAGGTTCTAAGATGATGCCACAACTTCCATACCTGGTAAGCTCCTCCTTCTGCAAGCTAAAATGCATACTTTGCTTTTTCTCTCCCAATCCAATTCCATCGCTCAAAAGTTTCTAGCTAGGAAATTTTTCTTTTTCAACCACAATTTCAACACTAGTATTATTGGTAGTGATCTAACAGGAATGAATATTAAGAAATCCCAGCTACAGCTCCAGACTAAATCCTCGTATCAGTGTAAATGACGAGATCAACAGAAAACAAAAGAAAGCCTAAGCTATTCAACCACTGTGTGATTTCACTAACGACACGCGACTCCCTCCGTGAAGTGTGTACTTGTGGTTTTCTGGTACTGATAATTAATGCCTAGCAACACCCCACAAAACCTAGAAACACCAATCCTTAGAAGTGGAAAAAAAAAAAAAGTTACTATTATTTTTACAGAGTTTCGCCTCAGGATGTTTCTCACGTTTCAGCATCCAGCCAGAGGGAAATCTGTCTAAAAAAACAGCCAAAACACAAGAGAAGCAGAAGTCTGAGGAGTCCTCTGCAATGCAGGAAAAAGAACCTTAAAGAAAAAAAAAACCTAATCCTGACAGACGAAAAGGTAAGATGCACAAAGTCCAGTGCTACTGTCGGAAGCAGATCTCTGCAGCACACGCTCTGCTGAGGTGATGCAGAACTCCACGCGTCTGAATGAAAGGACCGTACTGCATTTACATGGGTAAGGTCAGGGTACTTGAATCCGGTCTGGTGAGCTATCATCATCATGTTTGAGGTACTGTACCGGCCGTGGGGAGGCCCGCCGCAGCAGCAGCAGCAGCAGCAGCAGCAGCCTCAGGCATTGTGTGAATTGAGATAGTTTAACTTTAGCACTGCTCGTCTGTGTTCACCGGGACAAAAAGAAAACAAAAGATCCAGCTCATCGGATGATAAAAGTCTGCCCTCCGTAAGTAAGAAGAAGTTCAAAAGATAAAACTTAGACTCGATCCTAAATGGTTTCAGCCTTGGATTCAGAGGTCATTCCGAAAATGTACAGCACAGCAAAAGAAACGATGGAGATAGAGGTCACAACAGACTGGTGTTACAGACAGAACACAAAGCATTTGTGTGTGTGTGTGTGACTATCGTACAAGTTTACAGATATACAGTTTTATTGTCGTACACAGTGACATTTCAACGACTAGAGTTTTACTACATTCTACACAGAAGACCAGGCTTTAACACCGAATTCAAGAGTCCTGTCAGTGTGTTTTTGCAGCTTTGTGTTTCCAAATCAACCCCAGAGTTATCAAACAGAGCTGGTAAGGTTACAAAAAAAGAGTTAAAATCCTCCCCCAAAAGTGAAGAAATCTCAAAAAACAGGAGGTACAGTTGGTTAGTATCGGTTTCTATCAACTGATTGTATTTATTTGTGTTCCTCTGGTGGTGAAATCAGCACACGTCCATATTGAAACCCCCCCGAAATCATCCAAAATGTACGTAGAAATCCGTCTTTTCACTGAGAGGATGTACGGCGTCCAGGTAAACACAGTCCCAATGCAGTTGACTACAAAAATGTCACTAGTCCTGAAGAGATTACTGTAAGTTTTTTGTTTTTTTTTTCATTTAAAAAAAAAGAAAAACTAAAAATGATCAGTTAACAAGGCATACAAAACGTGGAAAAAGGGGAAATGAAAGATTGGACTGAGGTACCCTGAAGCCTGAGGTAGATCACAATACTGACATGCGCACTGTTCACATCCTTACCAAAGTTAACATGGTGGTTCACTTTAACTGTTCTCCCAGTTTTGTTTTTTTTTGTTCTTTATATTATTATTATTCATAGTTTAGTCTTTCAAGAAAATAAAACACTTCCCTTCAAAATAATATGGCAGTGTCCCACTGTGAAAAGAAGAAAAGGACTTTTTTTTGTTTCTTATCAATAGTTCTCATCACAAAATAGGAAAAAAAAATAGATTCATAAATATTACTCTCTCTTTTAATATATATATGTATATATATATTTATTTATATATATATATATACACATGCGCGTGCATGTGCGCACACATACACACACAAAGGAAGCTGTGCATATTGGCAATAACCTTGCGTCTGGAAGATGAAGCTCATGGGTGATTTGGAGAAGGTGGCGAAATAAGGCAACAAGCTTCCGCGGTTTTCAAAGTAAAGCGCACAGGAACCTGCATGTCCAGCCCGAGCAGGCCCATCGAAGCAGAACCTCTGAAATTAAAATTAAAAAAAAAAAAAAAAAACAGCGTGTGTGAGGATGACAATCTTGTGTGCTATGTGCCGCTGGCCCGGCCTGCTGGACACAGCAGGGGTGATATTTTCAAGAAAAGGCTGCATATTGTACATTCACAGCTGTCACGCCATTTTTTTTTCTTTTATTCGTTTGATTTTTTTTTTTTTTTAAAAAGCTCCCTGACAAAAGCAGGGTTAAAGCCAAATGCGGCTGCGGTCACGTTTGCCGTTGTGTGTGTCCCCAAACGCCCCTCGTAAAGTTTCCACTGCTGCCTCACTTATTTTGGGTTTCTCTCACCCGATTGTTTTCCACTTTCCGGGCTTCTGGTTTACAGACGGCCCCGATAAGGCTGAAGCAGTGCACATTCAAATAAAATGGTCGTTCGTTCACAAAAGTGAACGATTTCTTTTGCTGTGATTAAAGTGATGGAGTTTGCTTAAACATCGGGACAAAGCGCTTGTTTGAAGATTTTGGGAGTGACACCAGTTACAAAAAAAAAAATGTTTAAAAAAAATCCCCTCAGTTGCATAAAACCTCTTGAGCGAAAGTGGCAGTCAGTTCAATGACATCAAAAGGCTACGAAAACAAGAGTTTCTTAACAAAAGATATTTTTTAAACCCATTAAAAAACATGAGAAGAAGTGAAGAAGCAGAAATTAGCAGAAGATGAAGATTAAAAACACGGAGCAAAGCTTTAGACAAGATTGGTGAGAATTATTCCAAAGGGACGTTATCTTTTGCGTTGGCACACACACAGGCTTGTTAAAAAGACTCATTCGATGTTTGATTTTAGCGGGAGCAAACCACAGCCCAATCTTTGAATCAAAACGAGCTGTACTGTCATTAAAAAAAAAAAAAAAAAAAAAAATCACAGTGCGTGCTCTCAAGGCCTATGAAAATACTCTGTTAATACTGCTTAGAATATTTAATCTCACAATCTAAATATCCCAAACGGCTGTGAGAGGATGCAACCAATTCGTCTAAACATCAGTCACAATGCCTTTATGTGCATTTGTGGACTCGCTTCATCGCTTTGATCTGTTGGTTAGGCCTATGTTAGTCCAACTAAAGAGATAACATTAAGCAGGGTAAACATGTTAGACCTTTTTTTAACTGATAATAAAGAGTTCCCAAATTCTCCGCCATTTCCACCAATTTTTCTTTAAATTTTTTGGTCTTTTTCGTGATATCAGTATCTTGCGCTCCGTCTCGTCTCAAAGGGGTTGGCAGTGCACACAATGCCCTCAGCCTTTGGCTCGCGCTTGTATCCCCCGATAGTGAAGTTCTTTGGTTTTGATCCCGGTGCTGCTGGTCTGCCCTGCGTTTTCCCCTTGGCCTTGACCTTTAGTCTGGGTAGGTCTCTGTCTTTTTGGGAGGGCTACATTCATTGGCTGGTGCCCACTGGAGCCGCCTCACTGGTCACTTGGAGTGGTGCGGTGACACAGGGGGGCCCTGCTGGTGCTTCTGCTCCTGCTGTTTTACCTGCTGAATGATCTCCCGAATCTTCCTCTGTGCAGTCTGAGGAGCAGAGGAGGAGTCAGTCAGAACAGGAGTCCCCCTCCCATCATCTGTTGATCTATTTATAAAGCCTTCTCAGAGGTCTTTTATTTATGATTGAGGTAAAAATGACCATAGCTCATGAGAAATACATCTCTGAGTTGTGGGCGGGACCGTTGGTGCAGAGTAAGCCCGCCCCACTTCCCATCATCCATCTGTTTACACGTTCTCCAGCTAGCTCACACTCCCAAGCTACAAGCAACAAACATATTGAGCAATATTGGAGATATTCAGCCGTACAGTTTTGAGATGCCAACGTAGGCATTAATGACCTATTTGTCCAAATAGGAGCTTGTGGCTTGCCGTAGTTACCTATAAGCTTTTTCAAATGGTATTTTCCCATCTTCTCCTGATTCACAACGATTTGATTAAAGAAATACTCAGAAATGTACATAAGATGAAAATGTCCTGTTTTAACATGATAATGAGATGGTAGATCTCATTATCACGAAAAAACAAATTTTGTTTTCTTGTGATAATGAGATCCTAGATGTTGTTATAATGACAAAATAGACAAAAATAAAAAGTAGGGTTAGCCATTTTTGGCTTCTATAAAATATACAATTTTAATCTTATTTTTTTTTTATATTATACCCTCCATCGTCAGAAAAACGCCACAAGAATATGCTAGAAAAAAAGGATTTTCATCAGAGTCGGTCAAATTTTATATAATATATGATAAGTCATTTTAATTATTTAAATGTAATTGTTTAAGCAAAACTCAATTTAATTCTAAACATTAAAAAAATAGTAAAAT
>NC_050532.1:16961595-16975552 GCF_002922805.2 Oryzias melastigma
ATCTTCAGGCTATATTGTAACAAAAAATGAAGATGAAGAGTGACACAATATTAAATGAGTATTTTTTTTTACACCAAATACATTATCTTTGTAAAAGTTTTTAAAAACATTTTTTAACTATTCTGTTCTGTGTTAATAATCATTTTTGACATACACATACAGGCCTTGCGATACATTTACATGTTGTCATTCTGCAGCAATATCAAGCATATTTCCTAACAGAACTATTAAATACATTCTCTTAAGTTACATCAAATAAATCAAATATTTATCTTGAAATTGTTCTGCTTTTTTTTCTTCAAATAAATTCAATAACTTTGTTATTTTTTGCATACCTGGCTGGCAAAGAAATGCCCGCTGATTTTCACAAAGACCTCGTCGTTCTCGTCAGGAATTTGGTCCCGCGGTACGATCACCTCTGCACTCGTGAGGTTCTGCAGCTCATTTACCTGCAACAAAGGAAGGGCACCACAGCTTTACAAACATTATGAATTTTCTTACTTATAAAATACAGATGTCACACTTTGTAAATTAACACTTTTTCATATTTGCAAATATTTAAAACCTTATTTGTAGACATTCAACATAATTTAACAGGTTTGAAGTTGTTCTGACTTATCTCTGCCACACTTTTCTCAAAATCAGCACAATTAAGATATTTTTTTTTTGTTTTATTAAGAGCTAGGATCTAGAATTAAGGAAAGTTATCAATAAAATGAGTCAAAATCCTCTTGCTCCATACTTTTGACAATGGAAAAACTTGATCTAAGACTCAAAAAACCTCAAATTTCACTTTAGTTATTGGTTTAATTTTAAGAAGGTTATTTTACAGGTAAATAAATGGCATGTTAGATTGGTATGTATTGTCATTTTTTGGAAATAAAATTTATATTTATGTTCTGTCTAATCAATTTTTAGCTTATTACTTTTTGAAGGCTTGTGAGAAACTTCTAGATTTTTTAAAAACATTTTATCATACAATTTCTTAAGTAAAACTTACTTGCAGTATGGAAAAGATCATTTTACTACTTTCTAGGGATTTGCTACTCAAGATTACTATTCCTATTTTAGTAAAAATGTGAACATTTCTCTCTTTTTCCTCAGTTTATTGTTATTTGGCTTACAGTTCCTCCAGTATCAGCTCTGCTCACCGTTTTGCCGCCTTTGCCGATAACCCTGCCAGCTGCACTCGAAGGAACCTTGATGTGTGTCTCCAGTTTGACCTCTTCTTTTGCAGAAAAAAAGTTCTCCTCTTTCAGCTTTCCAAATATCCGACCCTGGGCCTGAAATACAAAGAAGACAATGAAGCTGGTAGAGTCTACAAAGGCAAGAAAAGTTGATTTAAGACTTGAAATGAGCAGATGGTTTACCTTAAATTGAGCTTCGGGAGTTCCTGTAATAATAACCATTCTCTCAGTAACATCTGGACTCTCAGCTGGGGCTATCTGATGTAGAAAACAGAAAAGATGCAGATGTGCAGCTTCCAGACAAACTTCATGGCCTCCGAATCATCAGACAAATAAATGAAATATCCTTCATTAATTAAACAACTCCAGCTAATGAATTTCCCGTGGTAACTCCATCTGAAACACTCATGAGTCACCTCCTCTTCTCCCCTTTCTAATCACGATAACTGCTGCAGTTGCCTCCAAAGTGCTGCTGAGTCAATCGACTCATTCGAGCGTAATAATGCCCGCTTGATTGGCGAGGAGCTTTTAAACACGCACTGGAAATTTAAACCCCTAGAACTCTGAAAACTGATGAGAGACACCTTGACAGCTCCTTTCTCCTCCTTAATGAACTCACCTTAATGGAAGCTCCGGCAAAGTGGGCAAGCTGTTTGATGTGCTGGCCCTTCTTGCCTATCAGGGCCCCGACTGCCTGAGTTGGAATAAAGAGGTAGACGACCTCCTGTTCTGGAGCCTGTTGCTGAAAAGATGATAAAACAAGATTTCAGAGGAACAATCTTTCATACCTGCAGCTGAAGAATACAAGAGCTTAATGTAGCTTTCCACGTGAAAGGACGGCTAAATTAGGCTCTCGTCAAAGTTTTAATGGATTTGCTTCTGTTTTATTTTTGTTTCTGTCAGCATGGTAACACATGTGTAGTTGAGGTTTATAAAAATTGATTTTTTACAAATCCCAAAATAACTGAAGGGTCAAAATGAAGCAACCCAGAAATATATATACATATTTTTTTAAATATAGAAATGCCAAAATAAACGCAATCATCTGCCAATAACAGTACCGTCTTCCTTAATCCATTCTGCAACATCTATCAGAATTAAGGAGTTTATTGTCAATTACAGACTGAGATTTATAAATAGAGATCACTGATCACTAATAACTTTAGATGGGACATACTGAGTGCTGGTGGGGGATGGCACTTGTTGGAGGAACCCCGTACAGGCCACTGAGATGTGAAGAGTGACTCTGAAAGCAAAAAATGAAAACAGGACCATTAGACGCCACCTTAAAGTCCACTCTTATCATTCTTTGATATTGTTAAATCGTTCCCAGTGGTCTTTTAATCATGATTGTGTCGTTTTTAACCAAAATTTAAATCTAGGACATAGTTTCTGCAGAGTGGCAGGAGTTCATTAGAAATTCCCGTCTGAGTTGTGGCTTGTAAGCCCGCCCCAATTTCCTATCATCCATCTGTTCACTAGTGATGGGTCAGACAACACCAGTGCGTCGGTTCACGTCCATAGAATGAGACCCCGTGTTGGTGCGCGTATCGCTTTAGGAAATGTCACGTGACCGATTCAGCTACCGAGTCACCGAGCTGTGATTATAAGGAAGAGCATCTACCGGCAGTGTTGCCAGATTAGGCGGTTTTGATTTTGATATTGAGGATAAACTTTGATTTGGGCGGGTGAACATAATTTTGGCGTCAATTTGGTGGGTTTTAGTTAGTTAGTTTGAGTCTGAACGGTCTTTTATTTTGAAAAATGACTGTTTTCCCGAGAGTGACGTTTTATTTTCCTGAAGGTGTTAAATAGAATATTTCAATAAAGTTTGTGGAATTATTTATTATTAATCCTAATAGTGTTTTGGGCTCTTTGTGTCTCTCCTTTCAAAATGCAAACTGACTCACCTAAAATGTATTATTTCATATTTTGTAGGTTAAACGTCACATTTCTTTGGCAGAAATGTTGTTCGCCTCAAAGCTGAGGCGTTATAGATCTAAGCACAAGAAGAAGCCACAACAACGAGAAATATTATCAATGAAATTTTATAACTTGGTTGCCTGCAATTACATTTTTGTCCAGCAGGAGTCAGTATTAAGTGATACAGTATCGACATAGTATCAGCAGTACAGTTTGGGTATTTTGCCGCTTCAAGAGCCCTCTTTAACCCATCACTACGGTTTATTCTCCTGCTAGCTTACAGCCCCTCACAACCCCAAGCTAATATTACCAATCTATTACAAAAATGGCGCCAAAAATCAGAGCTGTACAACTTTAATCCAGATAACAGCTTGGATTCATGGATCTATTTGTCTGCAAGTGGGTGCATCAGAACAGAGCGGACCAGGAAGCGTCTGGCCTACCTACTTTTATGTCACAACTACAGCTTTTTTGGTCACAACAATTTGAATAAAGAAATAATTTTAATTTTCTTAATATTTGTCCTCCATTAGGAGAACATAAGAGCATGTGAAAAACACCACTTTCATTGGAGTGGGTCTATAAAGGAGGCCGTGTACATTAAAAGCAAGAATTCACAAGTGCAACTTAAGCTTTCATTGGGGGAATTTTAGGGCGCAGACTCGCACTGAATCACACGCTGATCTTAATAAGAAACACGCAAAAACATTCTCGCACACTGCCTCACACCACTTAGGCTTGCCCTCATCAGGCAGTGAGAGGAGACTTTGTTTAACAGACACAATGACTCATCTCTGGAGGAGAACTGGGGGAATTCTGCTTGTTTCGGTCTGCGTAAGACTCATGCAGGAAGACGAGTCAGCACAGTAATGTTCGTTCTTTTTTTTTTAGGGAACAGTTTGTTCCCACGTGCTGAATACAAAATTGCCTCATCGAATCAGGAGTATCTCCTGCAGTTAGACAGGTAAAACTGGTTTAAAATATACTTTTTTTTCATTGCAGATTGAGGGAGGAGCAAAACTCACTAAGAAAGGGTTGTATCCTGCTGGTGCCATAGGGGGAACTGCGCCACGTGATCCAGCAGCAGGGGGCAGCACCGGCAGACCAGAGGAGAAGATTCCCAGAGCGTTCAGGTTCAAGCCTGGGATCAGGTTGGCCTGTTGCTGCAGAAAACGCAAAAAGCAGAAAAAAACACAAAAAAACAAAAAGCTTGAAGACATATTTTTAATGTAACACTGGAAATCAAAATAATTTTTATGCATATTATATTTCACTAAATTTGTCCAGTCAAAATGTTTTTAAACCCAGGGCATATATCATGCAAAATTAACTTTTTTGAGCTCTTAAGTGTATTATAATGTTAATTCCTAACAAAAACAAAGTTGCATTTTGCTCCAAAAACCCTGCACTCTGAGCACCATCCCCTTACAATCCACAAAAACATGTGGGTCCTCACATTGTGACGTCACAAAGTGAGGACCAGCCCCTTCCAGGAAGTGTCTGCAATGCTAGCACCACCCCACTTTTTAGCGGTGATGGTGGTAATTGGCAAAATAACTTCATTTTAGATGTACACAATATGTACATCTATCTTTGCAAAAGTTCAGATATTGTGTGTTTTTGTGGGTGAAACATAGACACGCTGCTGAGAATAGGCAGCACTCACAGGAAGCAAGAGGCGGAGCCTCAGAGATTGAGTCGTCATACTTAGGAGCTTGCAAAAGTGGCTAATATTTCATTAAAAAATTATTTTTTAGTGTTATAAAGGTAATATTTTATCATATATAAGGAAATCGTTTACACTAAAAGGAGGAAGAATAGCAATTCAAATCAGTAGAATGTACTGGTTGGAAGATATTCTGGTTTAGAAATATCCTCTACAGAGGAAAGATTTTCAATGCTGGTAGTCGAGAGGTTAAAATTGAAAAGAACTTTTGTACATTTTCTAAACAAAAAAAAAGGCTTTTAATTTTGTGTGTTTTTACACTTTTAACTTCACATATCCTATAAATATGACATTATGATATGTCATTCAACGAGATACAAAAAAAGTGTTCAGGTCCTATCTTTAGTATAGTATAAAACACAGTTTTACCTAAAGAAAACATGAAATAAAATTTATTTAGTTAAAAATCAATAAGTAAAGTTATAATGCCAAGTTACAATCTGGGGAGGAAAAGTGAGTATTATTCTTCACAAATCATAAAAATAGTTTTAAATATAATTTTGAGATTCATATTTTAGAGAAAGAGCTAAGAAAAAGCATAAATGCAATGTATAAATGAAAAATTCTCAGTGAAAAGGAAAAAAAATATTGAAAAAATAGAAGAAAACTGATCTCCGACATTAAAAGTTTTGATGTAGATCCCTAAATAGTCCTCTTGTGTCATATTAAAAGGAAACTAAAAATGATCCAGAACCGTTTCATTTTAATTTAGTTCTGCACACAAAGATAACACTTTAAAACTCCTAACCCACAAGCTTCATCAGTTCAGTATTTGATAGTAAAAGGAGCTCAGCTTTAAATCTCATTAACTTCTCATGAAGGTCTGGTGAAGTCTCCTGGTTTTGACAGGAGTCAAGTATCTTTTCACTTCTTTGTTGCGAGAAAACTTAATGCAATATCCTCACTGTTACGCTAGATGGCCCCAACGGCTCACTGTCGAGACGCAGCTCACCCTCAAGCTGCCAAAAAAACGCTCAAGGAAAGCTAAAGCCGTCTGGAGCGCGAGCTTCTGAAGATGAACCCAAACAATGAAAGCAGGGATGAGCCACCAAACTGATATGCTTAGATGTAAGTAATCCTAAAGAGGAGGAATTAGATTCAGTATCTTTCGGCTGAGGCGTTTATCGTGAGTTAGTTTATCTGCATCCATCTCTCCTTCTCTGTAAGAGCGTGATATCCTCACGCCTCTGAGGTTGACCTCAGCGGCTGCAGATGAGGTCATCAGGTTAAGTGAAAGACGAGCCAGATGAAAGAGAAGCCTACAGATATCAGATGGATGCTGGGAAACGCAGGCAGGCGCACGTGGTGGGGAAGCAGCCGTGAGTCAGAGGCTCCAAACGCACACGTGCACATAGACGTGCCGCACCGAGATGCTTGACTCAGTGATGAGCCATTCGCCGATCGCTTACTGTTGTCTTTTTTTCCCTAGGCAACCTCCCCAATGCTGCTGGTAACACACACGGAAGGGAAAGGCGATATTGCCCCGCTGTTTGCTCTCAGTTCTCGCCATTCACCTGTTGGCGTGAGTCACTTTACAGTCACAAGCCGAGAGTCGAGAGGACTCACATTTATAGCAGCAATGTCGTTCTCGTAGGCTTCCTTCAGCTTCTTCATGATCTCCACCTCGGCTTTACAACAAGCCTCCAAGCTGCCCTTCACCGTGATGGTCCTCTCAGGGTTGCAAATAGTTAAGTCTTGCAATCTGCAAACAAAATATTGTATTTTATCAATCAATCAATCAAATTATTATTTATAGAGCAGCTTTAAAAGCAGCAGCAACCGATGTGCTGGACAGAAAATTAAATATTAAAAAAATCATGAAAAAATTCAATAAAATCAATGAAACAATAAAAACAGTAAAAGCATTAAAACTATAAAAATAAGAATAACAAACTGGCCTGGAGTTAAAAGCCTGAGTAAAAAGATGAGCTTTTAAAAGTGACTTAAAATCAGCAAGGGAACTGGTAGACCTCACAGAAATCAATAAATATTATAGTCAGTACACATTTCCTTCAAAAAAATGTTAAAAAATTAGGGACTACATCAGAAGTCTGAAACCTTTAATATAAAAAACTGTTTCTTACTGCACAAAACCCACAGAGAAGTGCAAAATTCCACTTCAAAGTTCAGAAAAATACACTATTTATGGGCATAAAGCTATTAATTTATAGTAAGTAGCTTCTATAATAAATTATTTATAACAGGGTTATATTTTTCTACAAATAGCAACTTTTTGTATTTTTGCTAGAAGCAAGTTCCTTTCAAAATAAAATCCACCCTGTATCAATCGCATCCTCGGTCTGCAGCAGATTTACTCACATTAAACATGGAATTTTCTATTATTATGGATGCGAGTTAAAAATCTAAACAGTAATGAGAACATTTGATTAAACCTAGAGCACTATTGCTGGGTGATTTTCACCCGAGCAAAATAATTTACGTGATTTTCAAATTTTCTCTGAGTTTCATGGCCCCTGGATAAAGTCTCACATGTCCCAGGAATTGGTGGACCAAAGACCAAATCTCCAGTCTCATTATTATTAGTATTAATATTATTATTTTGTTGTCAAATTTCTAATTTTTCAGTAATTTTCCACATGTTTTTAGGATCTTCCTATGTTTTTTTTCCCCATTTTGTTACATAAACTATAGTTAAAAATAAAAGAAAACTGCACTAATTTATCATGTTGTCATACTTGTTATTGGGTATATTATATCAGGTAAAAATTACTCGGCAAAAGTAATGGTGTAACTTTAAGCAAAAGTGTTCTAGGGTTAAGTGGAAAAAATAATCCATAATTTATTTAGTTTCTTTAAAAAGTCACAGTGGAGGAATAAAAGAGCATCAAGTTGCAGACCTGGACTCCAAGTTGATGTATTTAAGTATGAGGCAAGCTTCTCCAACACCACATACCACACTTCCCATAATGCAACCCTACGCTGCTGTGCAGGATTACTGGAATAAGTGATTCCCATCCACTTGATCTATTTTAGTAGTGACAGTTTTCATTTAGTGTTGGTTTTTCGACACGTCTCCTCGTAAAAAAAGAATGGCGCATCCTTCCCAGAAGAAGCTGGGACTTGGACGTAGGAACGGAGCATATTTGCCGTCCAGCAGCCATAACAGAGATAGTCCTGGTTATGTTGTCAGGACTATTTTGTTCTTAAAAGCCCTCCGGTGACACTTCTTAAATGCACTGCTGTATCTTTAAAAAGTCTGACAAAAGTTTTTTGATGAGGACTGTCTTAAAACATGCATACAGAGAAGTAGAAACTATGATCCTGACCGTTATCGCTTTGTTTAAAGTAGGGACTTTGGCCGAGAGAACTAATGTAATCTTTGATTTATCAAACAACACCCCCCACTACAACCTGAATGCTGCTTCTAAGAAAAATGCAGCAGAGTGTTGAAAAAAAAAAAAAATCAAAGAATCGATTGCTCCATAAACTATTTCCCTTGAATGCAACACAAACACATCGGAGCTGTGAAGCAGAAACTATCTATTCTGTCTCTCAGCAGACAGAATAGACACATCCATAAGATTCCGCAGGGGCTTACTCTCTGAATGTACCCCTCGCCTTGCTCAAAAGCGAGCAATATATCTCTTTCTGTTCCTTCAGTAGTGAGTCTCCTTCTCAGGGCTTGTTACGCCGCCTAGGCTCACAGAGAAAGCCCGTCATGAAAGCTCCGAATGAACAAAGATTGGTGAGCAGAGTGTGTGAAATGGGGGCGTAACCCCCCTCCTCTGTGATATCATGTTCTGCAGGAAAGAAGCTGTTATCAGCTGTTTGTTCTCCAACAGCTCGGTTAAGCAAAAGCTGCGCACTGGGAGGTTAATGAGCACACAGGAAAGAGGGCACGGCTGCAAACGCCTCAGCATCACTCCCCTATGTAAACTGCATCTCAATCATGTTGTTTTGTTCTAAATAGTTTTATTCTTTACATGAACAAACTTACGAGGAGATGGTAATCTTGGTCCCTGTCTCCTCCTCGATCTTCTTCAGGTTGCGGCCCTCTTTTCCAATCAGTCGGCCCACGAGGCTGTTGTGGGCGAGGATTTTCAGAGGGATCTCCTCGTTCCTGCACACACACAGTCCTGATGAGTGACTGGTGACGCTGTGTAGAAAAAGTTGGTTCTGCACAGGATTTATTGTTTATACACACATTTGTGGAGATGATTTAGGTCCCTCAAAGACTCACTCCAATTATTATTTTTTTTAGCATGTTCTTTTTCTCATGATGGAGGAAATAAACAGAAAATTAAGCTTAAAATTGGATTTTTAAGTATTTATTTATTTGGCAGAATTTGGAAAAAGCTTGTAGCAGTGATGTAAATGCTTCAATCAATGCAACCACTTGTAGATGACTAGATCCATGATCTAGATCTAGATCCTTCGAAAATCTAAATAATATAAGTATTAAAAATGTATATCATATGTTCCTTTAATCATTATTTTTATCAATCCAGCTACGATAAGCAACAAGCTATGATAAAAACTTTGATCCCCACGTAGCTTACTTTAATTTCTTTTACAGATTTTCAATAAAGTTCATAAGTCGATGGAGGTGAAAGAAGTGCAATTCAACATACAGTATCTAACATAACATTTCTGCATATATTTATCTATATCTTTTCATAGTTCACAGGCAAAAGTAGTCAATGTCCGTCTTGCATAGAAGTGTAAAGTTATTTTTTCTGGAAAATAAATTATATTTGCGGCATCAGAAGCCAAATTCTTGGGAACAAAAGAGAGAGGTGTGGTCACTTTTGTGAGATACTTTATAATTCTGAACAAAACTACATTTAAATGAATACCACTCATTTAATAATAATAATAAACAAAAAAATATACTTTAGTACAGGGTATCAGATTATGAAATAATCTTAAGAAATCAATAAAAAAGTCAAAGTCGATTATTACATATATACATATATATATATATATATATATATATATATATATATATATAGTTTATGTATATTGTTTGTTAGTCAGCAATTGTTGCTTTTGCCAGTTATTTGATGTATTTATTTAGCATTACAAACACATATATTTGGTTAAAATAGTTTGATTGGTTTAGTAAATGGGGCAAAGATAATAAGTTTTCTTCTTTCTGTCCACTTTCATTTTCCCCAAAGACTTATTGTTCATTCATTTATTTATTGTTGTGTGCTGTGAAAATGAAACAAACAAATAAATAAATAAAACGTTGGACTCAGAAAAAGGATTCCTCTTGTATGTTGTTTCTCTGTCATGATCAAATATAATCTAAACTGACAGATATATGAGAAAAACAAGACAAAAAGTAATAATTTAAGACCCACTCCAACGCAAATTGGGTTTTTAACATATTTTTGTAGCATTTTTCTAATGGTGGAGGACATATATACTGAAAATGACTCTAAAAATTGCATTCATGAGTATTTATTGATTCCAATTATTGTAAATCAAGAGCAGACAAAAACTGCATGACTCAAAACTGTACGACTATAGCTCCAATATTGCTCGCCAGTCAGCAAAAGAGAATGTAAACGGATGGATGACGGGACATAGGGGCGGGCTTACTCCACCCAAAACTTAGAGACAAATTCCTAATGACCTACTGCTGCTCTGCAGACACTATGTCCTTGCCTAAAAATGGGATAATCACAATTAAAAAGACCACAGGGAGCACTTTTATAATGGATCAAAAGATGATTATAGACTTTTTCCTTTTTGTTGTCACAAATTTGCTTTAAATTGCTTCAAATGAGAAGCTACTTCTATAAAAGAGTGCAATAAGTGAGCATTAATTTGGCTACATGACTGTTTTACATGTACAACCTTTAAAAAGGACCATAAAGAACACAAGAAAAAGATATGAAACAATAAAAATCTCTAAAGTAAAATCATCACTATGTTCCTGTCCAAGTAGGACACATTAAAATCACTATTCAGTTAATAAACATCCTTTTTTGGTTGCGTAATTTAGGCGAAATTAAGCGTGAGTCATGTTTTTTGCTGTTGGGAATAATGGACTTCATTTTCCATGACTTTAACAAAAGCTCAAATTATTGCAAAGAGAAGACTGTGGGTCAAAAAAGATTGAAGATGTAATGTTTGATATATATATATATAATAAAAAATACACTTTGAGGACAAGACATACCCAGCCTGGCATTTAAAAATAAACAAATAGAGGATGTTTGTTGTGTTATGGACAATCATCAGGGTAAATATGGATGGAAGATTTTAATGTTATTGCATTACAACAAACTCAATTAGCGCAGTACTTTAAACTGTAAATACATTAAAAATGTCAGTGTTATAGCTCAGTATTTATTGCTTATAGGTTTATTTTAGTATGGCTTTCTCTTTTGTCGTGAGGGTGTGAATTTGGATTGGTGTTGTGGTGAGCTGTGGTCAACAGTGGCCAGATGCTACCTGTCTTTGTGTGCACGAGTCAGGACAGGGGTGTAAAAACGTGATCTGTCTATATATTGAAGCTTCAGGGTAACATCAGTTTTGGCTGAACTGTTTAGGCGTGTCGGCGAACGCAGGCAGGAGGAAATTACAGGGGGAAAGACAGCCAGGCCGACAGGTCCTGTTCTGCAGGTGGGGCATCCGGGGCGGGGCGGTGTTTGGAATCACCCTTTGACACTACTGTGACTTTTAGCAGCAACATAAAGAGTGATCCAACTGATTGAAACTGAATTAATCAGCCAGCTGATTTGTTTGACTTTTAATCAAAGCAAGTTTTGTCAGCTGTAATGAGGCCGACGGGAAGAAAGGCGAGATTTCATTAAAAATGGGGAACACACACTTGGAGAAATTGCCCATTTTTATACACCTCACTTTCCTTAAGCTTGTAGATAAAAGAGACTCAACTCTCAACATGAATGTGATTCCTGCAACCTCAAGAAAATTTACATTAAAAAGTAAAAGAAATGTTCAATTGTAACTAAATCAGAGTTTTGGATTGACTAAAGTCAGAATTAATCTAATTAAAATATATAATTTCTACATTTTTGTGATTTCTTGTCGCTTGATAAATTCAGGCTTGAATTTATCAATAAGTAAGAGACATTCTGGAACCAAATAATAAAATATGGGAGAAAAAAAAGGTTTAAATGTCTTATTTTTTAAAGTGTTTCTAGAAATGGGTTAATTTATAAAAAATCTGAACTGATCTAAGCTTAAAAGATCAATAAAAGTAGAGATCGATCTAATGCATGATGCTAAAGTCCGTTAGCTTGATGCTAACGTATAATAGGATTTCCCGTAGGACGGCTAATGCTAACGTTTGGTTGATCTAAGCATACTGTTTCAACATCTTCACTCTAATTTACGTTATGAAACAAAGTAAAATGTAGATTTTTGTGTGAACATTTAGACCAGATTGACATATTATCTTAGTTAAAAAGATCTATACTTTATATAAGTAAAAACAAAATAGCCAACCCACACAAAGTGAAATCAGAACGCTAGTTTTCAGGCTAATTCCAAAGAAGCTCCCAGGGTCTAAAGGGTGCAGCGTGTTGTTAAAAGTGTCAAACTCAATTAGACCTATCGGCCTGCTCTCCTAAATGCTAAGCTGTGGTCACGTGTCTCCTGTGTGTGCGAGTGTGTGTTTGCGTCCTGTTTACTGTGTTAGTGGTCCTGACCAGAGAATGCACAGTGAGATTTAAAGGTCTGCATGCAGGTTAAAGGATGAGATTATAGGCCTGCAGACGTTATGGCTAATCCCTTTCGTCGGATCGTATGCCTCCATGTCCGGCGTCTGGGAAGGGCTGCGCACAAACTCACGTCTTGGTCTCGTTGGCTTCCTTCTGCATGATGTCCAGGATCATGCGACAGGCGGAGGAGCAGCCCTCGGGTGTCGAGTGGATTGTGATGGGTTTTTCTGCTGCACCTGCATTTTCCTTCCGATGAATATCCACTCTGAGGGACAGATTTGGAGATTGTCAACCTTATAAAACGGGTTTTCAACATAAAATTCAAGTGACCAACAGTTACAAATGGTCTTACTTGGATTGTGTCTGCTTGGTGACGTTCTTGATGGTAAGGCCTTCCTTCCCAATAATGGCTCCCACAAACTGAGTAGGCACGAGCATGCGCAGGGGAAAGTCCTGTTGTCTGGGGCGAGGCGAACTGTAACCCCCTGACGGCCCTGGTTGAGGGGCACCGTAGTCCCGGGAAGATCGCCCCCCACGCCGGGCGCGGGGCGCTTGGACGGGTGGAGCAGCATCCATGTCCATAATGTACGACACCTTCAAGGAGTAGTTGTCAAACTGGTGTCCGGTGAGCTTCTCGATGGCTCTGGGTGCAGGAAACAAACAGGAAGTGGGAGAGGAAAGATCAACGAAATGAATGAAAGGGTTTTAGTTTACAGCTGCTAAAGGGGGAGGGGGGTTGCACTATTGATTTAAGTAAGGTCTTGACTGCTACGGTCCTGAACACTTGATATACTTGCATCCATGCAAACATTTATTACATCTGACATGATGTTGCCCTTGTAGACAAGAAATAATTGAGGAATTATCAATTTATGCAAACAAAAAAACAGAATTAATCTGGAAAATTGGGTAGCATGAACCTCAGTTCATGTAGTATAAAAATATATAGTGGTAAAATATATACCAACCAATTTTGAAATGAGACTTTGAGTTGAAAGTATTTAACAGTTACAAACTCACTTCAAGCCTAACAAGAACAAACAAAAACAATTGCAATTGTTGACATTGCATCTTCTCCTTCGTGCAAGTATTTCATGAGTCTTACTCTTGGTACTTGGCTCATCTGTGTCATTATTTGTGCTGCTTACACTTTAGCTTCGTCCTTGGTTGTGTATGTAACATTCACCACAGCTGTTTCTGTGTCAGTGTTCACTGCGAGACAAAACAAGAAAGGAAAAAAAAGTGGGTGAAAAATACATGAGGTCGTCAGCAAAGGCTTATAAATGCAGATAGCGGGACTTTGTTGTTGCTGTAGGTGAGCTGGACTCGCGCACAGGTTTCTGTGGCGACCCAGAGAGCCACTTGTCTTTATGAATGCATTGTAGTCACCACCAAACTGGCTTTGCTCCAGACCCCGCTGCTCTCCTCGACAGACACAACAGACAGGAGCTGCTTGACACAAT
>NC_050532.1:16976009-16985413 GCF_002922805.2 Oryzias melastigma
AGACTCGGCCATTGGGTGGCGTCGAATAAGGAGTCCTTTGTACAGTATTAGCAATGACGACACAAGGCTCTCAACTGACTGATTACTCAAACAGTCGGTTGAATTATTTTGAATCTTGGCTGATGATTTCAGGCTTCTTTTTTTTTGGCTAAACAGAAACTTTATTTGTTTGATATCACTGTGAGTAAAAACTTGAAACTACTAATCTGTATGAGGCTCAAAATAAAATACAAAGAATGCTAGACTGGACCACAAACTATTTTTGTAATGTACTTTTGTACTATGATTCTAAACTTGTAGTAAAATGTGTGTATCCATTAATTTACTTTAATTCAGAAGTTGTTAAAGCTACATTGATAAACAAAGACACATTGTAGTTTATGAAAAATTTGTAATATCTCTGATTTTTTCTATATTTTTTTCAAATATGTCAAGCTGCCATAAGATTTTGTGTCAAAATTTAAGGTGACCATTTATCGCAATTTAAGCCATATTTCGTGGAACGCATATCTGTCAGGTTTATATCGCAATGACAATAAATTAGGGATTTATTGAGCAGGCCTAATATATTCTGATCTATTTATTTGAAGTATTTCTTGATTCATAAGGTTTTGAGTCAGGAGCAGATGAACATTTTTTATCTGAAAAAGATTGTAGAACCCACAAGCTCCACTCCTTCTGAAGCATCCACTTGGAGAAAAATAGATCAAGGTATGTCTTCATTTTCCTCATTTAGGGTGCCGTCTGGCTCAAAACTGCACAGTTGGATAGCTCCAAAATGGCTCGCCATTTTTGTTGCGCCGGTAATGTTAGCTTGAAGTTGTAAACTTCAAGCTAACAAACTAGCAGGAGAGCATGATGGGAAGTGTTCATTTTGAACCAACTCTGGATCTGAAGAATCTTTATCTTTGAAAACAACAGTTTTTTTTTTTAATTAGCCTAAAAATGAATTAAAAGAGCACGGTGAACGCTTTAAAAATAGATCTATAATTGTGAAAAAAGTTGTGAAATATAACAGAATAATTTAAATACACCAGCAACATAGTGGTAGTAGTACAAAAGGCTCCCTGGATGGAGCTTCCAAAAAGCAAAACTGAAACAAAATTGTAGAAAATCTGTGGTCAAAAGGGGCGTCAGTTTGAAACAGTCAAATCCAGCAAAAGAACCCAGCTGGCTTTAATAATGGAGAGTGGGCAGAGTGAAACTACTTAACAGCCAGCTCTGGCTTTCCACGAGCAGCAAGACACACATGAGCATGAGACTTATCCCTACAACAAGCTGGACAGGTAAACCAACTGGTCAACTTGATTGATATCCGGGGATGTTTTAGGAGCCAACCTTACGAGCGGAGCGCACACAAGAGGAATTGACGCTGTCTTGGTTTCTGAACAGTGGAGCAACTTTTCTGCAAAGATCTCTTTGAGCTGCTGTCATCACAACTGTGGGCGGTGGTTAGCTTTGGCGTAGACAAAGATAACATGACTGTGTTTGTGCCAAGATTTGTGAGTGTGTGCTTCTCTTTGGCATGTCTGGCTCACTTGTACTTGTGTGCTCAGTTTGTAGAAACATGCAGAATGGTGCGGCTTTATTTTATTAGATAATCTTCCATTCATGAGTACAGTGTGACCCCAATAATTATGAACACATACAAACAAGTCAAAATGAGCAAAACTTTGCCTGATGGCACACTCCATGTCACCCTCCAGCACTCAGATATGCACTAAAAACCCACAGACACGTTACTACTGGATGTCTGCCATGTCTGCTGGTTCAATTTATGAGTCGAAGCCAAGAAATACCCTCGGTGGTAGACCTCGCTTATTATCAAGGCTCACATTTGATTCAAATGCTCATTTCTTCGGGTTAAATACTCACAAAGACAGACAAGATGATAAAGTCTCATTCATATGCAGACCCAGGTTATATTTAGATGATAAATATGTGGGATGATGATGATAATAAGGATGTGAAGTCTTGCAGAGATACTTGACTCACTGAGGGGGGTCGAGGTTGTGTGTTGGAAGAAAGACACACATGCACCTAACAGCAGGAATCCAGATAAAAGTACATGTCGTACCTTGTTCCACGGTGTCTACGGTACCATACTGAGCTAGAAGGCCATCCAAAACCTAAAAACAAGAGGAAAAAGTTGAAGTTACAGACACAACTATGGTCAAATGTATAAGCACATGAAAACATACGCAGATGACACCTGTGTTTATGTTCAAGAGGAGTAATGGTATAAAACAGAAAAAGTTTCTACAAGCATTATTTTTTTCTATTACACTTGCTGAAAAGCATTTGTTCACTTCCCGAAAGTCTGAATATTTCCTCTAAATAAAAAAAAATAATAAAAGTCAAGTGCGTGCTGTGTGAGTACATAGCTGACAGTGAAAGTGAAGACAGAAACTTGTGTCAGTGATGTTAAAGCAGCAGAGATACAGGAGAAACTGGAAAAACTACAGTAAAATGCTGAAATGGTACAGTTTGTCTGAAGATGTTAAATGTCTGAAACTGTCTGTTACTTTATTTACAATTACACCACAGACACATATGCATACACATTTTTAGTAAGATTACTCCTGGCTTAAACAAGGGTGGGCAAACTACGGCCAAGGGGCCACTTGCGAACAACCACACTGAAATAAATTATATTGATAATCCTTATTCATGTTTTATTTTCTCTGTAATTTTGGTGTGTCCCCAAAGATGATGCACTACAAAGACATTGCTATTCCGTTAGGGCTGGGTATCGGCAATAACTTCCAGAGTCCATTCGATTCCGATTTTGTTTTTTCGCCTCGATCCTCTTAATTCAATCCGTTTCAATTCAATTTGGAGTTTACATGGTTTAAACAATTAGACACACTCATGTTAATCTGATACAGTTCAAATACTGTAACATTTATCAGTGGAATTATAGTGAGATTATCAAAACCAATAATTGTTCTGCCTCTCCTGCAGGGCGTTTCAGTTTGGCCACTAGGTGGAGCTATAGCATTACACCTTATTCGAGAAGAAGAAGAAAGAATGAGCGAAAAACAGTGCTTTAGACCACAAATGGTTAAAAAAATATTTTCTTTAAAGATTTTGGAAAATTCTTACATGTGAGTACATAAAGATGTTCATTTAGTGAATCATTTATGCTTAGATTGACCCCCTCTAGATACGGCCCTGCTGTGGCCAAAAATAAAATAGCGGATTTTGGTCAATAAATTAATACAGGAAGCAAAGCAGATTTTTTTTTTTTTTTTACATTTACCACCAGACAGCTTTAACCACACCTACTTTGTATTTTTAGCCAATCACAGATCATTTCTCTCACACGCTTATGACAGTTTAGCTAGATTGATGTTATGGGAAAAAAAGCTATAAAAACTCAGTTTGTGTCGCACTTGCTTCACCCTTTAAAGCTAATGTATATACAATAGATTAACAATATTGAGGATGAAAAATTGTGTTTTATTTTATGTGCCACAAATGTAATTAAACTCCACCATGAGAAGAATTAAACATTTATAAACACGATCCACATACTCAGTTACCATGTTTGGGTTTAAGCTCATTTAAGGTGGGCTGAGTTTAAATGTTTTAAACATCATATTCCGCAATCTAGATGGCTTGTTTTTCCCAGAGGGGTTTTTGTTGTTTTTAGCAAGACAAAAATCAAGAGACAGTCTGCCCTGATTACAGCTTGCAAATGACCTAAAAGAGTATATAGATGTGTGTGCACTCTAGACCCATCACCGTCTGAAAGCCTTCGAGGCCTTATGAAACAACGAAACTGTTGAGATGATGGAGCCACAGAAAAATCTAGAGCAAAACTCAAAAAAGGAACTAACAAACTACCTACTATAGATGTCAATTTTCGCATTTTAACATAATTTCTCTGACTAAAAATGTCAGAATGAGTTGAAAGAAACCGAAGCTTCCACTGTGACGTCAATCGGTGTGTAACCCACTGTTTTGAAACACGTAGGTGGCTTTAGAGTGAGAGCTGATTATACAGTGGGTGTAAAGAAGGTGAGGATTGAGGGATGGATCTGCCTGAAAACATCACTTTGCCACATTTATCCTGTTTATATCTTCGAGACACAGAGTCCGTTCCAGCTGATGTTATAGATCTGGACGCACCTCGAGCAGGTTACCAGCAGAGCACGGACGCTCAGAACTTCAGCTTTCAGAGATAAAAATAAATCCACCTTTTAGATTCATGACTTATAGAGAAAAAAGTTTAAATCAGAGGTGTCAAGATGCTATGGTCAAAAGGACAAAAGTATGGAAAAATATAAAAGGTGCTTGAGCCTCCAGAATATCGCTTTAAATCCATGAGATCTAGCCAGTTCTGTACAGAATGTTCTAAAACCTTCACATTAGTTCACATCATTAATACATTTAAGGATAAAATGACAGTGTTGTAGAAGAGAAATTTTTGAGAAAAATGTTTCTATTTTATAATATTAAAGAGCCAGCTTTCAATTATTATATCCATTTAATCAGTACCAATCAGTGTAATTTTTATCCTACTGCTTAAATGTTGCAAATAATCTCCTATCTCAATATATTTTACATAATTTAAGATGATCACATAATTTTTTAAAAAACTTCAGTTTGAAGATCCACTTTGATGAAAATTGTGTGTTTTTTTAACATGTTTCTCTGATGAGGGAGGACATATATAAATAAAAATTATGCTTAAAATTGCATTTAAGAGGATTTCTTTATTCAAGTCATCGTAAATCAGGAGCAGACAAAAAAATGTTGTTTGAAAAAGCTTGTAGCTCCCTGCTCTGCTCTATTCTGATGCATCTCTGTAAAAACTATGTTCAAGAAAAGGCCACAGGTCTTTTTATTTTGCCTCATAATGGCATAATTATAATAAAAAAATAAAAAAAAGATGATCAGAGTGGGACTTTAAGGTGCATTAAATCATTCAATTTCTTTCCATATCACTAATTTCCATTTTAAAAATGTTGGAACAGTTTTTTTCCAAGATGAAATACTGTGAGCTCCCCTGTGGCGTGCAGACAACATGCAGATGAAAAATCCAAACGGACACGGGAAAGCCGACAGCCACAAACACAGACGCCCAAATGCACACAGCGAACACCCCTGCAAGAGTACAGATGATCTCATGCAGACACAGGCCCATTCACACAGTAGTAAACACCGACATACAAACAAGCACATGCACAGACATAAACATGCGCACGTAAACACTTAAGAGAGCACTACAAAGGCTGGTGACTCATGGTCAGGAAATTAGTTTAGGTGCTGCCTGTTGTTGTTCAACTGGGCATCACTGTCTCTCCCAAACACACACTCACTCACTGATGTACAAACAACTGACCTCCCACTGTAGATGAGGGGGAATGTTCCGGATCTGGATCTTCCGACTCCTGCAGAGATGAGACACAGAGGCGGAGTGGACTTAACAGACCTGAACCACAAACTCGAAAGTGTTCAAAGCAAAAAACTAGCAAATATCAAACAGACTGTGCATTTACATGAGCAGCTAAAGATCAGGGATATTTAGCTACAGAATGTAGACTGGTGTGATAATAATAATATTTTCTACAGCATCTACAGCTCAGATGTGCGTCGACAGCAACACCAGATCTCCAAGAAGAAAACATAAAACTCTGTGCTTTTCCCTTTATTCTGACTGACACAATATGAAGTAGGCTTTTTGGAATAAATTTAACACCTCCTGTTAAATCTAAAAAGGATAAGTAACAGCTTTGAAAGCAATAGACATGATGAAAAAAATACATCCTTTTTATTTTAATGCCAATAAAACATTTTTATAACTCAAAATATGAGAAACAAAAAAAGATGTTAATGAAAAAAAAGGTTTAGAAAAATATGATTAGCTGAATTGGTCAGTAAATAAGTCAAAAGGTTTACCTTTGTGAAATAAAATGAGATATAACAGGGATGGTCAGGAAATAATCCACAAAAAAACAATGTTTCTTTGAATCAAATACAAAAAAACGTGAAATTTCTAATATCTCATCTATAAATTCAGAAAAAGAATTCTGTGTGCAAAAGAAATTGTTTTTAAAATGCCTTATCTGCAGGCACTTCAGTATATATAGTTTTAGTCACTTTTTCTTGAGTTATTCCTGAGAATCAACATAGAAATAACATTAAAAAAAGATAAATTGTGGAAGAGACCATCTTTATTTGAACACGATCCAGAAACACTGGGCTGATTTAAAATGAACACATAGTCCAGAGTCATTAAAATAAATTAACATGTTTTACAATTTTTAGACTTAAAGACAGAGGAATCATCCAGTTTGTTATTGATTCCCACTTTAAAAACTTTGAGGTTGAGTCATGGCATCTAAACTTAAAATATTCTTTCTAGAAATGCTTGTTTCAAACTGATTAAACTGATTAAATGAGTGCTGAAACGTTTCAAGACACAAGATTTTAAATCGCTTCAAGACACTTAGATAAATGATAACCTTCCCCAACAAAATGAGAAGGAAGAAAGTTAGCAGCTATGAAATGGGCATTGTGCCTCTAGAACATACGGGCTGCAAAGTCTGCTAATGACTATTACAGTATTGTGATACAACATTATTTGGCATTGCTTTTGCAAAGGCCTTATCCAAAGCTGTTTTCATTATCTGTTTTGACTAATCTCACAATTAGTCATTGATGTTCAATTATCCTTCAGTATCAGCTCTTTGAAACAAAGCACAGTCTAACACTATTTATTGACAACAAGATAGCGTCTAAAGCTCCAATTCTTCCATAGTACATCACTTGGTACTCAAAGTTTAAGTGTAATACACCTCCAAGTGGAAACGCCTGAAGCCAGACTGAGATGTGCTGAGTCGGTTTAATGGACCATAAGACTGTTTGCTACACTTATGTCAAGAGTAATAAAAGAGGAAGATGTCTTGACCCAAGACAAATCAGTTCTAAAGGATGGTTGAGATACCTCTGAGCTAGTTGGAGTCCCATCCAGAGTATAAAGAAAACAATTGTTAAGTTGCTTGCTGTAACCATTACAAAATCTTAAGATGGTTTTGTATCAGGGTGGACACATGAACTCACTTTGAACAGACAGATAGCAGAGCACTGAAACATCTGGAAGTTACACCAGCTGATCAGGAAGAACACAAAAGAACAAGAAACTCCCACCAGACCAATAGCTGTATTTTGTTGTACTGAACCACACCAGGGTTCACTTGTAACTAAACTAAAACCAATATTTTCACCACCAAACCAGAGAAAATGAGTAAAAAAAACCTTGAGGCAGTCCACCTATAGTCCTAGATCTTTAACCTTTGAAGACAAAGATTCCTGCTGTTGAGAAGCTGAAATCTTGATTGATTGATTTCAATCATAGATGTGAAAAAAACAGGACAAAACGCAAACATTTTTCAAACTCATTACAGAACATTTGATTCATTAGATATAGTAATTATTAACTAATATCAAGTAGAGTTTGATTGATTCCTTGAAAGGTAGTGGGAAGAAGCAAACTTAGTTACCTTATTTTACAGTTTTGCATAGTAATGTTGGTTCTGATCAGATCAAATGCATTTTTTTTCTTAGAGCAAACAAAGAATTGGTACTTACATTAAAAAAAAAACATCTTCTCAGTTATAAAATGTGTAAGAACTGCTAAAACAATGGGTTTGTAAAACTTTAAATTAGCAACTGTCAACGAAAAATTATTAGATTTAAATGACTGAGTCATTTCTTTCTGTCTTTGATTAACTTTGTTTCCTAACTTTAGAAACGTGGGGTTAGGAGCTGAAATAAACACTATTTAATGTGTCTAATTTGATCAGTTATTTCACTTCCATCTGTCAACATCATCAGTGTAAAAAAGTTGAGCCGTGGTGAAGAGGGGTATTTGCAGAACAAAGGATGAAACTCCTCTTTTCCTGCTCGCTTTCAGGATCTCCAGCTTCCACCCGTGTCTCTCTGCCTCCAGTGAGTCTGTCAACTCCAACAGCAAAGCCACACAAACCGCCTGTGACCACAAGCTGTTAACAGCTACATTAACGTGAGAGACTCCAGTCCAGCTCAGCACTGACCGCTGAGCTGACACACTCCAAAAAGACGTTTTAAAGAGCATTTTAGAAATTAGGTACAAAGTTCTTGTCTGCAGTGAGAAGAGGGAGCTGGCAGACGGACATAAATAAATTACTCTTTCTGGCTGGGGAGCTAAAAGTAAGAAACATGGATGTTATTTTATTTTATTTTTGGGCCAATTTTAATTCCTGAGACAAACTGTGGATGCAAAAGATAGAGAAGCAAACAAGTCCAAGGTCACTTCAACTCTAGTGCTCTTAAATGTATCAGTTTGCAGCTCCTTCCTCATTACTTGAAGCATCCATGAAAGGGTAAAACACAACTTATTCTATGAAGTAATGAACCATCTTTTAGGCATAAGCAGCCCATCCCTTAGCATAAAGTCGCACATTTAAAGTTATTTTATTAAAGTCTTACTTCAATTATCTTTTGACCTATTTTGATTATAATTATGGATCTATGGATCTATTTGTCTGCATGTGGATGTATCAGAATGGAGCAGAGCAGGGAGCTTGTGGCTGCTATAGACTACTAGGGGTGGTAATCTTACGATTCAGGAGGCAACAATTATGAAACGATTATAACTTCCTTCTGCTCCGGATGGAACTGCACAATGTGATTTAGCAAATTTGTCGTATACATATTTAATTTTAGTCTCCAAAAATACGTCATTTGCTATTTGCTAGTACATCAATTTTTTGATTATCAATTATTTAAAATTCATAAAACTATTCATTTATGGATTTTAATCAATGCATCTAATAATGAATGAATTCCCCCACCGCTACTACAGACCATCTACGTACAGTACACTAACTGAATATTGGAACATTTTAATTTAACATTATATAGATAGTTGTATAAAAAAGTTAAAGTACTGCCTTACTTTTATTATACATTTGTACACTTAAATATACAACTTTTTGCGTTGGGGTACCTAATAGACAATCATAGCTAACACTGAAACCTTCAAAATTAATTGAAACTGTTTTCTTGAGCTACCTCATAACGAAGTTGAAAGCTTTTGTTATGCAGTTCTGTTCCGTTTAATTACAAATGACCTATTTCTATTAGTTCATTGTTCCAGTTGTAATCTTCATGCAGCGAGCATGATGCCACCTCATATTAAAGGCTGTTTGAGCACTTAGACGTAAAGTGCTTTTTACCTCCACTGACAGGACGACTGTGATGCTTTTATTTCTTCTATGTTTGACTTTCAGCGTTTCGGTTTGAAGGACCAATCGGCCGACTGTCACTCCGGAGCTTTTCTGACGGGACGTGCGTCGGAAAAAATGACTCCTGACACTACTTAAAGGTCTCAATTTCAGTGTCCTTGTGGCTAA
>NC_050532.1:16985483-17005780 GCF_002922805.2 Oryzias melastigma
AATGCATGCCACTCTGCCACACAGCTGGCTACTGCCTCTGGCATCCAGCTTTATGTTTGATGCAAATCAGGCTGAGATAACATTTGCATCAAAGGTGAACCCAGTGCTCCCCCTCGGCTCCTCCGTTCCCGAATCTGAAGCAGACGAAACAAACTGAAGCCGATGGTTACTCAATGTTTGTTGAATGTAACCAAACTGTCTGCTGCTGGTTTGCAGCCGCCTGCCAAAAGACAGACAGAGAGGATTAAAAGGGGAAAGCGGCTAAATCTCAGTTTTGAGTATCTGAGGGTGGCCGGGGTTGCAGTCGAAAAGCTAATATTTGCTGCACCCACCTGTACGATGTCAGGAACCGTGTCTGTGCAGAGGCAGGCAAACGAATCTGCACACGCACACTGCACACTCAAAAGATTTTTTTAACTAGAACAGGCAGAGAGAGGTGTGAGAAAAAAGGCTGTTTACCTAACACAACAGGGTTTCCCCTACAGGAGCCTTTTGTACAAGCCTCTAAAAAAATAAAACGCTTTTTTTTTCCCGTGATAAACTTTCTAATATATTTGCATCTCTGGGCTACTTGCTAATACCATTCAAGCTTAAAGAATTATGAGACGAGGAGCCGCAACAGCTTGCTGATTGTTCAATTATTTTACCAGGAGGCCAAATAACCATTACATGCAGTCATAACTGCTCATGTAGCAAAGGTGTGAAATCTAAATCACGGCTGTCTTCTTTTTTTTTCTCCCTCCCTCCTCCTAAACGGTAAAAACTCACGTTTGCCGAACATGAGTCACAGAGCTGCGATAGACGGAGATGAATTCATAAAGAGCGCATGTCTCTCAGAGCAAGCCGTGAGACGCTGGGAAATTATACGTCTTCAGTGGAGGCTAGGAAGATTTAAACAAAACAAAAACAGTCTGAGAGGGAGTCCGCACACATCTAGAAACGCCAGGCTGCAACAAATGACAGAAAAATAGAAAAATGAAGCCACAAAGGAAAGAAAATAAAGGTTACTACTAAGAAAACACCTATAATGAACTTCCAAGAATAAAAAAGTGTTCTGCATTGTGCTTTACAAAACTGCTGGTATTATTTTTCTTCAAAAAAAGTAGATCTTCTGCTATCAGGTTCCTCTCTTTTCTAAATCTCCTTTGTTTGCTTGGTGCAGCCCCTTAAACCGACAAGTGATCTAAGAATAAAAACAGGCAGAAACCTTTAAAAAAATGAGTCAAGCTATAAGATGCTTGGCTACAATAACGCGACTGGATATAAATATTCCTCTTGAAAAAATGAAAAAATAGTGGATCAGACATACAAACATAGACACGATTTCTATTCTTGCAAACTCATAAACATGTCAAGTTTGTTTCTGAAAAACAATCATGATAAAACAAAGCAGAACACAATAATAATGTTGTTTTTGCTGATTTTCACCATGATTCTTTTAACATAGAGGATAAATAATTAAACTTGTCCTCGTTTTGTTAAGTTGGTGTCTAATGACGCCTTTAAAAGCTTTGTTTACCTCTGTCACCACTGTCTGAATGTCAGAGGTGGCTCACAAGTCACCCCGAGGAGGAGGGGGGCTCTCCCTAGGCGAGCAGAAAGACATCCAGAATGACCTTTCGGCCTCTTCTGTACCGAGCAGGAAGCTCCAGAGTACTCCCACGAACATGTCTGCTCAACTAAAAAATCTCCCATCTGACTTACCTGGGTGATAAAGTTTTTTTTTCTTACATTTACTTGTCATTTCCTTCACTCCAGCTTCCATTTAGCTGTCAACCTCCAGACTGGCTGTTCTGAGTAAAACCAGTTTATATTACAAGGGCTTCACCTTTCTTTCAAACTCATAAAAGGAATACATATTTGAAGAGTTTCAGCTTTGGAGCTTTATAATATTCAAAAAACAACAAAAAAAAATCTTCTTCGTACTCAGCTACTATAATATGGCTGACTAAATGCTTGAAGGCCAAACTCGGGAACAAAACAGACACAGGAAGTTCCCTTTAAAGCAAAAACAAGCTGAAAGATGGATTTTTTCAAAATAAAAGACAATCTGGAGCAATAAAAAAACTCACTTATTACAAACTTATCTCTTCTGTAATATGCAGTGCTTCACAATGGGATCATCCAAAGATCACACGCATTTACAGCTGTTCACTCCCGCCTGTTTGTGAGGCTCCTGAAGTTTCAACGCTGCCACACGATCGTTCAGGTAGAAGGGTGGTCCTAATGCTTCGACAACAGACTCATCTAATCTGAATTAACCCAATTTCTGGTTTGGCTCTTTAAGCTCTTAAGCACTTAAACATCCTGGAATCTCATAAAGGGAGTAGCAGCAGGTCAGCACCGAGGAAGAGACCGCCCTCTATGTGACGGAGGTCCTCTGACAGATATGAATATTCATCACAACGTTTTTAAGTTGTTATTTTAGACTGACGAGCATTATGTTTTACCAAGAGTTTCTAGTGACTTTTTTTGTTGCTGAGTAATGCTTTCAGAACATTTTATCTTTCTGTACGTCAGCAGAATTACTCACAGCTAAACTTCAAAACTAAAAATAAGGTTTTACCCTTTAGGAAAAACCTGCTGCAGTCATTTGGTAATATTTTTACCATGTGAGACAAAATCATTTTTGATGATAAAATAAAATCAATGGCAGGATCCTATTAAACTTATATTACTCACTGCACTATTAGTCCATATTTTAGTTTCAATTAATTAAAAAAAAGTCTGTTTTCTTGCCTATAGAGCTACAAAAAAAAGACAATACTGCTATGGTCTCAAATTGACCTTTTGACTCCTCGGGTAAACAAAAAAATGTGAAGCAATTGGTCAAACATTTAAAAAAGGTGTGGCAGATTGTTAGGTACAGTGTGCGGTTGCATGCTGAACACAAGAGCGAGGCTGAACGGCGTGATCTGACCTGGATCGGGCGCTACGTTCATTCTTCCTTTGCGTTTCCTCTGCGCTTACAGTGCTGTCACTGTACTGTACCATTTCCTCTGACTTTCTTAGTAAACAAAACACTCGTGCAAGAAAAGAACAGTATTGTGTCAGATTTGCTCTCGAATAAGGTTATGAAATGAAAAACAGCAACGTCTGATGCTGAGATGTGCTCATGAGGATGGATTCATGAATAGGGTGAAATTAAAAACGAAGTAATATTTTGAATATTTCAACTTGAAAAGACGAGAGCCTTTCACATAGATCAAAATATTGATGGATATTCAGTCAGGAGTAATGCGTTATTGAAAGATTCTAATCCAGTTCTTTCATAGAATCATTTTTTAGAATCCTTATCATATTTTTTAGATAAAAGAATTTCTTTAGGAGCAAATATTCCATATATATTCAAGCATGTTGTGATATTTTGGTGCAGAAATGAGGGCAATTTTTTTTACTTTTCAAGGACAATTGCTGCTTTAGCTGAAAAAGACAATCAGACTGAAATCTGAGCCGCAACAATTAAGTTTAGCTGAGTATGCAAAAAAAAATGCAGACAGCAGCTATAAGATGATTAATGATTAATTAATACTCCCTTGCAAGGGGATTCAGATAAACAAATAAACACAACTTAGCAAAAAAAAATTAAACAAAAATATGTCATTTTTTTGTGTAAATATTCTGTTGCAAATGTATGAAACATTTTATAAGAGTCTATATATATATGTATATATACAGTATATATATATATAAAATAGGAGCAGCACAGGCTTCTCTGGCACCAGAAACGCTGCTCACAAGGAACCGCTCAGCTGCCTGCTTCTGTTATCCGCCGGTTGAGAGCTCATCAGAATTCAGCCGCCTCACCTGCCCGCCTGTTTCTCTTCTTCACACATTAGCTTTTTACCGAGCCGCCGCTGCAGGGAGACACATGCCGCTCTAATGGAAGCCACAGCCTTCCTGTTGACATTCGTCTGCTCCTTGCTGTCAAAAACCCATTCAGCTGGTTAATAGAAGCACGTGAATAAGGATGCTCTGCGTGTCAGCTGTTCACCTGTTACATGCAAAGTACAAAGTTAATTAGGAAGCTCTGTCAGTATGCAGGGAAATTGGGTGGATCGGAGAGTCACCACGTAATGGGGTTAATTCAAACTGGTTCAACAGATGACAGTATTAGAGGTCACTGCAATAACTCAGTTTTAGACAATTTATGCTCACTAAACACAAGCTTAAAGATATTTAAGCTTCTGTAAAAAGCTGCAAATTTTTACTAATTTTCAGCCAGTGCTGCTTTTATGATGAAACGTTTGAACAAAAGCTGCACAAATGTGATTTTATTATGCTACTACTTAAAGTCCCACTAGAACTATCTCTTGCAAAATCGTTCCCAGTAGTCCTTTAACTATGATTATATATTTTCTGCAGGAGCTAATTAGAAATTCACACAGAAGTTAGCCTCAGCTAATTTCCCATCAACCATTTGTTTACACTCTCTATCACAAGCTTATAGCACCTCACGATCCCAAACTAACATTATCTTAACAAATATAGATCAGAGATATCAAACTCTAGAGCCGGAGTGGGCAGACTTTTTGACTTGTGGGCCAAAAGGGGCTTCAAATTTTGACAGAAAGGTCGGATCATTACCAGATGCGTGGGGTGTTTTGGTAATCTACCTCATAAGAGAAAGAAAAAACATCAATTCTGGATAAAAACATGTTTTGATTTTGAACTAATATGGAACATTTCTGTGTTTTATTTCAAAACTGTGACTTTAGTTCTCATTTTAGTACCAATTGCACCAATGGTTTGATGTTCTTATAGGAAAACCATCAAAAAAATGCTGCATTCATGTAGTTGTGGAATGATTGAATACATTAAATAGCAATTCTTCCAACACCACAGAAATGCAGAATAACTTCTCCATCCATATAGTGCACCATCTACGGGGAAACACCCCAATTATAGGAGAAAAAAAAACAGATAAGGATTATAATTTATTCCCTTTTGCTGGGCCACATTAAATAGTTTAACGGGCCGCATATGGCCCCCGGGCCGTAGTTTGCCCACCCCTTCTCTAGAGTTTCAAGTCAGTTGGCAGCTCTGATGAGGAAAATAAAGACGTTAATGGATCTATTTGTCTGCAAGTCGATGCTTTTGCCCACATCTGGATGGCAATCTGACATAAATGTGAGCTTTTTTAAACTGCACCCAAACCATCACGATTTGAATCAAGAAATACTCAGAAAAGCAGTTTTAGTCCTAAATTTATATATGTCCTCCATCATGAGAAAAATGCTACAAGAACATGTCAAAAATATGATTTTCATTAGAGTGAGTCTTTAATTACTCTTGCTGCAACTGTTTTTACTCATATTTAACTGAAATGTTGTTATATTTCTGCATAATGACAACAAACTCTCTCTGTTTCGGACTCTAATGATGCAGAGTGCTCTGCTACGAAAAAAAATAATGGTGTTTCTGGTTGTCTTTTAAAAAGTTTTTGTCGTTTTCAATTGTTTCCCTCAACCAGCTAGCTGAATTGTGCAGTTAAATCCAACATCTTGGGGTGGTTAAATCCCAGAACAGGCATTCACACATTTTAAAGTGCCAGTTTCTGTTCAGCGCAGCCGAGTTTGACACAGCGGCAAGAACGAGGTGATTACGCTGCAGAGAGCTGTTCATAAATGCGAGCGGCATGTCAGGAGTGTGTTGGAAGATTCAAGCGTCGTGCTTCTATGTGGCGGGGGGGGATTCTGCCATGAAAAAACTTGAAAATGCACCTCTAAACTCAATTCCTATTTACAAAAACAAAGGTTTTTCCCTCAAGCGTTTTCCAAGTTTTTTTCTTCTTCTTCTTTTGATCATATTTTAAGTTACAAAGACTAACTCAGAGAATAATGTATCTCTTCAGAAACAACAAAACAGCTCCTAATTAGAGTAAATAACCATAAAGTACCTCCAGCTGTAATAAAAAATGCATTGCAAAAAAATGCCAAAACAAAGATGGAATGGGAACTCTCATACAAACCACAAATGAATATTGTCTCTTCGCACCCTCCCGAAACTTGTTGTAACATGCTCTCACACATGAGGCATTAATAAAACCAAAAACCATGCAGGTCTTTTCACGTGGGAGGTGTGAAAAGTTTTGCTGAAAAAGGTAATTTCAGCCTGTCATGCAAAAATGCAGCAAATGTAATTAAAGCACTTAGATTGTAATTTCTACAACCACTTGTCTCACAAGCGTATAGATTAAAAAAAATAACACTTATCAGAGAAATGACAGGTCCTGCACGTCTGCCAAGCAGCTACTTCACAATCTGAGGACTCCTCAGTCCCTGCTCCCCACTGACAGATCAACCTACAGGGATGCAGCTCACGCGTCGAACACAAATGCTAATGTATAGCCTCCCGCTGTGTGCCTACTTCTCTCTGCAGGCGCACTGCTCCTGTCTGCCTGTCACACACCTCAGTGCCCGGACCTATTGACAGGTGGATACTGCGGCGGTGCAGCGTGGCTCCGCTGTCGGCTGCTCCTCATGGCTGCTTCTGTTGAATTGTGCAGCTTGCTTCTTCTTAGGTCTCATCCTTTAATCTGCCAGCCACAAGGTATTACGCTGTAGCAGGAAGTCTGAGCTCGCCTGTCAGAGTCCGAGCAGGGTAACTGCACACACCATAACAAGCCTTTAAAACTGTTCTTTCTCCCTGTCTTTCTGCTTCCTCCCAGAGCCTGTTCTACCCGTTCTACACACAAGCACCTCCGAGCGAGGAAGTTTCTTCAACAGGGAGAGAAAAAAAAAAAAAAGAGGAACCAGCTGGAGGCAGGTGCAGGTTCAACCTCTGAGAAGCAGCGTGGAAAGGACACCCTCGCCACTCACAGCTGCTGTCACCGAGGTGTCCCGGAGCTTTTGGAGACGCAGAAAAATCAAAAGTCAAGCTTGTCGTTTACTGTGCGACAAGTTCAGTCTCCTTCTTCTCTATATACCTGACTTTTTTTCCCTTCACCCTTTAACAATGGAGCTCCAGTGTTAATCTTCTTTGATTTACTCTCATTTTTTTAGTTCTTTACACAATCAACGTTATTCCAGTAGATTCTGAATCTACTGGAATAACGTTGATCAGTTGGAAAGTTACAGTATGTTAAAGATTATGTATTTAAACGTCAAAATAATAATAATTTATTCACACCGTTCTCTCATACCTTAAAAAATAAGCTCTGAAGTAATCTATAGGGCTGGGTTAATAAAATCGATTAATCGATTTTAATTGATTTAAGCTCGATAGATCAATAATCAATTCATAAAAATTAAAAATCAATTTAGCATATAAGGTTAAAGTCTGCTAACTTGATCCTAACGTTTAATGGAATTTCCCATAGGACGGCTAATTTATAAACTCACAGGTATGAATTTTCTAAACTCTTTAAAGGAAATATTTTTTAAAGCAACCATTTGTGGTCTAAAAACAGTTTTTAGCACATACTTTCTTCTTCTTCCGGAATAAGGTGTAATGCTATAGCGCAAGCTCCACCTAGTGGCCAAATTGAAACACGCTCCTGGAGAAGCAGAACAATGTTTACATGGTTAATGATCTGAACATTTTTGTTAGAATTTCTCCTTTTGAGGATCCATGTAAAACTGTATGATATTAAGAATCTCGTTATTTCACTAATACATTTTACAGTATGTGAACTCTATCAGATTAAAATAAATATATTCAAAACATATAATGAATTATTAATGTATTTCTAAACAATTGTGTCTAAATGTGTAAGGTCAATTGTATGGGATTTAATTGAGAGGATCGAAAGAAAAAATAGAAAAATCGGAATCGAATCGTTTCTGGAAATTATTATCGATACCCAGCTCCAATAATCTATCCTGATAGATTAAAGCAATTGACATAATAACTGGCGAACTCTGGATGTATATCTGTCCTGATGTAACTCATTTGAATGGAAACAAGCACACCAAAAGCAGGAAAACACTCTTTTTTTTTTTTTTTGTATTTCACGGGGATTCAATAGTAGTGCTGACGCCTCTTTATTCTCTTGGTGTGTGAGTGGGACGGATGGAGACTGGAAGCACTCACGGAAGGTGAGTGGAGTGTGGCAAAGTAAATGAAGAGGCATTACTTCGATAAGCCATCAAGAGATTTGAAGGTGGTGGGATTATGTATATGGGACGCACTTATGCTGCCGTCTGGGGAGGGGGGGTGCAGGTCTAACAGGTTTAAGGTAGGAGCTCAGAAAGAAAGAGGGGTGTGCAGTGACAGAAACAGGGATCCAGGATGGTGAATCCAACTGTTCTGATAGCATTTTTTTACAAAAGTGTACATTGTGTGGCTCGACCTACTCTGTGAAAAGTGGCAGGAGGCCAAACAGGAAGTGGAGACGAGATATGCAGAGCAGTGGGTGTGTGTGTTTCAGAGAGAGGAGGTCACCGGATGCCCAATGCCGTTGTGGGAATGAAGACTAATTCAATTGTCCGAGCAGCTCTTAGGGACGACAGTCCTGATCAATATATGATAAATAGCTATGAAATATCCAGCGTTGACATCAATATCTCCTCTTGGGAATCTGTGCAGGAAGAGAACGTGGGAATGTTTGCAGCGAGACAGATAACAGAAACGTCGTCTGCAGAAGCTGAAATGTTCAATATAATTGTAAATCTTCCGAATCTTATTTGAGAAATGGTCAACTCCCTGTTAACGAGTTCTTCCCACCCTGAGCTCCGTCCTGCATCACTTTTTTTTCACAGAAACTCCAAAACAAATCTGCAAGCACTTACAGGCCGGCTTCCTTTCATCAGTGCTGGCAGAGAGCACACAAGGCTGGTTTGCCTCTTTAACAAACACCCCAATTATGTTGAAGGGGTTACTGTGGGGGTGCAGCTCTGAAAAACCCAAAGATACGAGCGTGCCACAAACACAGAACCGTAATAAGATCGCTGTCGTTGGTCGCGTGTGGACGTCATCGGGAGTGTGACGTCGACACGCGTGGAACTTCCCATCAAAATGAGCAAAAACAAATAAATAAATGAACTAAAGCAACTCAGATCTCTGTTTCGTCTGGTGCTACGTCGGTAATTTGTATGTTTATGTGAGCAGCAGTCTTTGACAGTGTGCGGCGACGCTCTGAACGCCCTACAAATGCTTTTAGGTGGGCGGGCATCCATCAAGGGGCGCAACGATTACGCCTGTAAAGATGGAGAACAAACGCGTCCCGTAGGATCAGTTTGCCTTCAAGAGCTGCACATGTGCCGCATTACCTTTCTCAATCTGCACTGCTGTCTATCTGCAGCCTTTGATGCTTGTCGTTCTTCATCTGTGAAGTCAACCGACGCACGGCGACAGGAAAGCGGTCGGCTGCCAGCACCACTTTGAGACCAAAGGCATCTGAAAAGCTCTGAATGGAGGCAACTACAGCTTCACTACTCCGTCCAATAAGGTGTCTCACATTCAGCTTACAGTGCATAACAAACAGTTGTACTATATGCTTAGAGACTCCACTTCGTTCTGCGCTGCCTCTCCGTGCCAGGAGAGCTGCGGAGTTACAAGCTGGAGAAGGCAGAGTGATAATTGATGCTCTCCATCTTTTTAGGTGCTACGCTGACACATGTGCACGTGTAAAGAGGAGGTGGGGAGAAACGCCTGAGCGAGGGGCGATCAGCAACAGCATCTACAACAACAACAAAAAAAAAAATCCCTGAACGAGTACAAGAACAGAAAAAAGTGCATTTGGCACACAATATATGGGCTTGTAGCTAAGACCTCATTAACTTCTACCTCCCCTCCACAAGAACACATGCATGGCTGATCCGGCATCAAATATTTACCAACCTGGTGAGTTGAAGATGCCTGCAGTTCTGCCCTGAGGTCCTTCAACCACGCTTTGCCATGGACACACTCTTCAGTTTAAATTAGATATGGGTCTTATTTAACCTGACTATTCATCAGTCATCAGAATACAGTTTGTGGAGTGGGGTGTCACACTGGTGGACCAGTGGGCAGTGTTCTATCCAATGAAAATCAAGGAGGATTGTGATTTAAGCCCAAATACCAATCAATCAATCCACTGCTATCAAAGCTGTTCAAGGATGGATTTTGTGCACATGCTGCCTTTACTTATTAATAGGATTTTGCAAAACTGGGAATATGGCATCCTGAAAACCTCAGCTCTGACTTCCAGTAACTCTTGGTGTGGAGTAAAACCACACCATCACAGCGGCTGCCGCACAAGTGAAACTGAACAGATCTGCATGACAACTAACATGTAGATTTTTTTAGAGAAAAATGATTTAATTCTTTCATCTCAATCTAATCTTATTGTAAAAAGTGAAATAATAAAAATGAATCACTTTAATTGCGTGTTTTATTTCAGATTATTTTGCCCTATATAGTACTAACAGTCTTTTCCTCCTAAATGACCAAGTACTGGTGGATGCTGGGTCACACGGCAAGAAGACAAATGAAGACGTCCGGCTCTCCAGCACCTGCCTGGCCCACATTACTCGACTCACGTCTGAGCTCAGGATCAGGCAGCTATATTATAATACAATTTTCTCCATTTGTTTATATAGAGGGACTGCACAGTGGCATAGCGGTTAGCACTTTTGCCTCTGGGCACTCTAGCTTCTTCCCAAAAGTCCAAAAACATGCTTCATAGGTTAATCGAAGGCTCTGAATTGTCCCTTTGGATCTGGCGACCTGTCCAGGGTCCCAACAATAGCTGGGATAGGCTCCAGCAACCGTACTACCCCAAAAGGGATTCAGCAGGTTCAGAAGATGAATGGATGTTTATCTATAACAAGTTTAATAAAACCTCTTGGTACATATGCACTTTATTACACTGGTTTGATGATCACCTGTTCCCCTCCACTTCATCTCATTAGGATTTGAGTCCCCATGACTTCCTCCTTGAGGCAGTTTTTTTTTAGTAAAACTAACTGAAGACAGGGCAAATTTACAAACAAATAGACTAAAGCTATAGCTCCAAGATGGCTTAAGCTCATTTGTTCTGCATATTTTACTATTCGAATAATTGTATAAAATAGCCAAAAGTTTCTAAAAAAAAATGGCTTCAAATGGGTCAGATACAGGAGTAACATATTCTGTTCATCCTCACATACAGTCAATAGAAAATGGGTATCATTGTACGTTGAAAACATCATCCCACCAAAAGATAAGACTCGAGATACTGTATTATTCCATGAAATGTTAAAAGTAGTTTCCATGACAGTTGAAAATAACCTTTTTTTTACTGAGTCTATTCCATTTAGAGTTGGATGTAGTGTTATTGGTAATTTAAGGTTTTGATTTGAAGTAATAGAGGTTACCTTTCATTTAAAGGTACTTAACCCAAGATTAATGTAAAAATGAACATGGCAGAGTAGGGACAAGTTAGATATTTGACTGTTTTTGAATCAGATGCTACAAAAAAGACACAAACAGCTTCACCGGTGAGGGCAGAAATGCTGCCCTCTATCAGCACTGCTCTCTTTTCTGGAGCAGAACCACTGCAGCAGGAGAAAAGCATAAGCATGCATGTACTCGTTTGCACTCGGAAGTCCTTTCCGTGTCTTTCCTTTCCGTCAGAGACAGAAGTAGCACAATGGTCGGACTGTGCTCCAGGTTGTGTTGGAGCCTCAGCTGTGGGACTTGTTGTGTTCTTGGTGATGGGGTTTCTCGGCTTCCGCGGAATACATATGGAAAAGGATGGAAATGACAGCTCCGATTCAGCAATAGGATGGACAGCCTTTCAGCAGTTTGTTCCTGTTATACTTAGGACCAGAAAAGGAGTACAAACTCACTGTCATATAGAATCAGCACTGCAGTGTCTATAAGGAGAGCCAGTGGCACACAGCTGGGCACCGGTGTGAGGACTGCAGCTGGGACCAGTAGATGGCCTTCTACTGGTCTCTAACGAATTCATGTCAAATTTCATTTTTTGACATAATTAATTCAGTCTCTAACGAATGAATGGCTTTTAAAGGAAGGCAAACTTAACTTGTAATCAGAAAACTCTGTAAGCCATCTCAATTCTTATTGGCTGCCTGAAACTCAGGATGTCTTCCAGAAAACTCAGTTTTCTTCCCCGACTATCTTTGATGGAAGTGTAAATAAATAACTAAAATAACAAAAAAAAAAGAAACTTAGGTGTAATTTAAAAAAAAAGCCTTCATCATTCAAGGTCTGTTTCTTCAACTCTGCAAACCACTCAAAAGTGGTTCCCATGGCAACGCGGAGAATCTAACCTGGAACAGTCGGAGCTGAATACAGCGTGACCTGTAAACACACATGGACACGCGCATTTACGACGCACAAAAGGCACCGCTTCGCTCCCACATCTGAATGCTGTAAATGTCAAAAGACAGCAATTCTGACATCTCTCTGCATTTTCGACAGCAAAAACACTGGTGTCACCAGACGCTCCCAAAAGAACAGGGACCACTAAATTGAGGACAAAAGCAAAGACATGTTGCTGCTTGACAACTAGAGATGGACATTTCACAATTAAATTTTACATCTGTGAGTTTGAATATTTTCAGGAAAATGTCCACTCAAGCTTAAAAAACATCATTTTTAATGTATGTATTTGTATGATAGCACAGATAAGACACCTTTATAATAAAAAATACAAATTCTGAAGCATTTTAGCCAACAGTTGAACCATTTTCTTCCATTTTTTCTTGAAAGTCAAAACATTGATCTGATTCTAGTTATAAAAAGTTAGACACTAGACTTGTTTATTCCACTAAATGAAGCCATAGCATCAATCTTGCTGTCTTTCTGAACCAGAACAACCAAGCCTAGAACCCATACTCAAAGACTTCCTGTCTTGTTTTTTTTTTCTCTTGTCATGTCTACCTTTTCCAAGTCCTTCTGTAGCTGATCAGTATTGACTGGAATACTTTATTCATTAGCGATGTGATGTCAGCACTACTTTCCATCACAGCACGTTGCAAAGGCTTGATGCGCTGAACCAGTTCTAAACTTGTTTCTATCATTAAAGCAAAGTTGTTAAACCACATTAGATTGCTGGGAGAAATTTGATTCCAAAATACATCTGGGAATCCCTGAAAAAATAACTATTTGATTCTTGCATCTATGTGTAGCATCTTATTTTACCTAATTCTTTTAAGCTTTAATTCTTAGTTCAAAAACTCTTTCATCCGCCTTTGCCTGACATTCTTTTAATATCTTTTTCTTTTGCATTTTTTTCCACAAGGGATTACTAACACAGAGGTTCAGACTCAGTTTCAACCACATCCTCTAACAGTTTAAAAAAATCAATCCACAGTATTAATAAGCTCGTAGCCTGTCGCTTCCGTATTCGATTCCCAAAGGAATCAGATCCTGATCCTGTGGTTCCAATTCTGGCCTCAACGTCTTTAAAAAGAAAAAAAAAAAAAAAAAAAAAAGCACCAAGTGAGGGTTGGCATGCAGCCGTGGTTAAGAGCACTTCAGCCACTGGTTCGCTCCATGTCAAACCCTGATTGGCTCCTCGGGACCTTTCACCTGTTCAAATCCCATCAGAGGTTTTAGGTTGTACTAGCGTAGCAGTTTTATATGGTGATGATATGAGGCAAGGACAAGGCTTGTCTGGCTGAGAAATGCCACCTGCTCAGCTCCTCAGCTGCCCGGTCCTCTCTGTGGAAACCACACCCTGGAAGGTCCGGCAAACTTTAATCTTTAAACTTGATATCCAGAATGAATTTTTGAATCTTCTTTTTTGCGATTCCTACAAAACTGTTGAGTTCTTTTCCTCATCCAGCACAACAAAAAACAGGAGACGCACACTAAGCGACAAAAGGGAAGGAAACCTGCTGTAAACTTTTAAAGTGCACAATTGCAACTCATTTTCGGCCAACACATTTAAGATTTCAGCAATTCCTCCGCACCTTTACACACCTGTTCCAAACAATGCAGATCTTTTATAGCTGGGATAACACATGTTTTTGTGCTGCATACCTTGCAGACAAGTGTGCCACTGAGAGCACTGCAGATACAACTTTCCAGAGATGATAAGAGGAGAGCCAGAATACAACTTTTTCTGTTCGTCTCTACAAACAGGGGCTGACCTCAGCGAGACAGACAATATATCACCAGGGGCAAATTCTCCCCCAGCTGGCAGCTCCAGCAAAAACGAAAAAAGCTCAGTAAAAGGAGGATTTACGACTCATCTCCCGATCAATGACACTTTATTTTGATCCCAGCATAAACCGGCTTTCCATTAATGTAATCAGTAAGAGGGTGAGACATTCTGGAGTTTATAAAAACTCAAAAATAAAAGGTGGAACTTTCCCTTCTTTGTCACTGACTGAACCTGTCCCATTTTCCAGGTGAAAACTACACGGGTGGCAAACAGTCCTGTATTTGTAGTCCACTTAGCAAGACATAAACTCATCAAGTGAGTCCCCCTCCCTGCAGCCACACCTTCCACACCTCCTCCAGGGAGTCGTCAGGCCCAACATTTAAGCCTGTTTGTAAAAGGGTGTAATTCCACTGTAGCATTTTTAGTCATGCAAGCGGCTTGAATGGAATGTGAATAATAACCTAATGAACAATGCATTGAGAAATGCTTTTGTGATATACATGCAAGCGTTGAATTAAAGATAAAAATATTATTTTATTTTTTTTAGCTCTCAGGGAGTTTAAACCGTGATTTTTGATGTACAATGAATTTACAATTCTCTTGCATCTAATCTCCACAGCTCCCTTAAGCTATGTACTCTGTTGCAACAGCAAGTCTACGATCTCTTCAGGGGAAAAACTCTGCTTTCAAGAAAAAGTAAATAATTACTATACAAATTCAGGGGAGAATCGGTGGGATTTAAATGGAGCGGCCTGGCAACGATGGAAACAGAAGCCTTCGGCTCATCCACTACAAGAAAGAAGATTTTGTTTGTCTGTTTTTCAGGAACAAATAAAATTTTTAAGACTAAAATAACAAAATATATATATACATCAGAGATGCTTCGAGGCATTTGCTCCACAACGCAGATCACTTTGTGCGATCCTTCCTCCTGGACAGGTGAGCAGAGGCGGGATGAGGGTTTCAGCAGACGCGGTTTCTGCTGTCAGAGCCTGAACCGGAGAGCTTCCCTCGATCAACTGGGGAGTATTAATGGATTCAAAAGTGGATCAACTGATGACTATCGTGTTCCTCTGTTTTGACTCAGTGTGCACGGCGAACACACACATCTGCACGGGCAACCCTGTGGTGCAATGCAGATGTTTACAGATCTGTATCAATTTAGAGGAAGGGGAAAAAAGGGGAAGGAAATAAAATTACATTGTTTTCGGTCCAAATAAGCAGAAAAAAATTATTTTAATTTCATTTTTTTAACCAAAAAGGTGTAACTTTTATTTAATATGAGCTATTATTTGCCTCCCATTGAAAAAAAAAAGTGTCTTTTGTGTCACTACTAACTGTTGACCAACTAAACAAACACTTTGCAGACAGGAAGCCGTTAATGTGTTTATCTCTTTTGCTTTTAATACTGATAGCAGATCACACTCAGAGATTCATGGTTTTTGTTAGCCAGTTTATTTATTTAATACACTTTTAATGAAGCACTAACATCAATTAACAACTAGTTAGCAGCTTTTTTTTACTGCATTTTGATTATGTGTAATAATCTAACAATTTTGCGCAACAATTTACAAAAACCAAAATGTGAGAATTGTTTTTGTTTAGCTTTTTAAAATGATCTAAATTAATCAAATATGTACCTATTCATAAAAACATTAAAAGGTTTTGTTTTTTATAAAATTTTTTGTTGTATCTTATTAAATAAAATATAACATGTAACCCAAAAACTTACTATTATCAATAAAGCTGATTTAAAAGCACATCAAAGCATACAAAACAAAATTGACAAAAGTGTGATTTTAAGCAGATATAATTTGACTGAAACATATATTTTAAAATAATTTATCGTTTTTTTAATTGACAAAACAGATTAAAAAACTTTTAAATGATTTCAAATAAAAAAATTAATCGATATTAACTAATACAACTAATTACAATGATTTTGAAGAATAAAAACTGTAAAAAGCTTTTACTAATTGAAAGTAGAAAGCTTAATTAACAAAAAAAGTAAATATAAATCAATAAAATTAGAAAGAGCTTCACAAAGTACTCAAAACCAAGTCAACAAACTTTTCACAGTGCTTCAAAGGCCTTATCCTTCTAATAAAACAGCTCTCCTCAAAAAATGTCACCGCAAAGACAGAAAACTCAAAAGTGTAAACCGATATATTCTAGAAATAAAAATAAAACTATTTTATTTTTGTCTTTAAACCCTTATACATGCACAGAAAATATATTACACAACCAAGTAGAATGTAAACACACTGCAAGCATATCACAGGCCTTCAAATGACTCTGAAAGCTAGCACAGCTTTCTAAATAATACATAATTAAAAAACTAAAATGTTGTAGTTTATTTTTTCTATAGCTCTGCTAAACAATTCCAAATGCATTTAAAATCACATTATTTTTTACCTAATTAATAATTTTTAATATTTGAAAAAATTAAAGATAGTTCATTTAAAAATCTTTTTTTTACTTTGTTTGATGCATTTCCAGTGTTAACATGAAATAAATAATTATACTTTTAAAGGGTTTTTAATTGTGAATGTGGGTTTTAAATGAGAAAATGTTCTGTCATTTAGCATTAAAAAACAAAATGAGAATTCGTGTTTAAATTTCCAACGTGGCAAAGCATTATAGAAAAAAAACTCAACAACCGCCCTGCTGTAAACACGCTGAAATATCCGTCCTTCTTTCTTCAGACCCCACCGACATGGCGAGGATTTCATTTAGTTTTTTCCTCTTTCTTGAAGGCCTTCAGTTGAGCTGCAGCACACCCATGCAGGGAGTCACATGTATGGATGAATGGATTTCCGCCTATAGGCGTGCAGCGCGCGGGGCCATGATGGCAGCCATTATGAGGCTCTCCAGCATGTCCATGAAGAAGTGAGGGAAGTGGCGCAAGCTTTGACACCATGTTGCGCCTTGCAGCTTACAAAACGCCCTCAGATCAAGGCGTACAGCAGTGGTGGTTGGTTGGTGGGTGGGGGGAGTTGACAGCTCGATCACTATAGGTTCTTTTACTGGGATTCATGGCGGAAACGGGGTGTGTGTAATGCAGGAGTAGCTGCACCAAAAAAGGGGGGGAGGACTATGTATGCAGCAGAACATAAAGTAGAAGTCACGTGGTCTCTCACGAGGGAGCTTGAATTTGTACCTCTTTGTCACGCTACATGCAACAAAAACTGTTTTTGTGCAGTTTTAATAAATCGTTTGTGGTTTTTTCTTGTTTCACTCAACAAGAAGGAATTATCGAGCCCACAGGTGTCCTGGTTGTGCTCTAAAAGTGTAACCTATAGATTTGCTAGCAGAATGGTCCACTTTTCACACGTATATGTTGAGTAACGACTGAATACAGCTGAAAGTTTCACATTTTCGGAGTTATTATATTTTTTGGGGATCAGAAAGATTTTTTTTAATTTAAAATAAGCATATGTGTACGTAAAATGCATGTGTCCATGTTTTATTTAATTTTTTAAGAATGGTACAGGCCTCGCTCCAGATCACGCGACAAAGTACAAGCCACCATGTGTTTCCACGTATGAAGAGCCTTAAACTGCTCTTTTGACGCTTTCTTTCTTTTTGTTTCGCCACCACAAAACATCCAACTTTCTCCGCCACGCACCCAAACAACAACAACAAAAAGGAGGAAATTGCACAAATCGCGCGAGAAACACGGGCAAACGTGCTTGCTATATTTCTCAGCGGAAGCCTACAGGTCACACACAGTCTGCCATGGGGCACAACACACAGTATAGGCGTATGGTAGATAGTAGAGCGCGTGTGTGTGAGCTCGCGGGCCTACCTTAGTCTTTTGGGAACAGAGTAGTCTACTTCTATCACCTTTCCGTGTAATTCAACTTTACCTGTAGGGGCAAAAAATAAAAATAAAAAAATCAGTTACGTGTGTGTCAGAGGAGCAAACAATGCGCGCGGGTAGGCCCGAACTCTTTGAATCACTTCAAGTAGGTGCGTCCCCATTCAAACAGTGGAGGAAAAAAAAGTCCAGCGCACGAGCGTGTTGCGCGCGCGGCGGAGGTGAATGCACAGAAGATTACTTCAACACAACCACGGCGTGACATTTTGTGGGTGACAATTAAGGTTATTAGCACCCAAAAAATGCTGCATGGTGAGCTTATTTAGTGTTGGGGTGGCGGTGGGGGGGTCGGGCAGCCATGCTTTCCACTCCCACTCTCACAGTACATTGATATTTTTCCGTAAAGAATGCAACATCAAAGAGGAGACTCTTTGAAAGACTTGTAATCTTTCTTGCATTGGGTAATTCTCCACGTTGGGAATTTGAAGCGCGAGCCCTCTTTTTTTCTTCATATGATGAGTGGCCTGGCGCAGCACGGAATTAGCGTCTCACCTCGTCCCCCCTCCAGCTACCTGTTTATGAGCTCTTTCCTCCGGACCCCCGTGACCCACCTCCAAGACACCTCGTAAAAACATAGCCGGACATCGGCGGAACACGGTTCCGACAAGTTTTTGGCGCTGGCTTCGCTCGGCTCTCTTTAATAAAATCAAGATAAAAAATAAGTGAAAAATAATTGTGCCTACCCGACCCATCAGACCATCCCATACATTCCTGCGGGGGATTGCAAAGTAGCACCCCGCACTATCGGAATCTCCCAAGAATTATATAAATAAACGCTTAGTGTGCGCGTGAATTGCGCTACGACGGTCCGGCTTTTCTCCAAGCACCGAATCCCGCAAATGTCCCGCGAAGGCGATCGATCATTTATCCCATTTCTGCCGGCGCGTGCATGACTGAGCGTTCACCTCAACTCCGGTGGCACACGATCGCAAAAAAGAAAAGAAAAGAAGGAAATCCCGTCCAGAGATAATCAATGAAAGAATCATTGAGCCGTCGCTCGGGAACCGTTCCCGTCACCGACAGCATCACTTATCAAACACTTACCGGAGAGGTTCTCTATAGCCTTGATGGCCGAGTTCTGATCGGGGAAGTCCACAAAAGCATAGCCGGATTTCAGGAGGACCTGCTCGGCCACGGGCAGCTGCTTCTCCTCAAAGAGCTGCTGCAAGTCCTCGACAGTGACCGAAGGACTTAAATTCCCAACATATAGTTTGTTCATGATCTGAAAGGAAAATCTCCAAATGCTGTCAAATCTCAAGAGAGAGACAGCGGCGGCGTGGAGTAGAAAAAAATAAAATAAAACAAAAAAATTTTAGAATAAAAAAAAAAAAACAGCAATCACCCCCTGGTTATTACTAAGCTAAAACCTAAGCGACCCCCCAGCACCAACTCTGGCCCTGGTCAAACTCTTTCAACAGGGACTGGGGGGGAGAGGGGAAAAAAGTGTCGTTACGACGCTACTCTGGAGCCAACAAGCGCCGCCTCTAAACAAAATCTCCCTTTAAAAAAAAAAAAATGAAGACAAAATGTTTCGAGGTGCACGCGGGAGCGCCGCGCGCTTGCAGCGTGGTGAGTACAGCGGGGGGAAGGGTGAGGGGTTAAAGCGGCATGAATGATGGTGGCAAAAGCGGGGGTATTTCGTCAAATGATAAGGAGCTCCATGAGTAGTGTGAGGAGGGTGGGTAAATAAAAGCTACTGTGCAGGAAAAAAAGTGGGCGTGTCAAAATGTATTTTCCTATTTTAAAAAAACTAATTAAGTTGCAATTAACTCTCATTTTATGTGAATATTAAATAAACCAATATAGAAAGTGAAAGTCACTTTTTTTTAGTTTGTAGAAATCATCTTTAAAGATTAAAAATATAATTTCTAGCAGGTGGCACATTTCCGAAAAGCACCTCCAGGCTGTTATTAGAGCAGTGTGCAAATAGGTGTGTTTTCCTGCAAACAAAAGCTGAAAGGTCAGCACTGGGTTGCAGTGCTCGCTCGTGGATGTGTGGTCTTCTACCTACACTTCGGGGGTGGTATAGGGAGGAGGATGAGGAGGAGGAGTTTCCTGCATGTGACTCCCCAGATTTGGAGCATTACTGCCACCCTACTGTAGTGCGACGACGAGTGCCAGCAGCAGCAGCAGCTGCTGCTCATTCTCGCCTTGTTTACGTCAATGTGAGAATAAGAGGAATGTCCAAACTGAGGCTTATTTACAAAACAGTTTTAGTAACTTTTCTGTTTGCAGGATTTTCTCTCAAGGATATGACATAAAATAAATGCGATTAAAAAGAATCTAGTGATTGATTTCTTTATTTTTGGTGATATCTGTTGTGCCAAATGTGATTTAAGTGATGACAAACCATGCAAAAAAGCAAAAATGTGGCATTTT
>NC_050532.1:17005970-17007301 GCF_002922805.2 Oryzias melastigma
TCAAACATTATATATACAAAATTACAACTTTAAAGCTGTTGAACATTTCTGTCACAACCCAAAATCTAAATATAAAATTATAATATACAGAGTAAAATAACACATTCTGCCATATTGATTCTGAAACTAAATATAACAAATTTGTACCTTAATGCAAGAATCAAAAACCACTAATGACATTAATCAGATTGTTGTGCAAACTAAAATAAGGACACATTCCAACATGTATTATCAAAACGTATTTTTCTTGAATCCCAGTAATTTTGAGATATATCAGGATCGACCCAGACTCATTGTTCGACATTGACCGACATGACTTAATAACAGTTTCTCTGCCTTACTTATTGGAGTCATATGACCTCTAAGCAAGGACACAATCTGTTCTTTGCCGCTCCTCCCATGGACTTCTCCAGAGCTTCTCCGTGGCCAGCAGGGGTAGATGTTGGACTAGAGTCCTCTGGTTGCAGCTCATGCTTCTTCATGAGTCTGCATTGGCTTAAAGGTGACATGGATTGTTTAAGCTTTTGACACTCATCGATGTTAATATACATCAAATCACTTTGGCTCCAAAATGACCTTAATTTAGCATTTACATGAAAGCAAAAACACAAGTGCTATTTTTTTAATAGCCACAAATATGATTTTTTATCAAACATACTTAAAAGGATTCATACCAATCAAGTACCCAAAGTTGGTAAGATCCTGCTTTTGATTATCTTAACCTGCTGTTGACAAGTAAAAGATCAACAAGAGACACGGTTGGAAAAAAATATTTGCTTTAATCTATTTAGGGATCATTTTTTCCACTGAGTTTTTATACAACAAAAACATTTACATCAATTGAACTTGTGTATACAATTAAAAACATGGTGACTCTTCCACAAATCACATCAGATTGTTTCCTAATAAACATGTACATATGCGAGCTGAAGTGTGGTTTTCTTAAAAGGATAGTTAGATGTTTTCAAACTGAAATGTGTTGTAGAGTTTTCTTTAAGTGCCTTACAGACAAGAGAACCAATGTTGGATGCCAGATGACATATTTGAAGTACCCCAATTCCTGTGACTTAAGTCTGAATTGCACCCAGAGAAATGCCCTAAACTCAGATGTTTAAATTACAACACATGTTTAACCACTCGACGATAAAAATTAGCTGATAAAGGTCGATGGAGACGAGGAATTGCAGTCCTGCAAAGTAAAACTACTCTTTGATTTAGAGAAAAATACATAACTAACCAATTCAAATGTTGGTTAACCCATGACAATATTGAAAGTATAGATCGTCTTTAACAGATTTTTTATGCGACAAGAAAGTTTTTTTTTTTTTTTT
>NC_050532.1:17007516-17011069 GCF_002922805.2 Oryzias melastigma
TCCCAGAAAGGATTAGTATCGACCTACAAAAGAAAAACAGTCATAAGATAAATGCTGTCAAATTACACATTAGTACATTTATGAAACAGTTAGCATTAGATTGAAATGACTCACGGGGAGAATAGGACCGCGACCTTGATCTAGACCTGTAGGCTCCTTTGTAGTATGGTGATGGAGATCGTCGTCTGACACAAGAGCATTTTATTTTAATTTCTTTTATTATCCCAAACATTGAAGCAAATATACTAAAGCAAAATATCGGAACATACAGTTTTCAAAATGTGCATGTGCAGAAATGTAGCTCTAAGCTGACCTGTAAGATCTGTAGCCATCTCTGTCGTCATAGCGATCACAGCCTCGGTCATAGCCACGATCATATCCACGGTCATAGTCTCGCGAGTACCGCCGAGGACCACCAGGACCACCACCTCCACCTCCTCCACTGCACACAAAGTTACAAACTTTACCAAATTCAGAATTAAGTTTACACATTTTACTTTAATTCTGTAAAAAGACAATTGAACTATTGCGCCATATCCCATTGGAAAACAAATTATTGCAAGAATGTTGTCATTTTCAAATACAAAGGACAGCTTTCCAAAAGCCAGACACATTAGTTTATGTTTTAAACACATCCATTTATTCTAATGCGACTTACTATGTGGGTCTTCCCATATAGATTCCAGGCGTTGGAGTGTGTGGTCTTTTGGTGATGGAGAAATCTACCCTGATCCTACGACCATCCAGCTCCATGCCGTTGGCTTTCTCCTTTGCCTGACAATGACATTCATTATAACAGCAAAACTCTTTTTTTTTCTATTTGAACTTTCAATCAAACATCCTAAAGGAGATATTTTAGAGTTTTGCTAATTCCTTTACCTCTTTAGCATCCCCGGTGTTTTCAAAGTAAACAAATGCAAAACCCCTGGAGCGCCTTGACTGCTGGTCATACACTATAGAGACATCTGCCAGAGGGCCGTATTTAGAGAAGACATCTCTCAGATCCCTCTCCGTGGTGTACAAGCTCAGGCCAAAAACTCCCAGGCAGGCATTTGGGTCAGGATTTGCCTGCAGTTTCAACCACGAAAATGCATAAATGATCAACAATTGACTAAAACAAATCTTGAGCTTTTAAATTTCATGGAAAATATTCATATTTGAAAAAACTGAACAAGTTCATGAAAACTTTGGAATCAGAGATCCACATGCATAGATATACAGTGGAAGGAAGTGCACATACCCGATTGCCGAGGTGTCTGCGCCGGTTAGACATGGGTGAGCGACTATGGCTCCTTCGCCGACGTTCACCACTGTAGGACCTACTGCGAGATCTGCGCCGATGGGACCTCGAGCGAGACCGAGAACGGCTATGGTGCTTGCGTGAGCTACGGTGGGAATGAGAACTGGAAAGACAAAAACACAAAGTTTCACACAGACTTCTAATCGTTGTCCAGCAGTTTTCTAACAACTGTCGCTTGAAATGCATTTCTTACCTAGATTTTGATCTGGATCGGGACCGAGACCGAGACCAAGACTTGGAGCGAGAGTGGCGGGAGCCATCTTTAGAACGGGCAGGTGAGCGAGCCGGGGAGCGGCTTGCCGACTTCCCAGAACCCCGCGGACTCAAGCTCCTGGATGCGGAGCGAGACTCCTGAACCAACCACACACACACCAATACTAGTGTTATTAGACATGTTGTGGCAAATAGAAAATGTAAAAATAAATGAATTTAAGTGATACTATTTTAAGCAAAATACATAAAACAACAGCAATTAAATTGTTGCTCAGAAATAAAGATAAACATTTTTTTGCCACAAAGAAAAATGTGTATATAATGTTTACATTAATATGGTAAAAGTATTATAATAGTAAGAAAACAGAAATCTGTCAGTTTTTAAATTTAAATATTAAAATTATGGTGTGGCATAGTTAATAACAAGAACATGCACGCATTTGACAAAAAAAGACCAAAAAAAATTACTTAGCGCAGTGACCTTATCCAGATTACTTCCTTAACTTCATTTTCTTTAACTTCATTACTTCACATTATTCTTCTTTCTTCAATTTTCTTACATCTTCTGTTCTCCCCTCCACACACATTGCCCATACTTCTTCCCTCCTCATGTTTTAGCATGCATTCAACAATTCAGCGCCACACATCTGAGCTTCACATTTTTGAAAATAAAGTGGACATGAGACGACTTCTGCATTTTCTTCGTCCAACCTTAACCTTAATGGAAGAAAAAGCATGAAGAATATGTATGACTACAATTGAAACGGCAACTTTGAATTTAGAAGAATGTTATGACATAAACTGGAATATTTCAAAAATGTTCAGATTTACGTACAATTCACCCTCAGTGGTTCTACATCATGTCATTTGAGACTTAACTTCTTTTCATGAATATATATATTAATTTTCATCAAATTGGCTAAATAAATAATTAACACATTTTATTATGAAACCACTGAGTGTGAATAAATCATGGTCATTAACAAACCAAACACTGTATTTATAAGTTAGGCTTGATTTAAGATACTCAGAACGACCTCAAGATACCAAGACACTTTTTGTATTAACACCTGTCAGCTGCATTTGAAAACGTGTAAGCCATACTGCCACATTGCCATAAGACAATAAAAAATGATAAGATCCAGGCCTATCTGCAGGGTTATTTAGCTTTCGTTTTGAGCAGCAGGCTGGAGGGGGTTTCCTTACCGCACAGCGGTTAGTAAGCAGCGAGCATGGTCTCACCGCTGAATGAGGTATGAATTTAATTAAACTCATTGCAGCCTGAATCAATGAAGCGGCAGTTTTACAATGGCTTGACTGCGCTGATGAGGAAGTGAATACAAAAGAACATGGAGACATCTTCAGGTCGCTCGATTTCAATTTTTAAGTTTAAAATTGACGGGCGGTAAATTTCCACCACATAACTTTAGGGGGAAAATCATATCGGCAGTCAGTAATCATATATATAAATTAGCCCCCACTCAGCGAGTTGTTTATTATTTAAATACGCAATTTACTACTAAATAAAACAAGGTTTAAACAAGTAAAACGGCGTTTCTTTTACAGAATGAACGTTGATGATCTAGCACATTCTACGAGTTGGCTGCATGGTTGACATTAAGAGAGCTAACACAAACAAGGCGCGGCAATGTACTTATTCAGCTTAGGAAAAATATTAAAATATGAATTGTGAATTCGGGGACTTTCCACATTCCACAGTTGTGTGGGCATTCGTTCCCAAATTGAAACGAAACGAACGTCCGTGGTGCCTGGGGCCTAGCTATCAGTCAGAAGCTAGCGTTAGCTAGCTAGCTAAAACGACGTTTATTGCTAAGCAATTAATAAAGCAAATTATTATGCACAAATTTTACAAATGATTTTTAAACTCGATGAGGAGGGGGGTATTCTAGCAAATAATTCAAAATAGATAAAATAATAACGTAAAATGAATACGCTAATTTTGACAGTTCTACAAGACAGAATTCAGTTACAGGGATAAAACATCTTTTAAAAAATTATAATAAAGTTTATACGTACCCG
>NC_050532.1:17011196-17024439 GCF_002922805.2 Oryzias melastigma
GTGTGCGCAATGATTGTGATGTCATCAAAGTTGCTCCGCCTTCAAGCTTTTCCCATTGGTGAAAACTTTCAACATCCGGCCAGCAGGTGGGCCTAAAAACCGGAAATGATGCTTAAATCCTGGAGTTTTTCTTTTCTCTTCAATTTTTATTTATTTATTTATTTATTTATTTATTTTACACGTTTGCTAGTTTCAGCCATTGGTTTCAGCATTCTGTAACATTAAATTTTTGACCGGCTCTCATATTTCAATAGTTATAATATGTTTCTAAAGGATTTAGATGAGGAATTCTCAAATATTATTTACATTCGTTTATTATCCATCAAAAATCACATTTATTGCAGTAAAAGGAGACAAAGCAAACCCTCCTTCCCATGCTTGTAAAATAAGTTGTTTAACTACATAGCTCAATAAAACCATGCAAACCAGGAACATACTGTATATTAATATCTTTATGTTTGGTTAATTTGCTTACATTTCCATGTTCAGAAAGGACCACTGACTATTAACGACTTAGATACAGAATTATAATACGTTTAAAAAAAGAAAGAAATGCCTACATCATTTGGAGCAGTATTTGACTAGTACATAAATTAATTTGTTCCTAAATATGGGTGTATTTTTACTAAATATTTGACCATTCAAAAGCCTCTCTAAAATTCCTGACCTGAATTAATATTATTGCTCCATATACCCTGTAAGCATTGATGACCTGTTGTTCTTGTTTATTCTGATTTCTTGAAGCACACAGACTTCAATCATCCAAATTTGTCTGACCTGTACCAGTTTCTCTTGTTCGTTCCTGCCTGGTCTTGCAAATGTTCTTTTTTCTAACCCTATATTTCCATTTTAGAATTGTCTAACATTTTCTTTTCATAGATATGCATAATTTTAATTCCTACTTTTCATTTTCAATAGGTATTTGTTCTTTTTATTGCAAGTTCATGGGTTTCTCTGTTCAAAAATATTAAATGCATTCTTTATAATAATTTTTATTGAAATGAAAACAAACTGGGAGATTGAACATAATCTCATACATGAGTCCCAGGGAGATTTTTACATGACATTTCATTTCTGGAATGCAGCTTTTAGCTAAAAGGCAAGCATTACTAACAGTTAATAAACAGCATTCAAATGCTACAAAAATATTTTACCAAATTGATGCAATATGAAATAAAATAAGTCCATATCTAGCAATTGTATTCAGTTATTACTACAGAAAATTCTTTAAAATGTTGCTTATGTCATCTAATCATAAAGGCACAATGCACTAGTGTTCATGTCTGGCAGGACTTGGCAGCAGAGTTGTGTGAAGTCGTTCACTCATTCGCACCTACAGAGAAAAACAGAGAGAAAAATGTAATTATCAAACATAATTTTTACTGTTTTTCCTCTTATCTAATGCATTGGGAAATGTTAACTCACCACAGTCATACAGGACATTTATTTTATGCAGATCCAGAGCACTGGGTCCATCTCGTTGGCCAATAGGAATGTAAGGATCTGGTCTGGGGATAATTGTTGGCCCACCATCCCCAGAGAAGGCATACCTGAGCCAAAGATACATCAAGTATATGGTATGGTCACACCTTAGCATTAACGTGTAGAACGTGTGATTAGATTGAAAAGGTTTACCGTCCGTAATGCATAACTGAGCTATAGTCGTATGGGCTGTTGAGATTGTTTGTCACCTGTTTCCTGAAATTATGTGCATGATCTTTGACAAAAAAAAGAGCATTAAATGAGTTAGAATTAAATGAGTTATTTAACTGTAAATTAACGCCACCCCTTCATCTTCATCCTGACCTGGCATGATGTTTTTCCATACAATTGTGACGAAGTGGTCCCTGTCTGAGCGAGATTGCTCATGCACAAAGCCAAGGGCATGCATGAACTCGTGAGCAGCAATTCCTGACCACATGCACCCGGGACTCTGCAGGGACAGGGTCTGGCTTCCTCCAGTCTGCCCTAGAAATGACCAGCATCTTGGCACACAGAGAAAAGTCAACTGGATATTCACTATATTCAAATATATGTTTGGACAAATCATGAATTCATTGCACTTTACAGTCCTTCAATTAGAAATTGTTGGGTTCTCAATGCCAAAAAAAGGAATAAATCAGCCTCACCCATATCTGGGCTGAATATCAAGGAAGTTAGCCTCATGGGTACGAGGAACAAATTTAATGCAAGTTCCAGAAGCAATGTCCTGCATCCCGGTTTCTATTGTGATTCTGTCCATGTCATCTTAAACAGCAAAAGATAAAAAAGGTAAATAGGAAAGCATTTGTAAACAATATTAACAATTGGAAAGATTTTTACCATAAAGTGGAGAGACGATGTAAGGTACATAAACAAATCCATCGACTGATTTTGGCCACAGACAAGCATTTCCTGGGCAATTTACGGCACTGCGTAAGTAGGAAAACGCAATGTCTCCATCTCTGATAGACACTCCTCTGGGGGCTCGCAGTCCTGACGAAAATATAGTTTTTCACAAATTTTTATAATGCTGTGAAAGTGTAAATGCATTTGTCTCTAATTGACTACTTTCTTACTGCTATTGACTTCCAGGATTTGATCCATGGCAGTTTCGTCCTCATAATCTGAGAGTTCATCTAAAATCGTAGAAAACAATCTCATTATAAGGAGAATTTAAAGTAAAAATATATCAGTTTTTTGGCACACTTTTTCTACGACTCACCTGAGTATTTCCTTCTCATCCTCACTTTTCCTTCATTTATACCAGTCGAGTTCTATAAAAGCATTTGATGCGCATTTTAACGACAAATCAATCCAAATGAGTGGAAAATACTTTCCTTAATACTGACCTTAACTGGAAGCATGTCCACCTGGGTGAGCAACCCAAAGACACTCAGAAGCACCATGGAAGAAACCATAGCTATGTTTAAGAGTTCCTCACTCGTTTGCTGCCTTCCAGAGTAAGACCTCAATGATGTCCCCACCTCTGCTCAATCTATATACCCCACATCTCCTCCTGTGCTCTGTACTGATTGGGCCCCTCATCTGTGATGAAGCACGGTCAAGACCTCTTATCATCCGGTGGGTGTAATTTACTCAAGTCACTACTAATCCCCAACAGGTGGTCCTGATGCTGACCATCATTATTCAGCACTTTCAGAAGTGAGGCACTTGTGGTTGGATGTGCTATAAGTCAGCACTTGCTCTTAGAGGAGGAGGTTTCCACCCAGCCGGCAGACCCGCAATTTGAGTCTGACTGAGCGGGCAACCTGTGATTTCATGATATACTATCAGATGATAATGACAGCAATTATTTTGTCACATAGGTAAACATATACAAACAAGATTTGATCCTCCTTCAAATATTATCACTATTTTTATCCGCGGGGGGGTTGTTTTGAGGAGTCAGGGAGGTTTTGGTGTGTTTGCAAAACTGTCTCCATGGTGACAATACAGCAGTGGCATCAAGTATCTTATGATGCTATAAAAATGAAGATTTTTAATGAAGATATCAAGAAAAACTTGGCATTACCCATGTACTAAATCCACAAGCATTTTTATTCAAAAGTGATTTGTACAGATCTGATTTGTTCTATTTTCATTCTAATACATTAAAAGATTACATTTGTTCTTCAAATTATATTCTCTAGCATTTATTTGTAGGCTACACCTTATAACAGGACGAGTTTGTACAAATTTGCCCTCCGTCTTTTCAGAATAAAAGGGGTGTGTCAAGTTCAAATACACACAAAAAAAGGTTGAATACAAGTTTAAATCAATATTTATTCAACTGGCATGCACGATTCTACAGTGCTTTACTATATTGGCTCTTAAAGGATTCCAGTTTTTTCCCTCGGCTTGTTTGGCTCCTAATCGTCCTTCACACCTGTAGGAAAACACAAAGGAGTTTCCAAATCAGTTTCACGTGTTAAGAAATGGTTTTCACAATATTTTCTCTCAAGAAATTGTATTATTTGTCACCTACCACACTGATAAAGCCTGTTGATTTTCAGTTTGTCGATGTGACTGAGGGATGTTGCCTGGCCAAGTTTCATGTTCCTGTTGTTCTTGGCAATAAGGGTTGGTTGTCCATCCATTGAGTAAGCATACCTTAACGAGATTCATTCAATGTTTTAAACTGCAGGAAATCTTGCAACATCATTTATCCACATAGATAAAATAAAAGCTTACATCCCAAAGTGCATGATTGAACCATAGTCGTATGGTAAGTCCAGACTGTCCGTCTTAAACTTCTCAAAGTTCCTCAGCCGATCTATTGGATTCAGAATTGGTCACACTCTTAGTCCACACTCTGGTTTTTGTTTGTACCATTTCCACAAACGTCTGAAATTACCTCTCCAAATGTTTGGCCACATGACAGTGACGTAGTTGTCACGGTCAAAGCGGGACTGCTCGTGCACAAAGCCCAGAGCGTGCATAAATTCGTGGGAAATCACTCCAACTTGCATGCAGTCAGGATTCTGGAGAGACAAGGTCTGCCTTCCGCCGCGAGCACCAAGGTAGGACCAACACCTTGATTTAGACACAAAGACAGCAGCAATAAAACTAAGCTTTGCACATTTTGTTTTGAAAAGAAATATCCTTAACTAAAGGAGTTCTTTAGGAACAAAGAAGAGTTAAGCTCTTACCCAGATTTTGGCTGGATGTCAACATAGTCCCTCTGGTGGGTCTGAGGAACAAAGCGCACACAGGTACCATCCTCTATGTTCTCCATTCCCTTTTTTATCTGCTTTACCTCTGCCTCAGCTGGTTAGTTGTCGGAAAAAAATGATAAACAATTATGAAATAAACATTAAAATGTAAATGAATATTATTTATGATGCTTTTATCAAACTTTAAAAGAATACTGTAATCAGGTGAGATGTTATATGCGATGTAGACGTGTCCATCCACTGATTTTGACCAAAGGCAGCTGCGAGCAAAGCAGATCTTAGAGCGCCTTCCGGTGGAAACTGCAATATCTCCTTCTCTTAGAGTAGTCGTGCCATCAATGATTCGAGAAGCTGACACAGAGATCATGCATGGAACAGGCAAATAAGTTGTTTTATACCACAAAATATTGAACAAATTCCTACTAAATGTGAGGTAAATTGTACGCAAATTACCGTGGAATTCATTTGCTTTGATGATTTTGTCCATTGCTGTTCCTTCTTTATGTCTTTCAGGTTCTTGGAGAAGAAAAACAAAGTCATTGTGTGGTCTTTTTTGTAACTTTAAAGACAAAATTGGACATACCTGTGTAACCAAGAGGGACCCATTTTGGGCTCAGCAGAAATTTCTGAGAGAAACCAAAGCAAAAGCAAAAGAAAATGTGTTAGTAGTGGTTCTGATCGTGAAAAGAAAACAGTTTCAAACTTACCTGAGCATGCACAGCTGAAAGACAGGTGGAAAGCACACAAAGGAGGATAATCTGCTCCATCTCTACCAGTCAGATATGTCCCTCGTGTTGCCCTTTGACTTAGACAAACTCCCAGCTTTATAGGTGTTCGCAGTCACACTCCTGACATAAGACCTGTGATTATGTCAGGTAAATTATAGGGATGCCTGGCACTTGTTTGTGAGTGAGTTTAATCCCCTATTAGTTTTTTTTTTTTTTTTAAAGAACGTCTTCTGCAGGAGCATAATGTGAGGTCCCATTGTGTTTAATAACAACTCAACTTCAGTGAGTAGCTTTAAATTAAACGGTTTAATGTTTGGCACGAGATTGGTACAATTTTAGGCTTTAGACATTGTGTACATTTACCAGGAGTACTGTTTTCTTTCTGCTGAAACTAAGCCTACCCTTGGTTCATGTGCTCTGTTCTGCTACTGCTTTCAGACAAAAACATATTCTTATCCACAAGCTCTTATTCATTAAATACCTTATTTTTGTGTAGTAATATGTATTCTTGCATGCAAGAAGAATTACACCTTAATTTATGTCTGATGTAGAATATTATTTATGAATAGAGTTTGGCTCACACATGACTTTAGGGGCTGAAATAATATATTTTTTCTTTCTCTCATTACTTCTTAATGCAATAAAAATAAATCCAAGCCTTGTTTCTCCTTGAGTTTAATTAATAAATACAACTTCTAATACATTAAACTATTATATAAGTAATTCCTAAATGTAAATGTTTTTGAAAAAATGAAAACCTGTTTTAAAGTTGCATACAAACTTTTTTCTATAAAAATGGAGAAGTAAATTTTAGTTAATTTTGTCTTTTATTTATAATTTTCTTATTTTTTTCAAAACTCCTAGTCAACAAGATATTATTGTATGCTGCAAAAGAGTTTGATTTTTTTATGGTACTTTGTCAAATTTAGTTTTAGTCTTATGAAAAGAATTTATGAAAACCCTATTTTTATATACAAATGTCCTTTCTCAAATTGAACTATTATTTTTATTACTATTTTTAAAGTTATATAAGCAGCACAAGCAAATGTATTCAGTTATTTAAATTTTGATACATACACAATATCAAAACCATTCTGTTGTATTGAATGACAATAGGTGTGTTGCAGGTAAACTTATACAGCATTAGGGTTTCTTTTTTGTTTTAAGAATTAAAAATCAAAATGTAATTATTTCCATAAACTATTATTTTTTTATTTGATTCAGAGTACAATCTACACCCCAGGTAAAGCTTGTTACTGGACAGATTACAAGACTGGTCAAATAATATATCCACATTTATTAGTGTATATCACAAGACAAGATTATATATGAAACATATGTATATATATGTATATTAATATAAAATAAAACAAAATTGTAAGACTATCAATACAAAACAGGGTAAATTGTGTTTGGAAAAAAAATGAATGGATTAGAAAAAAAACAATTTATTGTGAAAATTCTGAATGCATGTGTTGGAAAAAAAAATTAATGGATTAAAAAAAAAAACAATTTATTGTGAATATTCTGAATGCATGTGTTCATACTCAAAAGCGAGAGTATTTTGGAGGGGAAACTAAAGATGAAATTTAGAAAAAGCATCGCCCGAACAGGGACTTGAACCCTGGACCCTCAGATTAAAAGTCTGATGCTCTACCGACTGAGCTATCCGGGCTCTGCACAGCGCACCGGATCTTCTCTTTATGAACCCAAAGGAGCTAGCACGTGCTACCACACGGTTTGAGAAGCTGTCAAAACGCCTGGAGATGCCAAGATTTCCCTTCCACAACATTCCTTTTATCCACGAAATGTCTACGGTATGTTTACAGGCACCAAGCTGTCACATTGTCAATTACTTAAACATTTTGCAGAACCAACAAACGTTTGCTTAGAATCAAGTCTTTGTAACTTTTTTTCCATTACAGATGCAGATTGCAGAGCTGCAGCATGCTATCGAAGAAAGCGCTCGAGAACTGCAAGATGTTCAAAGTAAACGGGGGCAAATTGAGAAAGAGCTAATAGAAAGGTACTTGTTTGGCTCTGCATTTAGAAAAGTACGAGCTAAGATTTTTGGTTTAAATTTCAACTAATGGTTTTGTCTCCAGGGCAAGCTAACAAACACCAAAAGGCTGGTTTATGCTAGTACTTATTTGAATGTTTGTATATCACCCCATTAGCACTAACATAATGTGTTATTTTATCTGCACATGTTTGCCATAGACCTCCTATGTTTTTTATTTTCTTTTTAAGCTATGCACAATTAAATAATTAAATGTTGTTTTAGCTGAATTTTCTTATATGTATTCTATTTTGTTAGTTATTTAAATAAAGGATTACTCATTTAATCCTGATATTAATTTAATAAAATGCAAAAGCTTCCAAAAATGTGAAGGGATTTTGGAGGATTTTTTTTTAAATAAGACAACAAAACCAATTCGTTGGGCTTCTCTGGACTAATTACATTAATGCAAAGAGGATTAATGTACATTAACAATCAAAAGTTTGGATACATATGTCCATCCAAACAGGTAGTCGTCCTAACTCAAGATTAATTTGCAGCAGTTACTTTTTCTCCAGTTCCAAACCTTAACATGATTTGATAGTGTAATGATTAGCTCTGGCTCTTTTTTAAAAAAACTTTACAGAAGGAAGGAAACTGCACGAAGGGTGGAACTGATGATGGGAAAAAGCGAAGAAATTGATGCACTGCAGCAACTTGGCCAAATTCTGCAGGAAGAAATGCAGCTGGCAGAGCAGCTGAATGAAGAACCTGATGCAGAAAGGTATTGTTAAGTTGTTGTTGTTGAACATTTATTTATCCAGGTTGGTCAATTGAGAACAATTTCTCATTTACAATGACAACCTGAGTTGGCATCAACAATACAGAAACAGGATAACAGTACAATAAGTTACATGCAGATAAAACATGACATCTTCTCACATCAATATATACAATAAAAAGTCTACAAGAGCCACCAAGTTACTGATTATAATAAAAGACAGAAGGAAACCCCTAAAAAAGAATAAAAAACATCTGCATTCATCACTTACCACATTTGTTAATCATCTTTTAATTTATGACGTTTTAGCCCAAAAAAAAAAAACTGTTGTTTTTTAGGACATAGTTTCTGTAGAGTGGCATGTAGTTCATTAGAAGTTTGCATCGGAATTGGAGGCGGAACTGTTGGCACAGAGCAACTCCGTCCCCCCTTCCCCTCTCCCATAACAGACCTATCCACTAGCTTACAGCCCTTCACACCCCCAACCTACGATTATTGGTGCAACAGAAATGGCGAGCAATATTGACTATCCAGCTCAGACGAGAAAAAAAATTATGACTTATGGTCCTCTTCTAGTGGATGCATCAGAATGGAGCAGAGTAGGGAGCCTGTGCCCAATGATTTTTAACATGACAGCTGTAATCCTTTTGAAATGGCAAAATCCCCTTTTATTTTTTTTAAGAGTGCCTTCTGCAAATTTCAGTCGATGTATTAAAATCAGTCATGTTTGTTTTCCTAGGAAGCATGAAATAAGTCTTCTACAGCAAAGGAGTGAGACGGCCTCAAATAAGGCAAAAAACCTTGTCGCTGAAATTCTAGAAGTGAAACAGCGTTTGGCAGAGATCAAGAAACAACATAGGGCAGGTATGGATAATATTAGGGTGTGGAAGCTTTAATGCTGTTATACATGAAACTTACACTAACCACTTTGTTTGCAGGTCGAGCTGCTGTGCCAACCATCAAATCAAAAAGAAATCAGAAAAAGTTGTAAACTTTCATTTGTTGAATTTTTTTTAATATAAGACTTTTTGGTAAAAATTTTTAAAAATTTCAACAATTTTCTACATCATTGTATGCTCTAATGATTTTGTATTTTTGTGGTTTTTGTTACAACCTAATAAACGATTGTTTTTTTCATTTGTGGTTTGCTCTTTCCTTTATTTATCTTTTACATGGATTTGGTTAAAAGTAAAATATATTAGGTTATTAAATTTTTTACCCTGTTACAGCTAAAACAGCCAAATAAACAAATGATCAAGAAAAAGGATTTAGTTAAAAGTTGTTTTAGTGAAACACTTGTGAACCTCTGACTCGCAGCAGTTAAAATACATCCTGGAGCTTAAAAGCACATGGTAAAATCTCTACATCCTTCAAGAAATAGCAAGACCATGTTTCATTTTCTAAATGCTAATGGTTTTATTCAGTTATGGCACATCAATACTGAAGTATCTGTTCTCACATTGTTCATTTTTTTCATTCGACTTTTCTTAGGATCATTCAGGGCCAAATCACAGCACATATTCTCACATTAAATGCATAATAACACCAATAATGTTTAGGAGTTTTAAAAATGTAGACAGTTTCAGTCATAGTTTGCAGTTTGTTACTGATATTGGAAAACTAATAATTGTGCTTAAAAGGAACTTGATTGAAATACTTCAGCCAAATTCAAAAAATGTATCTGTCATCTAAACTGAAATTTCATTGAATGTTTAAAAACTTTATGTTAGAATAATGGAAATGACACTTTCCTCTGGACTAATTTGATAAAAAATATTTAATTGATTTAATTCAATTACAACCACTTTTAGATTTTTTTTGCACATTATGAGGAAGTAAAATACATCAAAATATCTCTGGAAAAAGTTATCTTAATTTTATATTCCTGATCCAATTTGAATGGAAATGAAGAATGACTATTTTTATTCTTTTAGATTCAGGACTTCAAAATTTGTAAAATTAAATGTTTTAGATTTTTTTTTCACTCCCACGATCTTTGATTATATTTTCCAGTCACATTTTATAGTCACTATATAGGTATAATACGTGGGCTCCACAATTTACTAAAACACTGTACTGTGCAAGCAAAAAAAATAAATAAAATAAAATAAATAAATAAATACATTTGCATTTTTGGTGCTCCTGGGCTTCCGTACTATGCTGTAGGAAGTAAGAGAACTATTTATGCTTACTTCATTCAGCATGTCCGATTACTGTTTGAGCTTGTCGTCTTGTATGGTAAGAAGTTTTCATTTAAAGTCACTGAAGGTCAAATTTCTTACGTTTTAATGTCACAATAGATCAGTTAAACCGGAAGCACGGCGGTGTGTCATTTGGGTCAGTCGCTGCTATAAAACCAGATGCTAGCGCACGTGCCGTTCGAAAGTCCAGCGACAAGACGAAACGTAGGACGTTTTGCCTGCATTCACTTGGTAAAGTTATATTTCAGTCTAGTGGCAGTTCTTAATTATTGCGATTTACTCCGTATTTCAAAGAAAATTGTAAAGATGGCTTTTAAGTTATTTGTGTTTTGTCGTTTTTCCAGGTTTGGAAACGTAAACAATGACCGCTGTCTCCCTCTCCCGATCGATATTTGATTTATTTCCGAACGATGAGGCTTTTGAGCTAAAGGAGGTGAGCTCCCTTCCTCTCAAGGAGGATGGGAACTCCAAACCTGCTCCAGATTGTATGTATGATAGTTGTTGTGCCTTAAAATGTGCTGTTGTTTGTTTGAAGTGCATCTTTTGTGTTGTACAGGTCTGCAAGATGACAGTAGAGAGGATGACAGAAGGGCAGAGAACAATCTTCCTCGAGAGGTTTCAGACAAGATGGTCTGCTCAGCCTGCAAGTGTTCCTTTAACACTAAAGAGGAACAGGTGACCACAGCATCGCTGCACTATCCTGTGTTGTAGTGAAAAGTCTAATGTTGCTGTGTGATGCATGTTGCAGAGGGAGCACTACAAACTGGACTGGCATCGATTCAACTTGAGACAAAAAATAGCCGGGTTGCCTCCTCTCAACGCAGAGGAGTTTGAAAAGAAGACTGGAGCTGGTGAGGGGCAAATGCAACACCAATACACTTCTGCACACATTTTGACCAAAGAAAATGTGCAAATACTTCTTATTTTTAACTTTCCAGGAGACTTGTCGAGTATTTCAGGCTCCGAGTCTGATTCAGAAGACGAGGGCTCGGACAGTAAGGATGGGGTGATCAGTGACTTCCCTGGCACGGACCACGAGAGCTCTGTTTCGTCCCACTCCATCACTGGCAGGCTCGCTAGCAAAGTTGTTTTGCAGAACTCTGCAGGGGAATATCTGTCCGTGTACCGCTGTGTATTGCAGGGAAAGGTAAGTCATAGCAGATACAGCTTTACAGAACTTTTTAAAGACCCACTCCGATCATCTTTTGATCTGTTTTCAGTGTTTCCAGTGGGCTTTTAATTATGATTATGCTTCTTTTTAAAACATTTTTAAACAATGCACTGTGTTCTGCATCCTGATTGGCTGCTGATCTTGCCAATCAACCTTTTCCATGAAGCTTGCCAGAGAAATTAATCTTCATCACCTTCAGATTCATTCTACACTACTTGATTTGTTTTTCTTTTAAGATTGAAATTATGAGAGTTTAAACAAGAGAGAAAAGTGTGTGGGAATGAGGGGTTTTACTGCTGTAAATATTTGTAATTCTACTTTGATGATTTCACAGATCACAATTTATTTTCAGAATGTATCCCCTGCAACAAAAGAGGGACCACTGCACCCAGAAATGCAATTTTAAGCTTAATTTTCTTTTGTATGCCCTCTACCATCAGAAAAATGCCACAAGAGCCTGTTAAAAATTTTCCACAGTGTGTCTTAAACTTGTAACTTAACCAGTCTTTTCAATTTTCCAGATTGAAGATGAGAATGATGCTGTGTCCTCTCTGAGGGCGATAAATAAAGGGACCGTGTGGGTCATCCTAATGACAGGAGGAGGCCACTTTGCTGGTGCGGTTTTCGAAGGGTATGTTTAAAACGTTTTTCTATTTCTCATCTTGGTAGTACATGACTAATGATGTGTAAGTAAACACTGTGCTTGTGTTTCAGGCAAAAAGTCCTCCAGCACAAGACTTTCCACAGATATACAGTGCGAGCAAAAAGAGGAACAGCTCAGGGCCTGCGTGATTCTCAGAACCGCAGTCATGCACCGAAGTCTGCTGGAGCTGCTCTGAGGCGGTACAACGAAGCGGCGCTTGTGAAGGTCTCTCTCATTTTAAGTGAATGCTAATGATGTTTGCATTTTTCTTCTGTAAGTCTATCTAAAAACCAGATTTATTAACAGAAGCAGATTATTTTTCTTTAAGAAAAAGAAAGTTTCTTTATCTTCTACTTCTAGGGCGGTCACGATTAGTCGGCTAAATGAGGACTAATTGACTATTAAAAAAGTCAACTACTAATTTAATAGTCGATTAGTCATTAATTTATATTATATGGAGTCAGAGTGTAGTAAAGTTGAAAGTTATATTGGCATTATGATAGCTTTTTGGACTATTTTGGCATTTATTAAGATTTTTTAGGCTATTTTGGAATATAGCTAATATGTCAGCTGCATGCTAGCTATTTTGGCTTATTAAGATTTTTTCAGTTTCTTTAAACTAATTTGGAGTTTAGCTAATATTACAGCTGCATGCTTGCTATTTTAGCTAACTTAGGATTTTCTTAAGTTTTATTGGCAAATTTAAAGTATAGCTAATATTTCAGCTGCTTGCTAGCCATTTTGGCTAACCTAGGCTTTTGTTTTTAGGTTGTTTTGGCATTTAGCTAATATTTCATCTACATGCTAGCTGTTTTAGATAATTTAGGCTTTTTTTCAGGCCAATTTGGCATATTTTAGCTGGCCATCAGCTTCAGCGGTTTCATCTATTAGCGTCAGCGATTTCAGCTATTAAGTTCAGCATCTTCAGCTGTCAAATTCAGATTACAGCATTATCAAAGGTAATGCTATAGATATACGTTTTAGTAAGTTTATAGCTATAGATGGTTAGTTAAGATGTATGTTTTATATCCAGTTTGCATGACCCGATTAGTCGACTAACCGATT
>NC_050532.1:17025357-17041188 GCF_002922805.2 Oryzias melastigma
CCCGACAAGGACACTAGAAACGTCTTTCGTAAATACATGGGCGAGAATCCCGACAAGTATGACTACAGAAAGGCCCAGGTAAGAGCGATCCCACTTTCTAAGCGCACCGCATCACCCTCGGCATGACGGTTTACCTCTGTGAAACCGAAGGTCCCAGGCCCGCTGACGGCTGAGACGGAATCCAAAAAGGCAGAGAAGAAAAAAGCTCAGAAGGCTCAGAAGAAACAGCGAGAGAAAGAACAAAAGGAGGTGAGGAAAAAGCAGGAGCAGGAGGAGGAAGAAAAGAGGAAATTTGCATCGCTGACAGATCGTGAAAAGGTGAGTACAGTGTGTGTTGGATTGATTTCTGGTAAAAAGCATCATTGGGAGTGTAAATCCTTGGCTTTTGTTAATAGAGAGCTCTGGCAGCAGAGAGGAGGTTAGCAGAGCAAGCAGCTGCAGCAGGAGGAGGCATCTCTAACGTCAAGTGAGTTCAGTTTCATTCAAAATAACCATGATGCCTCTGGAAATGTTTTCTTTATTTGGGTCATCTTTGTTCCCATAAACAGAAGGTGCTGGTCGTGTGGCGAATCCTTGCTCGGAAAGGTCCCATTTCACTACCAAGAGTTTGCATTCTGCACTCCGCGCTGTCTGCAAGCCCATCGAAAAGCAAACGTTCCTCCAGGAAAGAGCTAGCACCAAAAGCTGTCTTCCCCGAGAAACCCTTTCAATAAGTCCATGGTGCTCAGACTGGTATTTTTACATTTTTAACTGTATAAAAAGAGGAAAAAAATAATATAATTATGTTGAAAAGGTAACTTGAAAGTGGCTGGACAGGAAAATAAATGAACATTTAATTAAATAAATGTGAAATTCATGAAAAAATAGTTAAGTGCACTAATAAGGTGCTCTTACAAAAAAGCTTATTCAGCAATAAAAATAAAAATCTTAATTTAAGAACTGGTGTTGTTTAACAAAAAATTTAAAAAAAACGTAAGAATTGTTTTGATTGAAAGTTTGTCATAATATGATGCTGTAGTATGAAAGGATTTTTTTCAAAAACAGGATTCTGGTTGTGTTTTGGAGCCTCCAAACATCGGTGCTCTCTGGTGAATCATCCTGTGGTCACAGAAGTTAGTGGGAGGTGTTCCCGTATGGTGCCCTTGTTTCCACATTTAGCCCAGCTTTTGCCAATTCTTCTACCAGATCTTGCACTGCTCTCCACCTTTCTGTTCCAAACATCTGGATGAAACAAATCCATGTTTCTGTAAACAAGTTCTTCGATGCAGAAACACATCAACTTTGTCAAGACTTTCCAACAGTGGTGCTGAGCTGAGGCCGGTCCATAAAGAGAACTTGCAGGTGTGCCGGGGCTCCTTCCAGCTCCAGCACGGTGATGTTGTTGGGCAGACTGCTCCTGAGCAGCGGCCCTGGAACGTACAGCGTCTGCTGGGGGCCTCTAGCTGACCAGTACCGTCCTAAATTCACACCATTAATCCAAACCTGACCCTAGGCAAAAAAAAGAAGAAAATTACAACTTGTTTTGATAACTCCATACTTTCTTGTAAATATTTGTGAAAATACCTTCGTCCATCCTTTAAGCTTGAGAAAGGAGTCCCAGGCCAGGCCGTTTGGTGGTAAGGTCCCATAATAGAAGGCTGGTCCAGCGTCAGTTTTCATCTGACTGGGCGTCTTCTGATGGACCGAATGAGGCCATCCTCTAACAATAGCTCCATCAATGTCCAAAGGGTAGATCTGCCAGTCGGTCAGAATGTCTTTTCCCAAGATCAAGTCACTCAGGAGGCCCTAAAGACACAGAGTTTACCTTTTTTTACATGGTGTGAATTCAAGCTTTACTTGAGTTTTATTTTAGTTTGTGTTGCCTTGCCTTGTGGTCATTGATCTTGCTGCCAAAGTTGACCCTTCCCATATTTTCAACTAGGATGTCCAACATGTCCTCCTGCTTTCCCGTGACATTCATCACCAGCGTCGTATCTCTCTCCAAAAGACCCTGAAAAGTCTATTTACATAGATTTAACATCAGTAACCGCTAATAAACAGGAGCATCATACAAAACAATGACTTGCATGGCTTCAACTAGTGATGATTGGGAAATCTGACCAACCAGACAACAAAAGGCACCCCCTTACCCCATTGACAGACACATAGGCACGGTCATGAACCCCATTCAGTGGAGATATAAGTGGCGTGGGCTCAGTGAGGTCCCTGGGCAGTGTGGTCCGATACAGCATGTATCCATAGTACTGAACACAATGGGAAAAAAACAGGTTGCAGACACAACAGTCTAGAAATTCCCCTCATTTCAGGAGGTTTTTTTTTTTCTCTGCGCGATGTTTTTCTGTTGTCCTCAGACACTCAGCGTACCTGTTTCATCTCTTCAAATGTCAGTGGATAATGTGACTTAACGGGCCCCAGAGGAGAGATTAAGTCCAACAAACTGCTGACATTTCCAACCTGTAAGCATACTCTTCTGTTATAAAAATACTAGAACATGAATGTTATGAGTAAGACTTAGAAATTACCTTTTTTAGGGTTACAAATCCATAGGCAAATTTGGGGGTTGCTGGTGGCATGGGCCCAGAAGGAACCTCTCCAAACTAATGAGAGGGGTTGATTAATGATTTATATGCTGATCAGGACATCGGTTGTCAGCGGGAAGCTGCCGTACCTGCGTGATGACATCTCTGATGGCCAACAGCTTCTCTGTGGGGTCTCCTGCTTCAGTCAGCGGGGCGTCGTAATCATAACTTGTGACGACCGAGCGGAACCTGGAGTCATGATCGGCACCTTTTACAAGAGTGGCAGAGAATTGACAGTCTGCTGCACTGCCGAACTTTAACTGTATTTAAGTCAAGTTAATATATAAAAATGATTAATCAGTAATGAAATGATCTTACCATTCCAGTAACCAAAGTTAGTTCCTCCTTCAAACATATACCTGAGATGCACACATGGACAGAAGTCTTAAAATGTTTCCTTCTGCTTATATGATTATTGGTAAATTGTATTATTTATTTTCAAATACACAATCCTATCATCTTTTTGAAAAAAGTTAATTTATGTTTAGATTTTTGACATGTCCGATAGGCCTAACTAATTAAAATGATAGTAAAAGGTTTAATCTACTGTCAGAGTGGTTTATAATTATTATCTTATTGCACTTACATGTATTGATTTTAAAATATTTTGGATTAATGTCATGTTTTTATTCACAAGTAAAATCATAAAAAGGATGAAGGAAGACGAGTCAATAATAGAAAATCTGTTTCTTGCATTTTTAATTAAAGTAAATCTGCTGCAGCTGGAGGATCTGATTAAACACAGGATGTGTTTTATTTTGAAAGGAACTTGAGTGTGTTATTATCAAAAGTGAAAGATTTGGATTTGAGATTATTTTAAAAAAAGCACAAAGTGTCCATTTCGTACAGAAATTGAGGTTCTCCAAAAGGGTTCAGATACTTTCTCTTGCAACTGTATGTTCTTAACTTCTTTGTGTTCGTATTTGACAGCTTATGTTGATAGATGCTTTCAAAACAATAGGAAGTTTGAATTCTATGGCACTAAAAGGAGCTAAAACATAAAAATCACGCTTTCTGTTGCAGCACTTTAAAATCCATGTCAAAACACCATCCCATCAAAGCAGACACCTTGTTATTTTATGTTCATAGTCATGAAAACTGACTTAAAGCTTTACTGAGCCATCTGCTGGGCTAGATTAATAATAAACAGCAGGTCATTTTAAAGCAGGTAAGCCTCTATGTGACTTTTCTTTAGAAATGGTCACCAAATTTGCACTAAGAAAGAATTTTGTGGAGACATACATGTTGACGTTGGCCCCCATAGTTAGCATTTCTCCAAGAACTTTGGTGACCTTCTGAGCATCAACCATGGCGTGCTGATCTCCCCAGTGATCCAACCAGCCCGTGTAAAACTCAGAGTTAACCTGCAGGAAATGCATAAATGTGATTTAAAAAGAGACAACCCTGCGTTTTAGATTAAAAAGGTTGCAGAATGACAAACCAAAGGTCCGTGAGGCTCAAAGCGTCTCTGCCGTTTGAAGGCTTCCGTCACTCTGGTGTCTAAAAAGAAAAAAATAAACGGTAAACCATCTTGTAAACAAGTTTTATTTTAAACAATGTCACAACACAAACCTGTTCCAAAATCTATGGTAGCATAAAGTCCTTCCAGAGTCCCACAAATCATTTCCTTGTCTGTGTTTCCATCAGTGGTAAACAGCACCACATCCTCGCCCAGGAAGGAGCGGAACAGAGTCCGCAGGTGACGCATGTAGTTGTAGTCACAAGCATAGTAGCTTCCATATTCGTTCTCAACCTGCAGTCAAGATGGTTTGTTAAAACTAAATATAGTACATCTTGATAAATAATCGATCTGGACTCTGTTCTCCACCTGGACTGTAATGATGTTGCCGCCATTGATATACAGCCATGGTTTCATTTTAGGGAGGAGTACAGCAAGCCAGGTGCTTACTGCCTGCATGTAATCTGGTTCAGAGGAAAACAAATGAATAGTATGGATAAAATATATATATATATATATATTGATTACCACACGTGCATTTGTACCTGTGTCTGCTGATCGAAGTCTGATGCTCGGCTTCTGAAGTAACCATGCCGGTAAACCGCCCTGCAGCAAAAAATGTTAACTAAAATGATTAAAACAAAAAATATATGAACAACAGGTGAAGACTTATGTAAAATTGTCGAGCTAATCTTCGCATTAACTGATTATAAATTTAGAGGTACATTGACGAAAGGGTCAGATGTGGAAAACTGATCATATCAGTACCACAAATATGTCCTAAAACTGCACTCATTTACAAACCCAGATGCAAACTTGGGATTTCTGCAATGATCAAAGTTGTCAGGAGCAACACAAACTAGTGGGAAACTTCGGACAAAGACACATTTTCTTTGTCTTGCTATGCAAATCCTTGGTCCAACAAGAATACTGTGTAGTTTGGAATTTCGGTGAGTATCTGAATAATCAGTATCTTAGCCAACACGTTGATCTAAAGATGGAAATATACTTAAAAAAAAGGATGTCCTTGTAGCTCCAGAACTCCAAGCTTTAGGAAAGTGGGATTTTTAAAATAAAACAGGTAAACTGGTTTCAAATGTTCACAAAATATGACAGAACGTTAGCAAAAATAAAGAACATGGGGAAAAAAAGAAAAAAAAACAGGAGAAAACTGCTTGTGGAGGTTAATAACTTAATAAAGCCAGTTAAACAAGAGTCTGCTGATGTACATTTCCTGTTGGATGATGTTAAGTTAGTGAATGTGACTTAATTTGGTTAAGAATCTTGGAAGGTTTACTGCCAATACACAAACAAATCAAGGAAAAAAAAGTGGAAGCAGCTCAAATTCACCAATTAGAATCTATAAATTCATTTTGTCTAAAATATATATTTCTGTTAGATGCAAATATTTAAAAAAAAACTTACTTTTAACCCTAAAGTTTAAATAATATATTTCAAAAAATGTTTCCCAAAAACAGCCAAGTTGCAATCGATGTTGCATAGCGACCAACCTCAAAACATTTAGAAAATTTTAGTGGTTGTTTTTTTTTTCTTCTATGATGGTTTGTTTGCTAAAGACCTGCTTACAATATCAGAATTATGCAAGTTGAAGAGGGGCATAAATGAGGTTTAGTTTCTCACCATCTCCCATTCTGCACAGATGTACGGTCCAGGTCGCAGGATCACCAAAAGGCCTGTCTGGTTCGCCAAATGTAAAAAATACTCCAGATCCCGGTCTCCGGTGAAGTCCTGGACCCCCTGAACTGCTTCATGGAAGTTCCAGGGGACATATCTGTGTAAATCCAGAGCAGATTTGATTAGAAACCCTTCATAAACAAGGATTTAGAGAACAATTGATCTTCATCTTACACTTGAATGGCATTGAGTCCAGACATGTACATCTTCATGAGGCGGTCTTTCCAGTAGTACTGTGGAATCCTGGAGTAGTGGATACTACCTGATATGTACTGAAAGGGCTTCCCGTCTTTCAGGAAGCAGTTATTCTTATAGTCAATGGAAAAAGTGTTTTTTGCAGAGACCTGCAACAAAATTAAAGTGAAACTCTTTCACAACAGCTGATTATTTGATGACTTTGTATTCTAAAACATGTATTTTAAAGGCAAAACTATAGTAAAACATTCAATAAATCAAAAACACATGATTGAACAAATAAAAATAAGTTTTAACTCTTACCATACTTCCACAAGCGAGGTTCACTGCTATGAGAAGAAAAACAGCAGCAGCCATGTCTGCTGCCACGATTATTGACAGAAATATAACGCCATACAAGAGATCTGTCTGTCAACTTGTCTTGATGTTTTTACTTCTGCTTGAGCGTTTACGGGGAAAGCAAAACTACTGAAGCCCACATCATGTGACTGGATTCAGTCAGCATGGTCCTAGAGCCCGTTAGATAACTCCCCCCTAAACCTAGGGAGGAGTCTGCTGCATCCAGAGGCCCTTTTACTTTGAAGAAAAATGATAGATTTGGATAAATTACGGGTTTGTAGTTTTTTTTAGTGTATTAAAACACATTTTTAATTAGGTTTTATTTTTTAAAGCAATATAGTGAATATTCTTTAAATATTATTATTTTTTTTTATCGGTCTCCCACATTTAATGTGACTCTATGTATGAAAATTATTTCTAACATATCCAATACATATGATTTGAGGTTTACATGTTTAAAAAAAAAAACTTACTGTGATTTATCTGTAAATATTTATGAATATAAATATAAGCACTTCAGTGAAGGTTACGGTTCAAAGGGAGATTTCTTTAAGTATGCATTAAAATGCATAAATAAAAATAAGGATTCTACATCAGTGTTCATATAGTAAAGGGATAAAGAGTAAATACCAAGTTTGATTAGCTTTCTTGCAGATTTAATATAAGCAGGATATGTTTTATTTTGAAAGGGACTTGTACGTGCAACCTGTATTCACTTTTGTTTTTAAGGAATGGCCACATAAACAAAGTGCATTTTTTTTAAACAGTGAAGAGGGACTTTGAGGCTCTCACTTGGTTTTGGTCAGTAAGAAATTTGACAAAACAGTTATTTTATTAGTTCAAGGTTTCAGACTCAAGCTAAAACTGAGTTGGGATCTTGTTTCTTTTTCAAATTCAATAATTGACATACATTCTACCTTTAGAAAACATGAAATATATTTACAGGTTTAGTGTGTGCTAAAATTTCGGGCTTCTTCATTCCAGCATAATGAATATATTACTGACTGGTACACAAGCTTTTCATTTGTAGAGATGTACAGATGTGAGAGAAGCCACCCTACTGTCATGCTGTGCATTATGTTAGAATGTGAGGTGGGAACAATTCCCATTGAGCTTGGCATAGGAAGATAACAAAGCTCCCAGTTCAGGAACAAGGTGCTTTATTCAGCTTTTGCACTGTGCCTCTGCGAGAGTCTGTCTAAGCATCTTTTCACGCTGCCTGCCTGAACGAGAGTTCCAATTTGACTAACTCGGACATGTGTGAAAACACAGAATATTTTGTGCTTGTTTGAAAAAAACCACTTAATTGTAAAATATTAATATTTAAGGTGCTGTATTAATTTAGAAGACTTGCAATTAGTTTGCATTTTTAAGAACACTAGATGGCGCCTTCATGCCCTCTTAACCCTGCCTTTTTCAGGTCTTCAAAATAAAATAACTGTTGGATTTAAATATTAGTTTTTTAAAAATTTTTAAGAGTTTTTAACCAAAATAATGTACTTATCCTATGAAAAAAATTTCATGACAGTAAAATTTTGTGGATTTGAAACTAAAATAAAAGTTTTAGAGTTGTTTAAGTCTTTTAATTTACAGATTTGTCTTTACACGACATGCTGTTGATGTATGCACTAACCAAGAACTGATAAATAGGGTTAAATGGCAGATGCTGAAAACATTCATTATCGTTTGACACAGAAACGCTAAAAATCAGTTAAATCATGTCTAGATCTCACTATACTTTATTGATAGCATTAAATGTAGAAACTTTCCCTTTTTCTGTTTCTTTCGAATCCATCTAGTGAGCAGAACATACTCGAACTCATTTCCTGCCTCTTTATTCACTAGTCTGTCTTTAAACAATTGAATTTGTAGACTCACGATGCGATCACAAGTGCAGATAGAACCAAGTCGAGTCATTAGGCTACTGTCAACTGCAGTTAATTGTTCAGGGAATGAGAATAGCAAAGGAACAAGCTGGCTTGTAATTTGGTTATGAGCATTATGGTGCCTGATGAGAGAGCTTGTCGAAGTCCCATCTTTGAACCCCTCGAGTCTTGTGGGAAATGGAACCACAAAAAGTTCTCAAGTCTAATGCACTGAGGGCAGCACCACTTACTGAAGCTCTGCAGCCAGAATGGAAGCAGAAAAATGAGCTATGTAATGGCACAAAGACGAGAGGCCCAGCTCATCATCTGATGAGATTATATTACATACATTAAAGTGCACATCACTTAAAAAGAAGCTTCGGACTCTATTAATGTGGTCCAGTTTGAAACGGCTACAGACTTTAGTTTATGAATAACTGGTCATTTTCTAATGCTTGGAAACAGGGAGGCACTCACCACAAGGCTGGGCGTCACCTTCAGTGAAGTCATCTCCCCGGGGTCTGTAATTAGATCGAAGCCTCCCTTCAGTGCGACCACCCCCCAGCATGAAGCCTCTTTGTTGTCTCTGGTGGAAGCAGGTGTACTCTCATATGCCCTGCCCCCCACGCACTTCCAGCTCCCCCAAATTCAGCTCAGTCCACATGGAACAAGGTGATGTCAAACCTGCGGCAGGAGCTTACCTCATTGGTTATAAAAGCAGATTGGCCCTTATGATGACAGAATTAAACAATCCTAAAATTACACCAGCCTGGTTTGCTACGGCCCCCATGGGCAGACCTGGCTCAAGTCTAGGGGGAAACCAGGAATGGGACCATAACAAAAACTGGACACCAGTGAGAAAAAGGTATGCAGTGTATTAAATAAGGGAGACAAAAAAAAAACATGGGCCAATTAAGGTACACTGTCCTCACCTGCCAGGTGACCAGGAAGACTGGATGGAAAAAGGTCCAGCAGAAGCAGCAGGACGTAACATACTTCTTGATCCTTCAAGACCCACTCCAACTATACATTTTTTCTATCATAAAATCCCTCCCAGTGGTCTGTCAATTATGATTATGCAGTTTAAAGCAAAAATCTGTGTTATCTTTAAGACACATTTTCTGCAGAGCAGAGGGAGCTCATTAGAAAATTGCTGATTTTAGCACCTACATTACAACGATTTGAACAAAGAAATACTCAGAAACACAATTTCAAGCTTAATTTTCTACATTATTTTTCTTTCATCATGGGAAAAATTCCACAAGAACATGTTAAAACACAATTTTCATTGGAGTAGGTCTTTAATATGTTTCGTAGAGTTCCTTCTATGCATGGATTCAGGTTTTAAGGACTGATTAAAGAGTGTGGAATATCAATGTTCTGCCTCCAGTCTACATTTTGATCGTTTCTGTACCACAACATTCAAATAGCTTTAATTTAGAGAATTGTCAGATCCCGTAATTCTGATGCATATCTACAAGTCACTTCACTTAAACCTCTGGTGCGTGGCTTCACTCTTGACCCATATTTCTGAAATTTACAAGTGAAAGTGTTAAAATTTTCTATTTACAAAATCATTGACAGACTTCAAGTCTTGATTTTATAGACTATGCAGAAAACCACATTACTATTATTACTGACGTTACTTAAAATGTCCATAAAATTGAACATCTATTTCAAGTTTTTGCACTTAAATTTGAACTGAATTAAGTTTCAGAACCATGTTAAAGATATCATTATTGCTGTTATTCCATACATACTTTCCATTTCATCAAAATATTTTTTTTCTTTTCTTATTGTTAAATAATATTCTGTAATCTTATATTTTTGATTTGTTGATCTTAATTTTTAACCATAATTACCCAAATATTTTTGCTCAGTGCTGCTATATTTAATTTTTTTATACTCAAACATTTTCCTTCTGTCAAAGGCAATGGATGTGTAAATGGATGTTTACCTGTTGCACACCTTTCTAAACCATTAGATCTTTGCACCCCCACATGAATGTGGTCACTGGTAATTACCCACCTCCATACATAAACTTCCTGTCTTTCTATTTCTAATTAACCCTATCCGTGCTGCTTACATGAGTTGCAGAGCATGCTTACCTACTGTCACTTCCTGCTTCTGCAGCAATCATTTTAATGTCTTCTGTTTAACTTGTGCCTGCTTCCTAGCAGGAATTACCACAATACTACTAAAAGAAGTTATCCTGTTTTATTTTATTTTCTGATTTACATTTTTTGTTGTAACATATCAAAATTCAAACTTGTACAATTGCAGCAACTGGTGCAGAACTTTTTCTTTGTGGAGCTGCATCTGCTCCTTTAAAATTAATGTACAGACGATTCAATAGGTAAAGGTTAAAACTACGGGATTCTTTTTTATCATCACTGAACTTTCGATGCAGTGAGGAATGTCTTTTTTTCTCTCTCTCTGGCTCTGACGGACCAGCGAGTCACTGTTAGGCTCCATGGTTAATACTCTGGAATTTGAGGGAGCGAAGGAAAATAAACAGGAAACAGGGATGTACCAATGACCAAAGAATCCTGGAATATTCACCCTATGACTGATACAACTCTCCCCCTCCTTGGCATTTAAATTCAACTACTTAAAAAAATAAAAATATGAATAGATAAGAATGCAGTGTCACTGTTGGAGAGTTGAAATGTGAAGCTTGACAAACAAACAGGAAGCCCACAGTGTTAGGGAGCATGGGAAACCAATGGGACAACAATTTCTGCTGTTTTTTTACGTACAGTAGACTGCTGGCCAAAGGTTTTAGAACTCTGAACACTTATTTTTTTTTCCAACAAGACAAAGAAGCTTGTCTTTACCAGGAAACACTCAGGTGACAAAGAGGTGGCTTGTGATAATCAGGACAGATGAGGGGAAAAAAAGCAACCAACAAGTGCCAAACATGTTGGGGAACGTCTGCAGTAGATTTGGGAAGAACTTCCCAACAAATGTTTTCTTTCTATTGTAGAAATAATGCTGCGACTGTGATCAACTGTTGATTTGTGTCAAATTTGATCTGTTAAAAGTTTAGAGTATGTTTAGGTCTATAAATTGATTCCAGGAGTTTCTGTTGTTACTCTACTTACGTATGTATGCTAACATTTCATTTCAGGGGGAAACAGAGCTGGGAGGTCCATCCCACCAGCTCCCCTTAACACCAGTAACTACCACTTATCCTGTCATCCTACAGCCTCAATGTTTTTGTTACTTTCAGATAAGATAACTTTGATAGTTTTCCTCAAATTACATCGGAATCTGGATTCCTAAATACATGTAGAATTTTGTATTAGATATTTTTGCAAAAACACAATGGATTAAAAAAAAAGTTGGATTCTAACCAGACTGTAAAAAGTTTGTCAAAATACAAGTTGAAGGATTTAAATATTTTCTTCTTTTGGAGAGGAAACAGTAGAAAAAGAAAGTTTGCATGGCAATTTACAGAAATGATTGCTAAGTTAAAAAAAAGAAAGAAAAGAATGAGTGGCATTTTTCATGCAATCCCGATCTTCACTTATTTAACTTATTGTCGTATTTAGTTCGCCTGTATTTGTGCCACAAAACTCCAATTTGATGTAAAAAGGCAAACAATAACTCCACTGTAGGCATGATTCTTTTAATGGAAGTGAATGTAGAAAACCTTTTCAAAGTCAATTTTTTCCTTACATATTTAGGACCTTTTGCCTCAAAGTCAAGGGTAAGGCTGTTCAGGAAAACAAAACATCTTCTTTTCTGTTTTTGATTTTCACAGGTTTTTAAATTGTTGCTTTGCAAAGTGTTTGCTTTTATATAAGAAAACAACCTAAAAATGAAAGTTTTATGTATGTTTTTATAGATAGTGATGCAAAAAGTCATAATATTAGCATTCTAGTTTTTAGAAAAATACAATTTTTGATTCTTGATTAATGTATATTTCTGTTTTTATATGAGGAAAACAGAAGAAAGCAATAGCAGATTTGAAAAATGATCACTCACAGAATATCTATATTTCTTAACAGCCATCCTTTTCCCATAACAGCACAGACATGTTGACATATATGCAAGTATTATTTTCCAGTCAGCTCTGTGAGTTTCCACATAATTCAATAGATCGACCATATTTACACCTTAATGTCAAGCTGCCAGACGCGGTGATGTGATAAAGATCGAAACCCTCCAACCCGATATGGTGTGATGTTCCATTTGAGGGAGTTTGTCCTTCTTTTTTCATCCCTTTTAACAGGATCAAATAAGATTCAATCAATTTTAACCTCCTTGACATTTGGCCATTTTGCATTGTTTCATGTGGGTCCAATTATTTAATCCACCGCCCCCCTCGTGCAGCATCCCCATCCCAAGAGATGAAACAAACAAAGACCTCGTCAATTTCATTAGTGAGATTCACCGATAAAAAACAGCACAAAATTAACTAATCCTTTAATGTGTCACATCATTTACAGAAAACAATTTAAGCTTGTGCTCTAAAATCTTTTTGAATTTTTTTTCAATTTTTTTGTCTGCTTTATTTTTGCCTCTACTTCTGTAGCACATTCAAACTCACTTTTTTATTTTTAAAGTCAATAATGTGTCACTTTTCCCTCTTTGTTGGTATTTAAAATGCTGTTAGACACGAATGCTGCTAACCCAAAGCCTAATAAACAGCTACAGTGATGACATAACTTCGTCTGGATCAATAGCAGCCCCTGTGCAAAGAGGACTTTTACATAACCAAACTGCCTCCAGTGAACAATAACATGTTGTGGTTGTGACTGCGGTTACAGGGAGAATCTTTAGTTCTGCCTCATCAGGGGAGGGCAGACATCACATGTGATTAGACCATCATTACATGTAAAGTAGACATATTGACCTTGACTACCATCCTCTAAAAACCATGTTGTAGTTGAAGGTCATCACAAACCTTATGGGCTGTTTTTAACCATCATTATTTAGTTAACTTATTAGGGCAAAAATGCATTTATATATGAAAACCATTTTTAGGAAACAATCTTTTTAATTCTTCCTGTGGTCAATTAATGTTAAATATGAACAAAAATTATATATTCCCTACCTTTCTTTTTAATAAAATTTAATTCAAATTGAGAGCTATAGTTTGGATTGATGATAAAAATGTAGGGTTATAAATATTCACCTAAGATAATTTTGTTTTGTTATATTTTTGCAAAAGTGCGTAAAACTGTGGGGATAGTAAAACCCTGGTAAACAAATAGCAAAAGGTATGCACGGGTAGAACACCTCTAACCATCACTCTACCAATTCACCTGAAGCAGACGGACTTTGTCCATTAGAGGAGGAAACATCAGGAGAACCTTTTCTCCAAGTCTCTTCCCAGAGCTACCTCTGGGGATGTTTCTGACCTCACGGATGTTTTGTTCTCAAACCCTTTGTTTTCTCAGGTAGGAAAAGCTGCATCTCTCTGCCCGCGGACTTCCCTCAGCTTCATTGTTAGCCCAAATATAATTTCTTACACGAATGTTTAGGTTTTGCTCCTCAGCAAGCCACCTTTGCTACTCTTAATCAGAGATGGCATTTTATGATTGAGGTCAAAGGGTTGGAAAAGTGCCTAAATCTTGCACTGACCCACAACCCTCATTAATTTAGTTCAATTTTATTGCAAAAGAGCATGTTTTCAACCTCTGTTTATTAAGTTTTAGTATTTTTACCAGAGCACTGCCAGACACAAATCCACATTTTCAGACAGTAGTCTGTTTTGTTTGCACTATTTAAACAGCAAGTAGCTTGTTTTCTGCAGGCAATCGAACAATTCTAAGAATTTTTCACTGCTGCCTTTCAGGACGTCAATGAGAGTTAAATTAGCAATTGGACTGCAAGAATTGTTCCAGTTTCTCTACAAGTCCCAAAAGGAAATCGCAAGAAAAAAGGGATTTAACTCTTCTTAGAAAAGCTGCTCCTGTTTTGTATTTTTCAGGAATAATGAAATATGGATTTATTGTTATTTTGGATTCATTTTATATACCCTGTTAATCCTGCTCAGAGTAGCTGGGGAATGAGGGATTGAAGGATAGAGTCCAGCTGTTAGCATGGGAGTGGCAGGATGTCATGCAGGACGAGTCAGTGGTTAGTCAGGCGGAGGATCCAACCAGGTAAACTGTCTATTCATAGCAATAGACAGTTGATATTTTTAGGAAATTGTACATTTTGTCTCAACTATTTTATGACTGACAGCAATAAGTTGGAGTTCTATGACTGAAAAAAACCCAAATCATTAACCTTCCAGTACCGTGCTTTACAGCAAACATGTTCAAACATACAAACATGGCTCTATATATACGAGGGTTTCTGCAACCTATAGGCTTCAGAGCCACATGTAGCTCCTTTATCCCTCTATTGTGGAAAAAAATGCAAAAAATTTAAATAAATAATTTTTTTTGGTTATTTAATTTATGTAATGTATGTACAACGTTTAATAAAAAAAAACTGAGTAAAAATGATGGTAAAAGGTTTAATTTGCTTAAACCACATATTCTAGTATTCTGCTGCACAACTAGGATCAAGTTGCTGTGCAGAGTTCTTAAGTATAATTGCATTTAAATGTACAGATTTTCTAAATATCTAAGCTACTGTTGTTCTGCTGATATTTGATAGTAAAAGGGAAGTTAAAATGACAGAAAATGTAATATTTGATTTTCCCACATTTTTCCCACACACAGGTCAGAAGCAAAAAAAAAAAATTGGTTACCCTTTAAAGATGTGTGAATGGATCATAATACCACTTTGGTTGCTTTTTGTGAGGAATTAACATTAAAATACGCTTACAAGCAAAATAAATAATTGATTTTGCATAATATAGGCCCTTTAAAATAATACTAAAAACTAAATAAATTAGAAATAAAATAGTAAAATATTAAAAATATTTAAAACATTCTGTCTTTAAGACACATGCACTATTGCTTATTGTTTAAAAGGTCAAATTAATCCGCACAATACACATTTCAAGGCCTGTTTCTCTATTTATGCTTAATATATTTACTTTTACATAAAGAAATGAAGGACAACAGGGTTGGAAGCGTTTTGAAAGCCCAGACGGTACAGCATGCTCGTCCTCTTCCTGCACTCTTTGTGGAGTTGAGACAAAGAGGGCGTGTACCGGTGGGCGTGGCCCCTGTCGTTGGCTCCTCCCCCGCACATAATGTGCCGGCTCCATTAAAATGAGCGGACAGCAGAGACAGTGCAGCGCCACAGCGGCGGCCGGCCCAGTCAGGACGCTCCTCACAAAACCGGCCGGGAAGCGGAGCCGCGGTAGATAAATTAAGTGTTTGAGGGAGCAACTTTGATTGTAGAGAACTTTATTATACCCGGATGGAAATAATTAGGACGTACAGCGCTCTCTCCTCCGTGGTACCCTGAGGTCAGACCCGAGCTCGTAGAGATGGATTCTTTCTTTGTGGAGGTAAGCTGGCTCACTATTTTAAACTTTTGACGCATTTTAGTCAGCTTTTATAAACATTAAGAGCCCTCCACGAGTCTGGCACCGGTATTGTCTTTGTTTTGTTCCTCCATTGTGGTTTGGACTTATCTAGTTTCAGCTCAAATCCTCTTTTTCTTAACTTTTTTCACTTAAAACACCCACTATTTATTCATCTATTTTTTATTTTTGTACCAAGTGGTTCTGATCTTTACTGTTTGAGTCTAACACATCCTCTGCAGGATGCAGCTGTGATGGGAC
>NC_050532.1:17041285-17043081 GCF_002922805.2 Oryzias melastigma
TCTTTATGCAGGCAGTCCTGCTTTGTAAAATCCTAGCGGGATGTGTCACATGTGCTTCAGACTCCTCCAGTAAAGACTGTCTGTCATTCCTCGGTGACTCAGAGGAGGGCACACATGCGCAGACGGACGTCCGGGTCTCATCTCTGTCTGTGGCTGCATGAACCCTGCACGCCTGCTGTGACTCAGTGTTCAGTTTTTGGGAGGTAACCACTCTTTCCAGGGTTTTATGAAACCTGATCCTAACAAAATCTGCTAAAACTCAAAGAAATTTGAACCTTAGTTTTATTTATTTGTATTTTTTAGGCTGTGATGGTTAGTTTTGAAGGTTTTCCTCAATTTTAAAACACATTTGGGGAAAAAGTGCACAGAATTTATGGAAATAAACATAAAAATAGAGATAAAGCGGCTTGATCCCCTCTAAAATAATCCCTCCAACATGTTTTAATGTAAACTTCTGCTTTCTTATTATTGTGTTAACCTTCCACATGGTAAACAGATGGAGATGAATTGGGAGTGATAGGTAGAGCAAATGTAATTTAATATTTGAATTAAAAATATTATTATATTTTTTTTAATCTGTGGGGGTTTTCCACTGAACTGCATTTAAAGTAACTCCTTTTTTTTTTTTTTTTTTTTTTTAGACTTAATCCTCGCATGAATAGAAATTCAGTTTGCCATCCAAAAAGCTCCAGACAGACCGGAATAATCCAAAACACTCTAAATAAAATTAAAATAAACAGTAGCAATAAAAAAAACCATGATTAAAAAGCAGTAAAATATTATGTTTTAACATTTCCGTGCAGTAAAACAGACCATATTGTGTTTTTGTCCCTCTTAAATATGCAATATTTTAAAAATTACATTGAGGCTAACAAAAAAATTCAAAAAATAAAATAATTGTGTCTTTTATCCGAGAAAAGGGATTGGACTGCCCTCGTTTTTTATAGTGTTTTTCTGTGTCATGGAAAGAAGCCAGCTTCTGAAACACCAGAGAGCTTGAACTTGGATTTAATTAATTTTGGACCCGGATTAAACTCAGCTCTGGGAAAACAAGTGCAGCAAGGAAGTATTCCGCTTATTTATATCAATTTGATGAAGAGCACTTTTTAAAAAATAATTTTCCCTGATTAAAAAAAATATTTAAAATTTGCATTTGTGATTATAAGTGATATAAAATTAGACGCCGCTATGCCATACATGCCCCTTTTTTTGTGTGATGACAGGAGGGAAATGGGAGGAGTTACATCTACTTGGGTGTGTGTGCAAAAATTCATCCTGAGTGCTCATCCTGTCCAGTGCATGCAGTTTTCACTTGACCCCAGCTCCATAAAACCCTTTGCACCTTCACAACACACCCAATCCGTCTCCAACTTTCACAGGAGCATACTTCACGGCTGTCAAACTTTGGGATCCGATTGGCTTTTATGTCAGGAAAACATAAACACTTGAAGAATTCGGCTCCCACTGTGTGTTTATATTCCAATATCCCTTTTCCTCTCATTTATCCCTTTAACAAATGCATGCGTTCACACGCAAAAGACATTCTACTGGTCTGCGAAACATCCTGTTGACAATCTGAGCTATGTTCAAGACCTTTATAGCAGCAGCTGCTGCGCTCTGTAGAGCCACAGGAGGATTTTTCCACACCCATGGACTCCTTACTTGCATTACACATCAAATTCTTCCACCTTAAATATACTCCGACAGAGGGAATCCCAAATTCCCGGCCCTGACCTCTGCCCCCCATGAGCCGCACACACTCACATATGAATTCCGTCCGTTTCATCCTGAAAACA
>NC_050532.1:17043222-17046536 GCF_002922805.2 Oryzias melastigma
ACACTCACGTATTAATTCTGTCCGTTTCATCCTGAAAACATCCGACACAGACCTATTAGCTATTTATGTCATGCCGGAGCCACGGATCAGAATGCTTGGTTAAAATCCTCTGGTGACACCGATAATGTGAGAAACCTGTTGTAGAGCTATTTTTCTGTCATCAAAGAGTCATTTTTGCCCTGTTACTAAGCAGATTGCTGTTATAGGAAGTGCAGAAAAAAGGAAACCATTGGGTATGACTGGGTGTTACTGAATTGGTTTCATTTTGATTTATGAATTCACAATTCAATTCATTTAAAGAAATTTAATTTTTTATTTACATTTCCATCCCAAACCTGTTTTATTTAGTGATTTAAACAAAGGGGAAACTTTCTTAACTAAAATAAAAAACTCACTCCAATGAAAATGGCGTTTTTGACATCTTCTCCTGGCATTTTACTCATAATGGAGGACATATGTATTGAGAAAATTAAGAAATCACATTCAGTGTGAATGCAGCATTGGGGCTGTAAGCTAGCGGAAGAGAACGTAAACAGATGGATGTCGGGAAGGGGGCGGGCTTACTCCCTGTCAACAGTCCAGCCCACGACCTTCTGATAAACTCCTGCCTGGACACAGGGTTTTTGATATTTTCTAAAAATAGCAAAATCATAATTAAAATACCACTGAAAAATGCTCTTAGAATAGATCAAAAAATGTTTAGAGGTGTTTTTCCATTAAAACTAACAGAAAGTACTCAGAAAGTATACTAAAAGTTACTTTAAAGTAAATCCAATAGTTTATTTAGTTGCAGTTTTTACCTATAAGATCCATTTAATTTCAATGGATCAATTCTTTTCAACCCAGGGCCCTCTCTCTAAGCAGCTCTGCTGAGTCTGAAGTAAACCTTAAACAGAGACTGTGAGCATGATCACATCTAATTAGTGAATTTTTCGATGGTGCTGGCTGTTTATGGTTGGCACAGGGGGAAGGTAATGCGAAGGCTGTGCTTTTATTGCGCCTCAGCAGAAACCCAGCAGCTTTGGTGCAGACGGGAAAAGGTTTAAATCCGTCACAAGAATGCTGGAGCTAATTATCAGCAGACATTGTCTGACCACAAAGCAGAAAACAGGGGATAATCCTCACTCTTGACGACACAGATCGACAGCGTCAGGAGCACCGCCGAGGCTCATAAAACAGTTCTGAAGTTATCGACAAAAGCAACAGTTTGAAAACGCTTCAATAATCCATTGAACTGTTTTGTTAGGCCAGTCAATTCAACCTCCAGCCTGTGTTTGCATTTCATATAACTATCAGTAATCTGACCCCCTCCCCTTTATCTGGAGGCTGAACTTCACATAGATGCAGAGTGCTGTGATAACCTCCTGCTGACACCAAGCTGTTGACTTTAGTTGATCTGCGACATGAGCGAGCTGTTCAGACAAAGCTGTCTGCACTGCAGTCCTTAAAAGTAAATATGTATTTATCTATTCGCAGCTTCTCAATAAATAATAAGAAGAGTGTCCTTCTATCTGTCAGCTGATGTTGATGGACAAACTGTGAAGAATGCAGTGGAGTCGTCGGGTTTTTGCTATAAAATGTTTAATAAATGACCAAGTACTAGACTTCCAAAGGGAAAGCAGCATTTATATATGTTTAAAAGAAAGTTGCATGTATTCTCATGCAATGTCTTTGTGGGATATTATCAAAAAAGAGGAAAAAAATTGAGCACTCACACCCATCCTTCCTTCCCAGAGAGTGTCTGTCACATCACCTCTAGGTGTGACTGGCTCTGAAATGTAAATCACTCACATCTGCATCATCCCAAGTGAAGTTCAGCTCAGAAATGCCAGTTTTTTTGTTTGACTGAGAGACATTGTGCAGCTTAATTTCTTGTTTTATTTCTTACCTTCTATTCTATATTTTGTTGTATTATACTTTAATTTACTCCGGTATTATTTCTTGTAATGTCTCCTGTACATCTTTCCTGATTTGACTCTATTGAATCTGCATTTTAATACGTCCATCCTTTGTTGCGTGCCTGAATAGGTTTAATATTTTTAGGATTGTGAGACTTACATGAACTTTTTCAGATTTGACAGCAATCTTTTTGTCTGGTAATCGCATCCGGAGGAAATTAAAGATTTACCACACAGAGACAGAAGTTTGTCAGTCTTCACCTTGCTTGTGGCTTTGTATGTACAGATAGTGGGTTTGTTACGGGTGTCGCTCAAATCCTCTAAGTTAAGAGGTCTCATCTGGCAGCTTAATAACAGCCGACCTGTGATTACTGCTCCCAGCCCAGATGTTGACTTTCCTCTTCTAACCCCTTATGATTACTCTGCACAGAGGCAGGTCATTACAAAAGTCTCTGGATTCAAAACCCTCAGATAAATGCATAAACGTTCATCCATGCATGCAAAAGTATTCTCAGAAAATCTCCTTTTTTATCCTGTAGAGCACCCAGGCATGTTGTGTGGTTATTTCTGAAGCTGTGTGCAGGATGTTGAGATGCTCACGTTCTGCCCAGATTACCTGACAGGAGCAAATTAGTGTTTGCTCACAACATGTCCATTGCAGTAATGACCTAAGCAGTTCAGCTGGAAAGCAGAGCAGGAATGCAAACAAACACACCTACTGATAAATATGAAGGCTCTAATTATAAGTCACTCCGGAGTATAAGTCGCAGTTCTTAGAGAAAAGTTCAACGCCTCTGAGCAAATCGCCAAGCCCACTGTAATGCTGTGTTCACACCAAATCTGATTCACGTGTCAAATTTGCGTCTGCCTTTTTTGACGTATGTCAAATTCAATGCTTGTCTGAAAAATGTGTTTATGAACTAGACGCTCCGATCACATACGGAAGAAGCTAATATCCAGTTTTTAGCCTCGTTGCTACATGGAAGTATTGACTGTTTAATTTCCAGTGCAGGGAAGACAAGATGACGTTAAAAGATCAGATTTATTTATGTTGAAGAGCTCCACACAAAGCATTGGTAATCATCTCTCCATGTCTGGGTTCAGTGTATTTTTTTTTTTTTTTTTTTACAACAATATTTTCTTCCTATTGTCTGAATGACAACACTTTCAGTAGTACTTAATGTCTGTCTTAATGTAATGACTTCCTGTCCCGCAATAGTACAAGGAGGGAAAAATCAAAACAAGAATAATAACTGTTAAATCATTGTCTCAGTGCAAATAATTATCCATGTTTGGTTTGATGGCATTTCTTCTTCTGCGTTGCTGCCAGTATCATATACTGATACAAACATCTACAGTGCCCTCTAGCGGTTGTTAGTGGGAACTAACCACTAAAGGACAATAATTTGTGGGAAC
>NC_050532.1:17047194-17065067 GCF_002922805.2 Oryzias melastigma
GCAACGATATTTTCTTTCTATTGTCTGAATGACAGCACTTTCAGTAGTACTTAATTTCTCTGTAACTCATTTTCATGACTTCCTGTCCCGCAATAGTACAAGGAGGGAAAAATAAAAACAAGAATAATAACTTTTTAATCATTGTCTCAGTGCAAATATGAAAAAAGATCATGAAGTTCAGGAGAATTCTCCTCCATGTTTGTTTTTAATGGCATTTCTTCTTCTGCGTTGCTGCCAGTATCATATACTGATTCAAACATCTACAGTGCCCTCTAGCGGTTGTTAGTGGGAACTAACCACTAAAGGACAATCATTTGTGGGAACATAACAAATATAAAACCAATATTTATTTTTTTTAAATCACATATAAGTCGCACTATGCCAAAAATTGCAACTTGATCTATGAAAACTCTTCTGATCTTAGTACAGTCCAGTGAAGTCAACTGAAATATTTCCAAATGTTCCCACCCTCTGTCTGGAGTCAGCGCTCTTTCTCCCCCTCTGGCCATCAGTGGGAGGCATCTCCAAAGCACTGAATGGACTACATCTCCCAGCAACCCCAGCGCACAGTTCCAGGATGCCACTCACCTAACTCTCATCTGCTCATTAACCACATGACACTTAAGAACTGCAGCTTCGTTCAATGCAAAGTATTGTTTGTGCCCCCCTGCCTGCATTACTGAGCGTTTCTATCTGGACCTGATCTTCTGTTTATGTGACCTTGCTTCATCTCTGATTGCTTGCCGCCTGCCCTGACCCTCGCCTGGACTCTGACATCTCTAGTCTCTTCTTTGATGATCCCATCCTCATGATTGACCCCTTTCTTTCCCTGATTTCTTCCTTAATATTACACTTTTGGACATTTTTTTCTGTTACTGTGCTGTTGGATTATCCATTAGCAATCACACTGTTACCGGAACCTCCACAGAGTTCACTTGCAAGTGAATCAAGACCCCTTGTTTCATGCAGACGCTTGTGTTTGGTCTGCATAAAACTGTTTGCTGACAAAATATCAAAAAAGAAAAAAAACTGTTACAGACCAAACAACTGCATGTGAAAGTATCCTTCAACTCAGGTAGACAAGAAAACAAAAATATGATTCTTCACCAGATCTATGGTAAATAGACTCTTTAACTAGTGCTTAACTACATTGGAATCTGCTATTTAATGCATTTGAGTTGGAAAGCTCTGTTAGAGTGAGGAATAACTACCTATTAAAGCTTAACTTGTGGCTAGATAATAAAAAACAAGTTAAGCTTAAAATAAAAGGATGCCAAAAAGTGTGGGCGTAGAATTGTTGGTAGTTCTCATCATTTTGTATTTATAGATTTCTTCTTAATCCTTTATGTGTTGTTTGTTTTTAGAAATAGAAAGTTAAAGATTTCCAGTAGAAATACACAAACAAAAGCTGCAAAACTCCTTTCTGTTTTGAATATTTCTTCTAGGATTGTATATGAGAAAATATCGCCCGGTTAAAAGACTGCTTTGTTGGAACGTCTAGAGTTGTTTTCTTAAAACAGTCGGGCACAGCTTCCTGCAAAAAAAAGTGAAACTAGAAGTGAAGGTCAAAGACAGGAGTCGTATATCTTATCCCACTCGCTATGCCTTACATGTCAGTTAAACAAACAACCAAAGTCTCTTGGAGTCCTGACCGGGCAACATTCCTCAAATATCTTTAGGATTCCTTTAGCAGTCAGATCTACAGACATACGGATGGAAGAGTTTTGCCAAGTGGCCCCCATACAGTCAAGTTACTAACTTCAAATTTAATCAAACTAGATCCTTTGTGTTGCACTTTTCTAGTATTTCATTGGCTGGAAAGCGTCAAAAGCAGGAACTCAAGGTGAAACCTTACACTGATCTAGAACAGCAGATGAATGAAAACATGTACCCTGAAGATAAGACAGTCACACTGTGCAGAGTCTGTGGCGAGGAGCCAGGCGTTCCTCTTCTTTCTGTCATGCTCCTGCAGACATAATTAATTATGCAAATTCTTTTAAGCAAACTCAGTTAGCAGATTAGCGGCGTCAGACGACGATGGGGAGGAGCCCTCTTCATCCTCCAGAGACAGTGACTGTCTGCTGGCATAGTCATGCAAATGCACACATTGATCTACTACAAATACAGGCTTAATTGTACTCTATCGTTATGACCCAGATCCTCATCAGTGTCCTTTTATGTAAACAAAACACTCTTTTAAAGGAATTCTGAGTCATACTTTTATTTTTATCACAGTTTTGCTGCTACTTTCTAGTCATTTTGTAATTTTTTATAGCTTTCAAAGCACACTTCCTCCTCCATCACAGCCTGGGGAAGCCCTCTTCCTCCTCCTCCTCCTCCTCTATTAGTACATTTATGATCAGCTGCTCTCTCCATTGTTGGTTCATTCGTCTCCCTGCACAGATGTTATAGAGGAGGCCTTTAATCATCTGATGTCTCTCCTCGGTCACCACAGAGTCTGCCCTCACCTTACTGGCTGTGCTGCAGACAGATGGTAGAGAGGGAGTTAAAAAAAAAAACAAAGACAGGAAAATGTAGGACAGATTTCATTCAATACTTCCTTCCCAGAACAACAGTTTAAGACCTTTGAGAAATGTTTGGATCTCTTCTTAAAATTCTGTGTCAGAACTTGATCGAAAGCTGAGATGTTGATGAAAAGCTTCATGGGAATTTAAACCTTTTAGGTGAGGTTTTAGAAGATTACGTCCATTATACTTTGTGTTTGTTTGCTGAACAGGTCACACATACTTCATTGTTTCCCTTTTGGCAGAAACAAGCTCAATTGCAGTAGCTGGCATTATTTCTTCAGTATTGTTTTTTCAGTCATTTTGATCCGTTTGTGCTTGCAAAATTGTTTTTAATTCAGCGTATTTAGCATTACTGGTTTATTTAAGCTCATTTGGTTGCATTTCAGTAAGATTTAAGCCACTTCAAAACTCCTTTTATACTGTAATTACATGGAGGTGGGCTTAATGATTTGCTGTGGATCAATATTTTGGTACAAATTAACAGTTTTCTGAGTTTTTCAAAGCTGTCTCTGTAATTCTTTGTTGCAAAGCACGAGTAATGATTCACATTATTCAAGGGCTCTGAAATAAAACAGTTGGACATTTTTTTTACAGGATTTTGTGGACAGTATAATTTGTTCCATCAATTATTAGAAGGTGTTAATGTCCCGTAAACAATCACACTACCAGTGTCATGTTAATGGTCAAATATGAGACAAGCCTGTGTTTTTATTCTCTTGGGCTGAAAAAAACTGGGTTAATTATTTCTAGATTGGTACCAAGAAACATATTTTTGATTTCCTGTTTAAACCCGTTTTGTCCCTTTTGGGGTTAAGTGGCTGCTGGAGCCTAACCTGGCCACTTGTGGGCAGAGGCAGGATAGACCATGGACAGTGGCAGGGTCACAGTAACACACCCATACATACTCATACTCACACCTATAGAGACAATTTAACCAATTAACCATGTTTTTGAATGGTGGGAGGTAGCCGGAGAAACCCCAAACATGCATGGGGAAAACATGCAAACTCCACACAGAAAGGCCCCCAATTGGTGTTTCTGTTTCAGGTCCCCCAGCCGGGACTTGACCCGGGGCCTTCTTGCTATGAGGCAAGAATGCTAACCACTCCACCACCGTGCAGCCCTTAAGGTGCAATCCCACCGAATTCGATTCACTTGGCGGAGGTGGCCAGTTTTCATGTTAATCAGTGGAACAGACACAACATGAGGCGATCTGAAGTTCCGCGACGCGATTTGAGTGACGAGCGCAGCACGAAGGTCTGGCAGCAGCTCGATTGGAGCGATGAGGCGCGAATTGGGCAGCACAGTCAAAATGTAAATATCTGAAGTTTGATAGGTTGCTGCGTCACATCAGCCAATCCAGGAACTCAGCTTTGGGCACATGACATTTTCAGTGACTTGATCAGCGGGTAGAATACTAATCCAAAGCGAGTGTTTCTGTCCTGAACTCCCATCTTTTCCATTTACCCACTGGAGCCACAGGCTTGCAGAGCTCATCCAGCTACTTTTGGGTGAAGGCGGGATACACTCTGGACAGATCGTCGGTTTTTCGGTCCCGCAGCGGAGCTCACTCTCTCGATATGCCGGGCTCGGGCCTCATCCAGAAATTATTCTAAAAGTATTAATTTATTTTTCCCCTTAAGGTTAGTGCAAGACAGAGAGCCTTCAAGCTCAGACACAGAGACACAGAAACACAGCGGAAACGGCTGTCATACAGACACAGCCCCTGTACTGGGAAAATCTTTGAATGATAATCATATAAACCCAAACATGAAAACATGGTTACCGATGTTTTTGTAGAACTCTTCACAATAAATAAACCTTATTTATTTTTCAATATCATCTTTGCCTTCCATACATTCTAAGTGAGATATCCACAGACACCTTTCTTTATAGCGATCATCCTAAATGCATTAGCTGGTAGCTCCTCCCATATGTGGCCGTGGCGTTAAGCTCAGGAACACATTATTTGACAGGCGATAAGCAGCAAATTCGTCGCGCAACGAAAGAGGGGCAGGGCACGCAAATTCGTTGCGTGAATCGCATTCGGTGTCAAAGCACCTTTACAGGAAGTTTTATCTTAAAAAAAAAGTGACAGAAACCAGATCAGTTTATATGATACCTGCAATATAGAAAGTATACCCAAATTTCCCTTGACTCCATTGTACCATGGCCTAACTTATTAAATAGGGAAGCTCTTCATTATCTTTTCTTGTTTCCTCTGTGGATAGATTTATTGAAAATGGCAACAATTCTGAGTGTATCTCCTAAAGAATGTTATCATTTAACTGCATATCTACTTGTTACCGCTCATTACTCTTTTATACATTTACTCATACACTTTTTTATGTAGTAATTGCATCCTTGCAAAAATTATCATCATATTTGCACTCTGACTATCTCTTGCTTTTTTGTACACCGATCTCTTCTGTTTGTCTTGAGCTACTCAATCTTATACAATTTGCGATTTAATGCAGAATTGATTCTGATATTTGAGATTAAATAAATGCTCTAATGTTTTTAGCAAGGTAATGTATCACGTCTTTGGGTCTAGAGAGACCTAACTGTGTGTTTTTATGTCTATTTTCCATTTAAAAAAGTCCAGTGTTTAATGAAATATAACTCTCTAAATAATAACATGTTTAAATCCTCTACTTAAAAACCAGTAGATCATGTGACTACAAGCTATGTGCACTCAATATCACCTTTTTCTGTGTTCTTGATTTTTTTCATTTATTTTGTTTGTTTTTTTATATATATTTTTTGTTTCCATTTTCTTTTCTTTTATAGTTTCAAGTGAAGTTATTTGTCGACACTGCAGAATGACCAGTGGTGGAGCCAGCTGCTCACTGCAGTCTGCCAGCTTTCTCTGTTCATCACAATTCCCTGAATCTACACCACCATTCAAGAAATTACCTCACGACAATGAAGTGTCAATTCTTGAGTTAATTGGTTTTCTTTTGCTGTGGCTTATACATCACCTGATACGGCTTGAGCCTCTTCTCTGGGAGGAAAGAAAGAAAGAGCCGCAGCACCTTGTGCTTTGTATGCTTTTAAATATTTAGGGAGGCATTCATTAGAAAATCTTTGAGCTGTGGTTCATTATCCAAACTGGCGAAACATAAGCCTGGAGCTCAGGGATCACATCATTCAGCCAGCATGGCTTCTGTGTCAGAGAGCATGATGGGACGTGGACTTACAGGCTGTTTTGGGAGCTTGAATTACTATTGTCAGCTGGTTTCGCCTCAGCAGTGCTACACGTGGCCTTTGACAGGCAGCGTTGGGAATGTGATTTTGGCTCCAGCTGGAGATGTCGTGGCAGCAGTTCAATTTGGCTTTTTTAATCTAATCATTAAAACATCTGGCGAGCAACGGCTTAGAAGAGGAGTCAGCTGACACCTGGTAATCAAACCCAGAGATGACTGGACTTTATTACCAAATGTGCAGTGTACTTTCCAGTGATTAGTATGCAAGAAGCGATGGTTTCGCTGCTGTCGGAGAGGTTAGTTGTGCAGTGGGAGGTAATTCAAGTCAGTTAGACTCAACACAAGCTGATACCCGTGCCCCCTTTGTGTCCCAGCTGGCTTTTGTTTGGGATATTTCCGCCTGGTTAACTTCCGAGCTCTCTGTCAGAGGTGGCTTCCTTTGTCCTGACTTAGTGACAGAGCTCCAGAGGATGGCGAGGGGCGGAGCTTTTCTGGACCATCTGTTGCTGCTGCTGAGACAATTTATCTTGACTTTATACCCTCGGGCTTCAGACTCTTTACACACACACGCCGACATGACCAAACAAATGGATAAACGCGGTCCCATGTTGGTCAATTGGGCACTCCAGTCAGTGGAAAGCCTCTCAGATTAACCTAAACTTTACTGGCAGGCAACGATTGTGGATAATCTGAAGGATTCTTCAGATTAACCATCAAACATTTTTTTTTAAATAATCTATTAAATTTGCAATAACTAATATTGGTGTTTAACATTAATAAGGAACTTCTTTATTTTCTGATGTGGAGATGCACAGTAAGAGATGAATGGTAACCGACATCTTTTATGTTCACAATTAGTCACTAATTTGCAGAAGCTTTTTTTTTTACAAGTAAATAAAAAGTTAAATCTACCACATGATAAGTTAATCTTTAGGGAATGTAGTCAGCTGTATAGTTTTGAGCTAGATGCCAGTTTAGACAAGGAAAACAAAGACATACATGGATCTAGTCGTCCACAAGTGAATCCATAAGAGTGGAGCGGAGCATGGACCTGGTCATAGTTGCATCTACATACAAGCGTTTTCTAACAGCATTTTTTATTTGCTACTTATTCACAATGATTTGAATAAAGAAATACTCAGAAAAACAATTTTAAGCTTAATTTTCTTCATATAAGCTCTCCATCTTAAGGAAATTGCTACAAGATCATGTTAAAAACACCAGAAACACCATTTTCATTGGAGTGTATCTATAATTATTTGCTCTTTGACTTTCTTTTTGAATTAACCACTCGCTGGTGAGCTTTGGAGCAACAAACATAATTCTGCAAACAATTTGTGATGATTTAAACTGTTGGACATCAAGAAAGATTTAGCGAAAGATTTAGATTTATGACAAGTCATAAGATAATTTTACATTAATAAGTATTCAGACAAATAAAAAATAAGTTTGGTTTTCATTTTCTTTAAATAAATTATTATTGTTTTGTTTCAGTAGATCATGTGATAAAACTAAATAACTGGAAAAATATTTTTTTTCCTTGTGTATTCAACTGTAAGAAAAAGTACTTTTCTCTTCTTTTCATTAGGCTTTAACTAGTTATACATAAAAATATGTAATGTAAGCTTTGTTGCAGCAGAATAGAAAACGTTTTACAGAACGTTGATCATTTTTTGCCAACACTAGAATTAGTTTTGTCTCGCTTTGTGAATGTTCCGATCTTGGATAATGTTTGCTTAACAACCACGTGCTTTGAGTTTAGTGATGAAGCAACATCTCCAAGAAAATCTTGAATAAATCAGCAGGCGTCATATTCACAGGCCATCCCAGTCTTTCCTGTCCCAGCATGCCCATCATTTGTTATTTCCTTACTCGTACAACTCACTAAATTCACAGTGTTTCAACATTTTGGTGTTTCTACTCTGTCAGAGCCATAGTTAGTCAAAAGAATGCGCTCTGGATCTAGTGTACCAGCTGATTTCTGGTAAATTTGGGCCACACTTGCTGTATTTCCAGTTACGTAATAACAGGCAAGCTTTTTAAAATCTTTAGAGTAAACCGATTAATCTCTGCTGTGGGCTCACGTGGAGGAGCTTTTCTTGAATCAACCCTGCCTGCTAATCTGGTACCAGGCAGACCCGGTCACTGGCTTGTTTGGAAATCTCCAGTCATCTCACATTGGGTAAAAAGTGGGTTAAAATGTGTTGCAAAACGCACTTTATATGTGTGATGCTTCTGTTTGTGGGTATATTTTCCCAGACAATAGAAGGTGGGGCAACATCAGCTCCCCACACCCTTCCTCTTCCCCTTCTCACTCCTCTTCATCTTAATTTACACCCCCCGCTTTATCCCCTCTCAGTCATTCCCTAAGGGTGGATGGCCACTTTTTGCTCTGCTCCATTAGACAGCTTAGGAAAAACATAAACCTTGATTAAAAAATACAATTTTTTTACTGTCGCTGGTTTAATTGATTAATGCTTTGTTTAGGAAAAATACCCAAATCCAATGAAAATTGTGTTTTTAGCATGTTCTTGTAGAATTTTTCTTAGGAAAACACATATAAAAAGCGTAGAATTTCATTTTTGAGTGTTTCTTTTTTCAAATTGTTGTGAATCAGGAGTATATATAAAAACAGCTTTTAAATTGCTCACCAGTTTTGCTTAAATACATTTTATGCATCTATTTTTAAGTCTATGATTTTAGCCGCAATCTTTCCATTTGGGGATCTTGTGTAGCAGGGCTTGCTGGTTTGGTCTGGGGTTGTTGCCATGGTGCTCGCCCTTGCTGGGGCGGCTGGGGTTCATCATTGCTGTGGAGTGGACCCTGATGCTGTCCGGTGTAGATGGGTGCTGTGGTGATGTTCTGTGGCTGAGATGCCTCTTGGTGTTGGAGAATTCGGATAAATTGTTTCCTCACAGCAAGGCCAAGCCTGATGTCTCTTTTATAATTACTGTTATGTTTGTGTGTGAAGTCCATTGACAGTAGAAATAACTGGACATCGCAACTCCTCCCCTCTTGTGTTCCAAATAGGAAGTACCTGCTAGTTCATGGAAGGAGGAAGGGTTGAGCTGTCCAGTGATTCTACAGTCTATGGTTTTGCCTAAAAATAGCTTAATCATAATTAAAGAACCAATGAGAACACTTTTACAGTAGATCAAAAGATGATCAGAGTGGGACTCTAAGAACATGTACTAACAAGATGCCCTTTGGTTATGATTCCTTCCTCTGTTTGTCATATGAGTTCATGAATTGAAAGCATCTGGATCTTACCTCTGACCCTGGTGGAAGACACTCAGTGGGCAAATTTGTGCACATGGAGCAGCCTGTTAATAGTTAATGAGGATTGATGTCTGAAAGTGGCGACCTTGTATAAGGTTTCCTCGCGGAATCCATGAATATTGATTTTTTTTTCAGTTTATGCTCTATTGTTCACACGATTCACTTATGCGCCATGCTTCACTGACCACATCAGTGGTCACGCGTGGAATGATTAATGGGAGTTCAGAAACAAGTTCTTTGACAGAAACCGTGACTAAGCGTTTAGTGTTAAGCCAAAAGAAAGAAAACCTACCAACATACTTTTAGACTTTTTGCTTCTATCACTGATAAACTGGCACTTTTACAACCCCACAAAGTCCCGATAGACTCAGTCATTCTAAAAATGCACATCCACCACTGTAAGGAAATGGCAGCTCATCTAAGCAATCAGCCTCAGATTCCTGTTTTTGCTTCTGGTTACTGAGCTGCTAACAAACACGTCTGGGAAGGTCAGTGACTCCGCATGGATACACAAACACAGGACGCCCGGCCGCCCAGACCAGCTGCAGAGCGCCGGACCTAATCTTCATCTGAAAACAGGATCCCGTCCAGGCTAATGGTGAACTGTTTGTTGTGGTCTGCCCGACTGAAACATAGAGATGCAATCGTATTGATTTATTTGCTAATGTGAGCAAAGGCTCAATCGGAGACGGAGATCTTGCATTTAGTAGATGCTTTTATTCAGGGGGCTTGCAAAGCGTGACTCACACTGATGGGTGTTTTGGGGGTTAATTGTGATGCCTTAGGACACACTGGCTGTAAACGCCAGTGAATGGAACAACCAGCTGCCCAATGAGCAGCTGATTACTGTACTCTCTGAGCTACAGCCACTCCGTAAATTGTCTTCTTCAGAAACAAGTCGCACACATTAAACACTAAAAGCTTTTTTGACGGTTTTATAGAGTATGAATGACTAATCTGATCATCTTAACCTTTTTCTGACATTTAATCAGGACAATCACCACATCTTTCCAGTCTAAGAAATGGCCATCTGCTACAAAGGAATAAATATTCTCAGGAAAACTCAAATAAATCTAATCATGTGTGAATATTTGAATGTTTTCTTCACTCGTTTTAATCAGTTGTGCATTTTTTTCCCACAAGGCTGTAGTGTTTTCTGTGAAATTTCAGTGCAAGCCTCTTGTCTGGATGCTAAAGCTGCGCTGTTGGTCTCTTACAGGGAGCGCGTGTCTGGCTCAGACACAAAGAGCAACTGCTGCCTTCCACCGTCAGCTCCTGCGATGACCTGTGTCTGGTTCTAGGCACAGAATATGGAAAGGTAAGACGTCCTCTTGATCACCTCATTGTGACCCCGTCTCACCTTAGAATTAGCCACACTAATACTCATGAACTTGACAATTAAGGATTAGAGACAATGAGCTGCTAAGAAGGAGCAGAAATGTTGCATTAGAAAACACAATGAGTTTCTTTTTCCCCTTTTCCTTCACGAAATACTTTTTTTTTCCCTCAAGAGTAAAGTTGTATTATTGATTTTTCTCCATTTTTTCCCCATAAATTCTAATTCTAACATAGTTTTAAAAACATCCTCAAAAACGTTTTTGAAGATTTTTTTTAGTAAATATAAAAATTCTACAAAGATAATTATTTGAATTTTCAATAAAACAGTTGTATTTTTGGAAAGTACTGCAAAGACAATAAAACACTATAATGCAGAAAAAATAAATATTGTAAAGTCTGATTTTATCTTAAAATTGGTGCTTTCAATCGATTAAAAAAATCAACCAGATAAATCACACATTTGGGTTCTGATTAATCACAATTAGTCGCAATGTTTTACTTGATAAATTTTATTTTATGACAAGATACAGCTTTTAAACAAAAAAATTTCCTTTGTTTTTATTGTCTGATTTTTTTTTATTTATCAAGTGTTAACACAGATATCCTAGAAGTGTAAATTGTGTGTACAAAAACACATCAACAGCTAGATAAGTAGAAGTATAAAGTATTACAGTATTACTCCAATAAAACAAAATACTGACATACATCCATCCATCCATCCATTTTCTCGACCGCTGTGTCCCTTTCGGGGTCGCGGGGTTGCCGGAGCCTATCCCGGCTACTGAAGGGCGAAGGCGGGGTACACCCCGAACAGGTCGCCAGTCTGTTGCAGTACTGACATACAGTCATAAGAAACAAACATTGTGTTTCTGCACTTTAGATGAACTTATATCATGCTCCGGATCAATACTTGATTCTGATTGGCAGCTGATTGGCAGACATTTCTGGTCACATAGCCCAAATGTTCTGTATCACTGCACTGTTTTACTTAAAACAAATTTTTCCTCATCTTCTGAACAAGGCTCAGCGATGCACTTTTGTGTTACCATGACGACACACCAGATAATAGATCACATAGTCCCTTTTTAAAAAAAAAAAGATCTAAAAATAAAAAAAATGGCAAGAATAAAATGCAAAAAATTAATTCAATATTTATTTCTTTTGTAAGTGACCATGGTTTAAGTGAACTATGTATACTTGTTTATATCTACGAGTTTTTCTATTTAGCAGGGGCAGACCCATAATAAGAACATTGTTCTTCTATCTGCTCCCTTTCATTCATGAAGTTGTAGGACTGTGTTGTTTTCTGTATTTGATCTTGTGTTTTTGATGTTCCTGCTGCTTCATGAAAGGAAACAAATAAAGAAAGAAAGGATAGATGTATAAAATAGATGTATATATTGTGCATATAAAAAGAAAGCGTTTTGCCGATCATCACTAGCTCAGCTGAGAAAGTGGGCGTGTGTTAACCTGGAAGGGGCTGTTCCCCACTTTCTTTTGTCACAATGTGAGGATCCACTCGTTTTCATGGATGGATGCTTAGATATGCATAAACAGGGGTTGGGGTTGTTCTCTATGTGGAATTAACATTATAAAACATTTAAAAGCTAAGGTTGATTTCGCATGATATAGGCCCCTTAACTCAAACACATCCACCCTTTTGTCAGCCATGGGGGTGGAGAGGTGATGATTTGGGCTTTTCCTGGAGCCACACAAACTCATACAGACAGATACCAGGGTATTCTAAATGAGAGGATGTCTGGCAGACAGCTTTTAGCTTTTAGCTGCCCGAAACTGGATCAAATATCAAGACAAAGAACCGCGCTACATCAGCAAATCTACAATCTAAAGAGGGTTAAGAAGGAAAGAAACCCTGGACTACATGAAAGAGTGTCCAAGTATTGTTAAGAGAAGTTTGTCCAAGCTGCTGCTGCATGGTTTAAATCAGGGTCTGCAACCTGTCATGATAAAAAAGCCATTTGGTCCAGTTTTACTGTTCAAAACCCAACCAGAGCCACAAAGTCCTATTTTATGTTTAGATTAATAGCCTTTTTTATATTTTTGAGACGATTAAACTCTTCATTTATGGCATACAGCTCTTAAATCTTACAATAATTGAATACAATTACATTATTATTATATTTTTGTTTTACTTTTAACAGCAGCACATCTAAGTTCCTTTCAAAATAAAACAAAAACTGTGTCAACTATCTTCCTCCTGCTGCAGGAGATTTATTTGAATTAAAAAAAGCAAAAAAGTCCAATTAAAAATTGCATTTTTTATAACTATAGATGGATGGAGAGTGTTATTTGATTTGTTAATAATTGATGAATGATAAAACTCAAACAAATTAACCAATACTTTATTAAAATTTCTTACTTTTTATATTTAAAGCCACAGGGCTACAATAAAGAGATAAAAGAAGGCTGCAGCTCCCAGGTCTAAATAAATTCTGTTCTTATTTTTTATTTAAGATGAGAGTTATAATTTTATTTTTACACGTCCGTCTGTAATCGTTTTCCGTCATGTTTCATCTGAGAGGTCTGCATTGGGATCAACACCTTTTGTAGGAAAGTAAGAATGACAGGAATGAAGTCTCAGTAACAATCCACTGGACTGAACTTATCTGTTTGGCAGCATACGGCGGTCTTTGTGTCTGAAGGAAATCCTGTGGAGGGGAGGGAGAGAGGGGCGGCGATGAACGCTTAAAAATGATTTCCCACTCATATGTCCGTGGGTCGGAGAAGTCGGATCTACAACCTCAAATATATCTTGTGGGATGCCTTTGAGCCACAAAAAAATGAACAGAATTTCCTTTTTAGTAATATAGCATCAATCTGCAAAATAAAGAACCAGCTCTGCTCATTTGACCTAATTTTATTAATTTAATACTATTAAAATGTTGTGTAAATGGAAGCAAAACTTTAGTATTTTGATATACTATCAGTGAAATAGTTTTTAAAGCTCCTCATAAGATTGTTCTGTATCCAGTGCGGTGGAAGATTCGTCAGATGTAAACTGACTCGCCCCTCGGTGAGATTTTATTACCCTCTGCGGTCAGTGGTGGAGATGTTTTCAGCATGGGAAATCAGCCTTGTTTTGTCAACTGGTCAAAGAGACGACTGACCAGGAGGATATTTGTTATTCCATTTAATCCAAAGGAATTTCACCACGCTCCACAGGAAAAATATAAATGACCTTCTGGCTTATTTGACATCACATATTTTTGCAACATGGAGGGGGAACCACAAAGCTGCATCTGGCCAATTGCCTGACCGTATCATTGGAATATGTCATGTGAGAATAGGACTGTTACATGGGTGGCTCCGCTGTTGCTGAATCCTGGAATGCTGGAGATGGAATCACAAGAACGTGAAGCTTTTAGTGGAAGAACAGAAATTTCTGTAAAGATGAATGAGTGAATGCTGACAGTTAAAGATAGTCACTGAATGTGCTTAAGGATTTAAGCTTAATCCAACTCAAGGCAAGTCTTGTTTTAGTCCTCCCCCCCAAAAAAAGTCACATGCTCAGCACTGAATGAACGGTGGGGGAACATTTGTAGAAAAAAAAAATAATGCAAAAGTCTTAAAGTCCCCGTCCTATCATCTCCTGATCAATCATAGAAGTGTTTCCAGTTTTTTATGCAGTTTTTAGCTGAAATCCAAACACTTGTGGGGTTTTCTAGGACATAGTTTCCGCAGAGCAGCAGAAGTCAATTCGCTTATAAGTGGGGGCGGAGTAAGCCACAGCCCATATCCCGTCATCCATCTGTTTATATGCTCTCCCACTAGCTTACAACCCCTTACAATCCCAACCCAACATCCCCGGTGCGGCAAAAAGGCGAGCAATATTGGAGATATCCAGCCGTACAGTTTTGAACCAAATGCCAGGTTGGACGAGAAGAGAAGGATGGAGAAGAGAGCTTGTGGCCCGTCGACTGTAGCTTCTATTTCACTGCTATAGACCTTTTACAACTGCATTTTTTTAAATACTCAAAAATACAAAAACTAAGATTAATTTTCTTTAGATAAATGTCCTCTATCATCAGAAAAATCCCACAACATGTAAAAAATACCAATAATGTTAAAGTTTTAAGAAAGTCTTCCCCAAAATCTTTGAAATAATTTGGCTCAGCATTCAAAAAACAGAGTAGAAAAAGTTGAAGAAAGAAAAACAGTACAAAAATCTCAAAATTATAGTAATAGCAGATAAAAAAAACTTTGTAAACCACTAAATATAGTAAAAAAAAAAAGATGACAAAATACTAAATAAAAATTGTATAAAGAAGCAAAAAAAAAGCATAAGGAATTTTGAAAAGCTCAATTGAAGTAGAAAAGCCAAATGTTACTGCAAATAGATTTAGTTATTTTCAGCTCTTTCCAAATTTTAACAATTCAGGATTGATTAACCCTTAACCACTATAAACGATTTGACAAATATCTGATATTTACCTTGTTTTTCTCTTTTTCAAACTGTGATCAGTCTTAATATCGTATTATGTCTGTGATTGTTGGTGTGATTGTTTTTGTTCTTGTTTGAAAATAAGCATTGAAGTTGAGATATATAATATCTTACAGCATTTTTTTTTATTTTTACTTTTTTTGTCGACTGTATTTTAAATTCTCAACTTAATATTAATGCCTAAAAATATTTTGACACATGCATTCTCTGCAGAAGTTGCAGGTCTTCTGGTTGTGTGTGCTTTTGCTTCCTTTTGGGTCAATAGTTAGCATAATCCCTGATCAGAAGCCTTAATAAGAACAAATTCCTGGCCTTTATCCGAAAGAGAGATTTTCCAGTAATACTTTAGGTGAGGGGGTCGATGTGAACTTACCATAAATTACAAACATAGTCAGCTGATCCTTCCTTGGTCATGTGTGTTTGAGTGTGTGTTGTCACAGAGTGAGTCTGTGGACATCGTCACATGTGTAATGTGTAAATGGATCCTGGCAGGCTTTTCCATTTTGCTGTTGGGATGTGCCACTATCCATCACTGCTGCAGTGCTTGCACGGCCTCTGCCTCGACGGGCTGACCTGGCTCCTGTCACGTTAGCGGTAATATCGGCGTTCATCGCCGCCTCCTCACTCATAAATGATGCATGGAGCCACGAGTGGACAAGTTAAAACCGTCAGACGCACTGCTCAGCAAATCTGAACGCTGTCTGGGTCTGTCAGTTTGACGGCATCTCTCTGTGGAGCCAAGTGACACAGGCTAGGTTAATGATGTGTGAGTTTCACCAGAGTTGTGACTATTTAGGACGTGGTCCACATCACATCCGATATAGTTACTTTTTACCTGTTGTGGCTCAGGTTTTAGCCTTTTTTCACATTTGGAGTTCTAACTTGTGTTACATTTTGTTTAATAAATTAGGTTTCTGTCATTCTTTCCTCTCATTCTTTGCATTTTTGTCCTTTCCAAACCTCTCAAAGGTGAATAAAGAAAAGCAGGAAGTGGATCAGTTACCTATAATAAACAGTAGTCCCTGATAAGGTAATATTTTGGAGAAAATAACAGCTATCAACTATTTATTTGTGTTTATAACATACTCATCTTTGTCGTCATCGTTGATCTTATCCAAAGGTATTCTACCAGGTTTGGGTATTTATTAATTTTTAATGACTATAAATACATTCAAGACTTTTTGCCTAAGTTGTTTTACTTTTGATATTTGTGCTTTTCAGTGCAGCAAATTAAACCTGCCAACTATCATTAGTGCAGCAATGACTGTTGGTGCCTCCGATTCTGGAATTTGTTCAATTCCCTGATGTTTACACTATGATGGCCGATTCGACCGATCTACTGTGTGTCAGGAGCTCCGAATGAACCACTTAAATACTGTTAAACGATATAGTCACATCAAGATCAAATCAAATAAAGTTGTGGAGTGAAAAGAGAGTAAAGGGAGGTTAGTAATCTTCTCGTATAGATATGCAAATTCAGCATCCGGCTACAGTTGCAACATTTCAACCTCAGGCTAATGACGAGTTTTATGTTGTACTTGGACGCCATCTTGCCTTCTCTTTCAACGACTTTTGACGTCACCATTTCTCACCAAGTAGGAATTGAAGTTAATCACAACAGCAGCCTGTATGTCTTCATGCATGTATTTAATGTTTGATTAGAGTTAAATGTTATCTATAAAAATAAGCACATTTTTTTTCTTTTTTTTATTCCACTTAAATCATCTGTTAATCTACTGTAAAAGCGTTTCCAGGGGACTTTTAATTATGATTATGCTGTTTTTAGCCAAAATTTTAAAATCTGTGTCGTTTTCTAGGACATAGTTTCTGCAGAGCAGCAGTAATTCATTAGAAATTTGTTGTGAGACTGTTGAATGGGTGTAAGCCTATGCTCACGTCCCATCATCCCTTTGTTTACACTCTTTTCTGCTAGCTTACAACCCCTCACAACCTCAAAATAATATTATCAATGGAACATAAATGCTGACCAATACTGGAGCTTTTCAATAGAGTTGTGAGACAGATCTGTGAGGCAGAAAATGATGACGTACTAGCTGCCAATTTAGAGTTTATGGAACAGCTATAAGCTTTTTTTATAACACATTTTTTCATCTGCTCCTGATTCAGAATGATTTAAATAAAAAGATATTTAGAAATGCACCTTTATGAGAAAAATGCTACAAGAACATGCTAAAAACACAACTTGTATACATTTTAATTAATGACTAAAGATGAATTAATAACATAAAATGTTCTTATTCAATCTTTAGCCCAAAGAGAATAAATTCCCTGAAGAAGTGCTTTTGAAGTCAACAGTCTTTGTTGTTTTGAAATAGATCATCGATGGCCTCGAAGGCATTTCTGGATAATCAATCAATGGAGCCATTATCTGTGCTTTAATGTTCAGCCATGAGTCAGCCCTCTAAAACACTACTAATGCACGAGTCAGACCAAACTTTTATTTATATAGCAGTGCAGACTGTACATTTAGGAGGGCATCAGCATAGTGGTTTTGCTGCAAAATCCCCTCAGTTCTGCATTTTGTCTTCAATCGTCATCATTGTTAAGCTTTTCCCCCTTTTTCTCCACCACCCCCCCGTGTTTTTTTTCTCCTGGGTCTGGGTGGGACCTCCCAGCACCAGATGGATTCACTGTAAGACGGGGGGGTGGGGGTGAAGTATTAAAAAATAGATGGGGAAAGAATCAAAACAGACAATTTCAAACTGAAAGTATTGATTTCTGCGCACAGGTTTTTGTGTCTGCACGGTTTTGCTGGCTCCCCCTCTCATACAGACACTGCTCCACCTCAGTACATGTGAATATTCAGTGGGGCTGCTTGAACAAAGCGCAGCAGCAGGGTGGGGTTTCAGTGACAACGGGACAAAAGACTGTCCCAGTTCCAGCAAAAGGTCAAAATTTGGGCTTTTAGCTTCATTTTAAAGTTGTATCATTTTAATCAGTGTATTTTATATTAACTATCTTTTATTGCAAGTTGAGGATTTACCTTTTTTTGTCCAATTTTTTTTTTAATCAAAACTGAATTATAGTAAAAAATGCTTA
>NC_050532.1:17065377-17079786 GCF_002922805.2 Oryzias melastigma
TGTCCAATTTTTTTTTTTAATCAAAACTGAATTATAGTAAAAAATGCTTATAATATTTTACTTTGTCAAAAAATTAACCCTTTTTTTAGACATTTTTAATCAGTTTATGGTCTGTCACACAAAAATAAATTAAATAAAAATACATCATAGTTCAGGGGGGCAATTATGTTCAGTTATTGCTCAGATGTGTTTTTTCTGTGTTGTTCATTTTTTTTATCGTATATTCCCATTACCACCAGATTGATCGTACAGCAGACGATCTCACAGATCAATCAGAGATCCCTCGTTAATGGCACGAAACAGTCTTCGACCCACTTTACTTGGCTCCAATCATTAACATTAATGTCATGTCCGATTGTTGTCAACCAGCTGACTTACACAGAATATATTTGGAATCAGAGAAGTTAAAAGAAAATACACATCATGTTAATAAATTAGTGCATTTATGTCATTGCATTTAAGCTGGTTTGACATCCCCTGTTTTTATTAAATCTAAATTATAATATTTATAAATATAGGACTATTGTGTCGTTTCATTTATTCAACAGGGTAAAAAACATGAAAAAATGAGGCGTTAATGTGGTGCAACAGAGGAAAGTTCTTCGATCCTGAAACTCCAGCTCAGCATCCTCCATTAAATTTGGTGCAGGAAACCAGAACAGGAAGACTTAGTAAAAAAAGTAGTAGTTATGTTATAACTTTAGACAATTATAAGACAACAGCAACGTTTGTTTTGCTTCTATGACTTGAATAAAAGCATAAAAAATGTGCAAACATCAGTCATTTTAATCAATTCTTTTGGAAATTGTGTTTGAAAGATACAAAATAGAGTAATTATTATTTTGTGTTTCGGTGATCTTCAATATGAACAATAAGATAGGAGCTACATCATAGTTGAAATGTAGATGTTTAAGGGGTGGGAATAAAATAGTTTTTTTCATCCCACCCCCTTTTCAAGCTGGAAAATAATGTATGAGTAACCAAAAAAGTGCATTACTGATGTATAATTGTTGAAATGTATGTGTGTGTATTAACTCTCAGAATACAAAAGTGTGTAAATATCTATTTTGTATGGTTGTATGAACGTATATATATAAAATCGATTAAACGATCTGAATCAACCTAAGCTTAATAGATCAATAATCGATCGATTAGAGATTGATCTGACACGCTAAAGTCTGCTAGCTTGATGCTAACCTATAATGGGATTTTTTTCACAGAAATATTTAGTTTGATAGTTCATTGTTTATTATCTTAGACCTTTGAAGAGCAGTATCTAATTAAGTCAAGGGTTTGATCCCTCGTATTTTAAATCACCGTCTCTTCAAATGTCTAAAATATAGACTTCATTTGCCAGCACTCAGGGCCTGTGATGGATGAGGTCCAGTTTGGATGTTATTGGTTATTTGGACACCTTCTGCTGTTGGGATGACATCATAGGCAGCACATGCTGCCTTCCCCTCAGGTCTTTTACAAACCCTATTACCACAACAACATGGAGCAGCCCACTGAGGACCACGCTGCTCCTGCGCTTTTGTCTGACACCCATATGGCCGGTTGGCGGCTGCGCCCCCTCCATCAGACAAGAACAAACAATCACGCGGAATAAAACAGACCGGAATGAAGTCACCGGTTCAGCTGATGTCATGATAAATTATCTTTCTCTTTTCTTTCTTGCTTTTCACAATAGGCTTTTGTTTTAGAATCTATGGATACGAAATACTGTATGTTTTTGCTCCCATTCATTAATGTTAATTATGTTATTTGTGCAGACAAAAGCTGGATGTGAGTGGGAAGGACAGTATTTTGTAATTAAACTTTAAAATGAATCCAAAATAAAAATGGATTTAATGTGTTTCTTTTAATTCTCTATTAGCACAAAAGTATTTTTGTTTCCAGCTCATCCAGTTTGCACCAAACGACAGAAGCATAAAGAATTAAGAATAAAGAATCTCCTTCACAAACCATCAGTCAGCATCATAAACTGTGCTGTGCAGACTCAGCTCTTCCAATGCATGCCCACAAATGGGAAGCATTTGCTCAATCCCACCAGCTTCTCCATCAGCATCGATCGGAACACCTTTATCCATCAAGTGGCCAAAACCGTTGAAGTCTGTCTCTGTTGCATTAGTGCTCCGATAGCCGTAAAGTCTGAATCTTCCTGAATATATGTGTGGGTGGCAAAAGTGTGGCATAATGGAGCTGTGGTTTAGAAGTGATGCAATAAAACATCTGACGGGATCCAGACAGACTCTGCCTTGCAGGTATGAAAGCAGCGTGCACAGACAGGACTGACATGCACGATGTTGTGGGCAGGTCTGTCATCACACACGTGGTGGAAAACCAAAGTGGTGCCAATGGAAAGATTTATGCTTTAAGCTCATCTACCTGCTCAACCTCAGTGCCTGGAAAGGTTCATGAAGTGGGTTTAATACTTAGGAATTGAAGGGTGAAAGAAGTGCATAATTAGTTAGCAGAGTGAGTGATAAAAGTCATAAAGACTGGGCCGGTACAGGTTCTCTACCGTCTGTTTCTGTTGTATCTAAACCAGGACAGACTGGATTATTGCAGTGTAGACGATGGTCAGCAGCTACTGAGGTACAATTGATTGTCTATGTGTGTGTTTTTGAAGGTGGTCCATCTGCAAAGGGACGACCTGAGCAGAGAGACCGTCTTCCTGATGCACCCCAGCAGCATCCACGGAGTAGAGGACATGTCCACGCTGGCGGAGCTGCACGAAGCCGCCATCATGTACAACCTCTTCATGCGCTACCAGAAAAACAACATCTACGTGAGTCCTAAAAGAGGAACCCTTATCATAACAGCTCTGAATTGAGCTTGTCTTAAACATTTCTCCTGCTTTGACACTTGCTGTGCAGCTTTTTCCAAAACACCATCAGGCTTTATAGAAATAATCACATGGTAACTTTGATTTTGGAAATCCTGTCTCCTAATCTCTTCTCAGAGGGTTAGCACAGCCCGTCTGCATGGAATTGCAGAACGGTATCATTGTGCCAGCATGACCCACAAACACACTTTAAGAGAAACTTTTCCCCAAAGCGTATTACCCGAGCAGGACCAGCGGCTCTTAAAATACCAGCAGCCTTCCTGCAAACTAGGCCACAAGCAACAAATGCATAGAATTACTAACCACAGATCAGGGGTATAGAAGACTCAATGATGGTTCTGAAGATGCAGATGTTTAATGAACCCCATTCTGTGTCATAATAATGTCTGTTTTTGAAAGCATTCATTTTTTTCTTCCTTTAGACTAACATTGGGTCCATCCTGGCTGCAGTAAATCCCTATAAGCAGATAGCGGGCCTGTACGACAGCACTGCCGTTGACCTGTACAGCAAACACCAGATGGGGGAGCTGCCGCCTCACATCTTTGCCGTGGCCAACGAGTGCTACCGCTGCCTGTGGAAGAGACACGACAGCCAGTGTGTTCTCATCAGGTCAGCATCTACATTTGTAAAAATGTAGAATAATTGAGTGTAATAATAATAAAAAAAGATGTTTTTGCCTCTTCAGTGGAGAAAGTGGTGCTGGAAAAACGGAGAGCACCAAGCTGCTGCTGAAGTTCCTCTCGGTGATGAGTCAAAACTCTGCCGGGACGCCTCCGTCGGAGAGGACCACCAGGGTGGAGCAGGCCATCGTTCAGAGCAGGTGGTGTTTTAGCCCCGACCTCGGCCCGACTGTATCCAATATGAAATAAACCTTATTGCTTAAGGTTTTTGGAAAACATTTTAATTCAAAGATTTGTCTTGAAAGTTTAATTGATTTATAGTTGTCTTTGGTTCAGTTGTTTAGTTGATTATTTTGCACTGAATTCCACAACTTGAATGTGATTGCAATTAAATCATTTTGTCAAACCATGTGAGTATTGCGGTAGGGTGTAAACTTATATTAGGAGGAATTTCTTCTGTCTGCAGCCCCATCATGGAAGCATTTGGGAACGCCAAGACTGTTTACAACAACAACTCCAGTCGTTTTGGGAAGTTCATACAGCTCCACTTCTCTCAGAGCGGACACATTCAGGGGGGCTGCATCATTGACTGTATCCTTCACAAAAACACACTTATCAAAAGCCTCCTGATCATAGATCCACTTTCATTTTGCTTTTTTTCTTTGACTTTATGTGTTCAGATTTGCTGGAAAAGGTAACCCTGGTGTTTTTATGAAGGCTTTAATGAAGTTATGAGCATGTTCCATTCACTTGTTAAAATTCTGGTTTGTTTTCAAGAACCGTGTGGTCCGACAGAATCCTGGCGAGAGAAACTACCACATCTTCTATGCTCTCTTAGCGGGGGCAGACAGAGACCACAGAGGTATGTTCATTAAGGTTCTTTAAGTGGTTAATATCTGCAACTGAAGTAAAAAAAAACATACTTTTTTTAGGATGTTAAAAGAGTTTTTTTCTTTTTAAAGCACACATTTTTGTTTAAATAATAATTTTCCTATGTTTACATTGACTTGTGTCATTCACACTGCAGACATGTACCTCTTGTCTGAAGATCCTGAGTTGTACTACTACCTGAGCCAGTCAGGATGCGTGCAGGACATTAGCCTTGATGACAAACAGCTCTTCAACAGTGTCATGGTAAGGAGATTTACACAGTTTTACCACCAGGGGGCGCCAAAAGCCCTTTTATAATCACATTCAATCTGGTATTTTGTGGAACACAAGTTTCATGTGAATCCTCTCAAGTGTAGCCGTAATTAAGAGTTATTTTGTGCTGTGGAAAACACATTTTTTTTGTCCTGACGTGATCCTTTGGCTTACAGGAAGCCCTGAAAGTGATGGAATTCACCGAGGAGGAGATCAGAGATGTGTTCAAGTTGTTGTCCGCAGTCCTCCAGATGGGCAACATTGAATTCATGACTGCTGGAGGAGCTCAGATCACTTCAAAAGGAGGTAGAATACAAGCAGAGCCAGAAACGCACCATTTAGCGTTGGAGCGATTAAAGCTTTAAAAGCATTTTTTGATCGTTTGGCACACACATGCTTTATCAGTCTAATAATTCCTAAAATTATTCTTGGAACATTTCGAAGTACAAGTTGCATGATTTGGCCTTTTTTTGTTGATAAAAAAGTGGATCTCTGATTAGATTTCACTGTTTGGCTTCATGTCTTAGCTTAAAAATGCTAGTTTTGTTGTTGAGAAAATCTCTGCAGAGCCAAACTTGATTTGAAAAAAGTTGTTTTGTGAAGGTGATCATACCTGTTGGTGAATAACTAATTTTATTAAGTAAAAAAAAAAATGATTTTTTTTCTAAATATAAATGATGTTTAATGATGATTAAAAATCTAGGATAAGACAGCATTCTTTCACTCATGATTTTATGCAGATTTAACCAAAAATGTAAAAATCTTTGACTTTTCAGTCAACTGTATAAATGTCAGACTTCTCAGCCGTGTTCCATGTAATAGCCCTGTGTTTGATAGGCATTGCACAAGCAGACAGAGTCCTGAACAGGCTGTAACATGAGCTTAAAGCTCCTTTGTTCGCTGTGTCTGACCTCTTTTCCAAAGAACTTGTAAAGTACAGTGCCTGCAGAGCACCACGGCCCGCCCGACAGAGCAGTGTTTCCTCTGGTCTGTAGAGGATCACAGGGTCACATCTCTTTTAGGACACCAGCAGATGCTATCTGGGCTCTCCATAGTATTTTTTTTAAATAAAAGTACTACTTGTGTGTTTCAGTGGTCAGTAACGTCAGCGAGCTGCTGGGTCTGGACTCGTTCCAGCTGTCTGAGGTGTTGACCCAGCGCTCCATGATCCTCAGAGGAGAAGAGATCTGCTCCCCCCTCACTGTAGAGCAGGTAAAGACACATCCAGCCACGCTTTCGCACATGTTGCAAGAATCACGTGACTAAAACAAAAACAGTCCTTTGGGATTTCCTTCATTTTTTTAGAGGTTAATCTCAGGTTTGATTTATAGGAAATCTGCATAGTTGCCATCGGTTCTCTTTTCTGTCTTCTTTTGTTGGGGGGAGCACACACGCCCTTGTGAAAACACACACACACAGCTTCTCTGCCACCCTCCACCACATGCCTCCCCGGATCCCTTGCGTGACTCCCGGCCATTTCCTGCTTTTTGTCTGCCAGATTCCAGGCACAATAAAGCCATCGTGATAGTGATCTAAGTCAAAGGCACAATAGATGCAATGACTGCGGGTGAAGTAAGACTCCTCTCTAGAAACACGACAGCCAGGAACCAAGACAACAACATAATAACCCACTGGTGCCCCTCTCGGCTTCAAATGTCCTCTGATAATTCAGCAAGTCTTCATCTGCATGTCTTTTTCTCCGTGTGCTGCAGATCATTTTTGACTCGGGACATTGTCCTTCTTGGTTGAGCTCAGCTCCCCCCCTCAGCCCACTCATGCTCATAAAAGTCAGATAGTATGCAGCACGGACCTTTACTATTATCACAGGGACACGAAAGCCACAAGAAAGCTTTTCATCCCCGTACAAAGACCGTGTACTGTCACCCTGCCACTGCTCACTGTGCCTGGCCTTTGAGGCAGCTTGTCTCTTAAGGGACTTCATTATTCCAGCCTCGGAGTCTGCAAGAAGGACTTCTTCTCACAACGGCCAGGGGTCACTCCCCCTCACCATTGCCTGCAGCAGACACCCCCCCATCCTGGACAAACAACCATTCTTCTCACCCCTGTGACGAAGATCCTGGAGCCACCAGTGCTCAGTTCACACCCGCTGGCAGCATGAATCATAATGGATTACTAAGAAGCACCAGAACATAAAGCAGACCCGTTTATGGTTCGTTTTCAATCAACACCTGAGGAGGGACTTCAGCTGTTTGTGTTCGTCGATGCCTGACTGAAATTCCACATAAAAAGTCAATTCGACTTATATTTTGTGTTACTTTGAAGAAACCGCTTTAGTTTTTTCTACTGCAAACTTTCTCTTTTTCTGCAGAGTTTAGTTTTAACCATTGACTGTATTTGAGAACTGGACTGAGTGACCCCTCCCCCCTTGCGTTCCAAGCAGGAAGTATACCCTGGTCCAACACATTCTCACTCCCAACTCGTCATATATGGATGTAAAGTTTGGGTTCCTCCACAACATTTTTTCAAATTTTGGACCCCAAACCCTCAGGACGTGGTGCCGGATGTGGAACCAGGTTAGGATACCGGTACTGAGTTAGGGTTGGGATGCCTGTACCGAAAGCGATACCGGTACAGGTTTAGGCTACCCGTACTGAGTTAGGATACCTGTATCGGTCTGATCCCGGTTTGTGTCTCGGTACCACATCGGTACCGGGACGCTTCCCGAGGGTTGAGGACCCCTGATTATCTTATACATTTGTTCCCTATCTGTGACCCGGTAACAAGTGGCCCTTGGAGTGGTACCGGTATGTGGCCCGGAGGTTAGGGACCCTTGATTTAATGGGAGCAGCCATCACATCGAAAAATGACAAGTTGAGGATGTCCAAAACGTCCACATATGACGAGTTGGGAGAGAGAATGCGTTGACTGGTTCCAAAAAGCCAAAATCCCCTAGACTTCTATTGAGAAACAAACAGCTATTATTCAGTCATTATAACTGTCAGAATAACCATTGGTTGTGGTCTCTTGTCGACTGTTTGATTGACAGACTCTCCCAAGCCCACATTCAGTAAAAGGGGTGTGGACTTAAAATAAACTCTCTCCTTATTGGTGAGAGTGGTTGCCACAGAAATGTTAGACTAACTCAAACCTATCACTGCCTACTGACGTTGTTTGGTTCCAACATGGCGGCCTCCATATTGCAAACAAAAAAAAAAGGCAACTAATTTGACTTAAATTTTTGGAGCTGGAACTTAGCCATATTCTATGGGTGACATCACACTCACTATGTCCAGTTCTCATATACAGTCAATGATTTTAACATCCACCTTTTTGTCCACAGTAACATTATTTCTGTAGAGATTTTTAAGTAACAGTAGGAGCCACACAGCAGGGTTTGGGTCCAACCATTACATATTAACAATAATATAATCCACAATCAGTAGAGTCTGCATTAAATCATGTTAATTTATATATTTTTATCATTTGTAGAGAACAAAAAGTTAAATTCATAAATCTATCTCTGTTTATGTTTTGTTGTGTTTTACATATTTTGAAATATGTTTGTTTTTTTATGTTTATCAGTTGAAGGCTGACCTCCTCCACTTGATTTGGTTCCAAGTTTTGTTCCAAAGTTTAACGCTCCAACTAAAAACACCTTAGAAGTTCAGTTCAGTGTGGGTTTAATCTTACAGATAATCTCCTTTTGTGATAATATCAATTACTTTTGTCCCGCAGGAAGAAAAAAAATCCCACTTATGTGAACTACAGTGTGTTTATGTTAAGCATTAGTCACAGAAATATTCAGTGTTCATATTCTCTAATGAATAAATGTGAATTACTAACCACAATATACACAATACATTGAGGTCACGTCAACTCAGATGAAAACCTTAATAGATTTTTAGCTTTTGGTGTTTTAATTGTTTTTCTCATCATTTTTAGTATTACATAAAAGATCTATTAACTTCAACAAGTTGCTGATTAAAATACTTTTGTTGTCTGAGTGGTCTAAACAGGAACTTCCATTAGCTGTTTTTCAACAGTTCTGCCAAGTGTATCATCAGCAGCCAAGGACTCCTCCAATCAGCTTTTCATCACTCTTTAAATAAAAGTAATTGATGCCCACAAAGCAGAAAAAAATCCATGACGTCTTTGCTACTTCACTGCTTTAAGTAATTAGGAAACAGAAGTAAACAAAGACAAAGAAGTTTAGACCTGAGAAAGCAGTAAGACTTTCTTAAAGGAGTAAAAGAAGGTCAAATCAGTAGTCTATTAGTCTATTTAAAATCTGCAGCGACTTTTCTTTTAATATTTACCCTCTAAGCTCCTGGAAATGAGCTTTTCTCAGTTACAGAGATCCTAATATACCTTTCCAGTTATTGTCAGCGCGGCTTCCGTCTGCCTTTGTGTTTGCCTGTGGGGCAAAGTGGCTCACAAGGAGTCAGTTCTTAGAAATGTGAAAATATAAAAATATGCAGGACAATAAAAAAAATTAACTTTGACTTTAATTTTTACGTATTTACTTATTTTCTCCTTTTGGATATAATTCTGTCCTCGAGTGCGTCACTCTTAAGATATTTGAGTGATAAACAAGTGTGTCTGTTGTGACAACAGACAGCCGACAGACGCTGACACAACACCCCGCTGTCTCCGAGCCACTATTTATTTTACGGATACACCACACTCAAACAAATCTGTGCTTTTAACCCATTTCTTCACCACCTGCTCCCCAGGCTAATGTGTGTCCTGTTCGGGATACAGTCTTTCAAGGTCCCCATTAATTATGCATCGCACGGCCTCCATGGTAACCCTTTGTCCCTGCGTGTCATCTTCTGCAGGCGGTGGACTCGCGCGACTCCGTTGCCATGGCGCTCTACTCTCAGTGTTTTTCCTGGATCATAATGAGGATCAACCAGAAGATCAAAGGGAAAGACAACTTCAAGTCCATTGGCATCTTGGACATCTTTGGGTTTGAGAACTTTGAGGTGAATTTTTTGGAAGAATTAAAAAAAAAAAGAATTAAAAAGAAGAATCTACCCAATGTTGCAATTCATTACATTCACAATAACACCAATTATGTGTAAAAATCCACACACATTAATAATAGTAGAGCTAAATAAAGTTCACTAGCATACTAATTAGAAATTTGTATACCCTGTAATTCATTAACTATACATAAGTATTTGTTTTAATTTTGATAGACGAGACCATTATCTCATTAGCATGGTTGAAACTTCCTACAAAAACCCATTGTATATAACTTGGTAAATGTTTTCTTCCCTGTAGTTCATCGTCATTCCACTAGGGGCAGTAGAAGGGCTGTCCCTGCTCATTTCAAAATGGCTCCTTCCATGAAGTCTCAAAAATAGTTTAGCTAACTTTCAAAAATGAATGTCAAGAATATATAATCTATTGTTATTTTTATCTTTAAACAACAACTTGCTATTTTGAAAGAATGCAAAATTTGTTGATAATCAACTATTTTAAATACAGTTCGTATGGGAAAATATCAATTTAATGAAATATCGCGATACTTCTTTTGATGATACTTGTATCAATTTAAAATGCTGTCAAGACGATACTTATAAGCAAACTTAATTGTTTAGCGTCTTACTTTTGTTTTTCATTAAAGTTGACAGCACAGCTCACCAAACCTCTTTTAGCAGCAGATCAAAGCAAACAAGATCTCACGAAAACCATCTTGTGTTAGATGTTTACTCATTATTAACTTCACTGTTATTGCTAAAAAGCTCAATGAGATAATTACAACTTAAATTTAACTAGGGATGGGTACTGAAACTCTGACGTTTTTTTTCTAAGTTATACTCTTTAAAAAGTATTTTCTCTAATGGTGTCTTGGGATATATCGGGATATATATTGTATCATGACATGTATCGTAATACGTATCGTATAGCCAGAATCTTAGCAATACACACCCATAAGAGTTACATGTGCATCAAATTTGAGTTAGTGAGTTAAGGAAGTATTTTTCTCAACATTCATGTCTTTATTTTTTGTATTTTAAATTAACAATATTATGAGCAAAAACTTACCATATTACCAAAAAAAATCATAATTAACACCATCATCTCATAAGCTACATGATGCTGCAAACATTTTTGTGGATTTTATGAAAGGATTTAAAAACCATCTTGATTTAAAAAAAAATATGTTACATTTGTGATGTAGGGCTAATGTTTGGAAGGGGATTAGGGCCACTGAAAAAAAAGCCCATGAAAAATTCTGACTTTAATCTCAGAATTCTGAGAAAAAAGTCAGAATCACTAAAAAGTCAGAATTCTGACATTAAAGTCAGAATTCGGAGAAAAAAGTCAGAATTCTGAGATTAAAGTCAGAATTTTTCATGGGCTTTTTTTTTTCAGTGGCCCTAATCCTCTTCCGTACTAATGTGATGACATTCTGCATCTTATTTTAAATATGATTTTTAAATTACACATTAAAGATGAGAAGAATGTTCAAAACAGGTTTTCTAATTTGTAAAAAATAGTAGTTGACATAAAAAAAGGAAAAATTATCTTAAAAAATATTCCCAGTGATCTGCTTAAAGCACCAAGTGTCTCTAAAGCGGTTATCCTAAGCATGCCATTGTTCTTGGAGAGCGTCTTACTGTTAAATTGTTTTGGCGCCCTTCAGGTGAACCGGTTCGAGCAGTTCAACATCAACTACGCCAACGAGAAACTCCAGGAGTATTTCAACAAGCACATCTTCTCGCTGGAGCAGCTGGAGTACAACAGGTCAAAACCCAAACTCGTGACCGGGCGTGGCAGGCTGCCAGATGTTTGGAGCTGGCTGGCTTGTTTTCTAGCGCAGTCAAGCAGCAGCCTGCACATGGCTAATTTCATCACATGTCACTCTGAATAATGCAGCCATTGTTTCTTGCTGGTTGTTTATGTCTGTATATAGACATGGCGTGTCTTTGTGTGTCCTCACAGGGAGGGAATCCAGTGGGAAGCTATAGACTGGATGGATAATGCTGAGTGTCTGGATCTCATCGAGAAGGTAACAGACAGTCAGACCGTGAGAGAGCAAAGTCATCACAGGGATTGACCGCTAACCACCAGCCAGAGCAGGCTGACCCAGACGCCACACTGTGCTTACTCGGACTCCCGTCTCCCAGCGTGTCATTATATAGTCTCATTTTGCATGTTGTTTGCTCAGTAATGTACACCAGTCGGTGGTTAGAGGTACGGTTGAAATAAAGCCAGATGACCACTTATTTTAACCTCGAGAGTTATAAATGATCTGGAGTCTTTACAAAAGTTGGCCTTGAGCGAAAGATTTCCAGAGCAAGACACTTGAACCATGTTATCCCCTCGCATACCTATGATTTTGCTCCATTATTTTGCTATTGCCTCTGTTATAAGTGAGTAGTCAAAGCATTTCCAGACACTGTTTGCTCCTTAAACCTTCTTTTATGAATACCAGAGAAAACTGAATGAATTACTGAGCTATTTCCTCAGCGTATTATAAACTGCCAGATGTGGGATTACAACTAGTTCCGTCATGACTGTGGCGAGCTTCACCCTCTCTGCCCCTCTGTCTGTCTCTCCTTTAGAAACTGGGCATGTTGGCTCTTATCAACGAGGAAAGTCGCTTTCCCAAAGGCACCGACTACACCCTCCTGGAGAAGCTGCACAGCCGTCACGCGGTTAGTGGCGTGCACTCTCAACTGCACACCTTCATTGCTGTTGACAGGCAGTAAAAATGACTTGTACCCGTCTAGTGAAGGTCCTTCAACACCATCTAGGGAAGCATTTTTATCACCGAAAGAGTTAAAGGCTGTAAGGTCTACTGAGCGCTTTTAGATGCTGAAACGTGATCGGCGCTCGGATCTCCATTGTGTACAGAGGAAAGGAGATATTTTTTTAAAGATTGTGGCAAAACCTGAGTGAGATCTTTTGTAAGAACCTCCTCATTTCACGCTATTTACCTTCCTTGGGTTTTAAGTTTGTTGGAAAATGAGAAACATAGAGCTAGATAATAGATACGAAGGCATTAACCCTTTAACGCTGGAGCTCCAGTGTTTATGTTTTTTTGGTTTACTGTGTTTTTGTAACTTTTAACACGATCTACGTAATTCCAGTTGATTCTGAAGGAGAAAAGCGGCTCTGCTGGAATTACATTGATCATGTTAACTGTTGAAAAGTTACAATATGTTAAAGATTTGGTGTTTAATCTTCACTGATGACGCCTCAGGTGTTAAGGGGTTAAATGTTTTCAGATTCCTTTTTTTCCCCTTAAATATGGCATACATTTCATAAAAAAATATATTTAAAAAAATAAGAAAATAAGATTATTTGCTTTCCAGACTACGATTTGTTGCAAAAATGATTTTATTGAAACAAAAGCAAAAAAATGATTTTAAAAGCTATAGAGTTAAATCTTTTGATCTATTTTAAAAGTGTTCCCAATAGTCTTTTAATGATAATTATCGCATAGACTTAGAACACAGTTTCTGCAGAGCGTCAAGCAGTCATTAAAACATTTTCCTCTGGCTGTATGCGTGGAGTAAGCCCGCCCCCTTCCCATCTGTTTACATGTTCTCCCGCTAGCTTACAGATCCTCACAACCCTCAACCCAGCATTACTGCTGTGACAAAAACGGCTAGCAATGCTAGAGCTATCCAGCCGTACAGCTCAGAAAAGGAAAACAAAGACGTACATGGATCTTAGGGCTGGGTTAATAAAATCGATTTATCGATTTGAATCAACTTAAGCTTAATATATCAATAATCAAGTCATAAAAATATAAATCGATTTAAGCTAAAGCCTGCTAGCTTGATGCTAACATTTAAAGGGATTTCCTAATGCTAATGCTAATGCTCAGTTGACCTATACATACATTGCTGACTAACTGAGCATCTTTATATACTCACAGAAATGAATTTTCCAAACTCTTTTAAGTAAATTATTTTTAATCTAACCATTTGTGTTCCAAAGCACTGTTTTTGCTCATATTGTCTTCTTTTTCTGGAATAAGGTGTAATCCTTTAGTGCAATCGCCACCTAGTGGCCAAACTGAAACGCCCTCCAGGAGAGGCAGAACAATGTTCACAACGTTAATGATCTGAACATTTTTGTTAGAACTTCTCTTTTGGGAAAACATGTAACACTGTATGCTATACACAATCTTATTATTTTAGTAATAAATTTTACAGTATGTGAACTCTATCAGATTCATATAAATACGTTCAAAATATAAAGTAGATTATTTCTAAAAAAAAAAATGTGTCTAAATGTGTAAACTCAAAATTAAATTGAATTGAAGAAACAAAAGAATCGTCAAAAATTGGAGTCGAATCGATCCAGACTCTTGTGAATCGAATCAAATTGATTCTGGAAATTATAATCGATACACAGCCCTCATGGAAGTATTTGTTGCCTCAGAACGGAGGGAGCTTGTGAGCATTTGAGCATTTTTTCGTCTGCTCCTGATTCTCAATAACTTGAAAAACGCTATACTTATAGATACAATAATTTTCTATGCCCTACATTGACGAAAAATGCCACAAGGAACATGTAAAACACAATGTAAACACATGTAAACAACAAGTAATAGAAGCCCTTTTAGAGTTTTCTTAAAGTATTGTCTGCACAAATCAGTTGATTCTTTGAGCATGACCTAACGTCCTAAATGAATTAAAATAAATGAATTTAGTGCTGTCTTACCTTTTTCTCCACAGGCAAACCAGTACTATGTGAAACCCAGAGTGACTGACCACCAGTTTGGCATCAAACACTACGCTGGCGAGGTGATTCACAACACCTCTGCTCACTCACACACACACGGAAACACTCACAAATAGCCACGGATA
>NC_050532.1:17079897-17103146 GCF_002922805.2 Oryzias melastigma
AAAAAGCGTTTCCCCATCATCCTCCCCTTTTCCTCCGTGAACTGAATGAGAGGACAAAGCAGCAGGCAGAGATACTTAAAAACCTAAAGACAAAATCTCCTCAGTGTGAGAGTTGGGTCACAAGCTCGACATGATAATGATGTGGTTCAGCAAAGACGAGCAGCCTAGACAGCCGGTCCCCTCTCTGCTGTGCATTATTAAAGCCTCTCTAAAAGCTCCTTTTGTTACTTATAATTATTCTTGCACAACATATCCACAAAAAAAGGCCACAAATTCAAGCACTTTAAGATAGGCATCTAAAAAAAAAAATTGTCTTCATTGTTCAAGATCCCAAAGCAACAGGATGAAACAGCAGTGGAACAGTCAGCAGCCTGCTTGTTACATTTATTTGAACACCGATCCCTTTTACCAGAATTTTATATTAATATTTATATATTAAAAAAAACATATTTTAGGTGCACATCCTACTTCCAGGATGCAGAGAAAGCGCATCTTGCTGGTTTATGGCTCCTGTACAACTAAAGGAAGAACAAATTAAGATACAAAATATTTTCTTCTAAACGGTGTAGTTATTAAAATACCGTTTTATGTCATTTTTTGGCCTTAAAGGAACATTTTTCATGTCATTCAAACTCTTTTTATATGGTTTACAACCATTTTAATTGTATTCAACAAATATTTTAGCTGATTTAAATGTCTGCCCCAATTAAACATACTTTCCTGTTCCTTTTCCTGCACTGTTGTGTTAAAGTACGGTTGTTTTTATCTTCTAATTAACTCTGTGCCTTCTTTAGGTACTGTATGATGTTCGTGGTATTTTAGAAAAGAACAGAGATACGTTCAGAGATGACATCCTGTTCATTCTCAAAGACAGCAGGTCAGTGCTTTCTTTAAGTTGTGCGCTTTTATGACTTCATCCTATGTTTGAGGGTTTTTTAAGTAATCCTTCTCGTTTTGTTGGGTCTTTTTTGAAGGCTGGACTTTATCTACGACCTCTTCGAGCGTGTCGGAAGCAGAAGCGGAGATGAAACCCTCAAGATGGGTACGGCCCGGCGAAAACCGACAGTCAGCTCTCAGTTCAGGGTAAAACCAAGTTTCTGTTTGTATTGTATTTACTGTTGCTTCTGCATTTAATAATCATTTAGTTAATTAAATACATTAATTTAAAAAATGGGAAAAACACAATAAAAAGGCCTTAAAGTTGCAGTCATAAAAGGTTGTGTTTCTGGTAACTAGAACCAAATAATTTATGAGAACAATTTCTAAAAACTGCTAAATAAAAAGTGATTTTATTTCATGTCATTATAATCTTCTCAGGGTAAAGCTATAAGAAATCGTTAAATTTACGATTGTGTTTTTATTTTAAGTTCCATCAAATACAGTGATAGCATCTGAACTTCTTCGTTTGTCTCAAAGGCAAACACACACATTGCCTAATCTCTAGATCCATGGAGGATGATGGGTAATTGCCCAAATATGTGGTTCTAAGCTCGTCTTTAGCTGGGTCTGTGTAGAGAACTCAGCTCAGTATATCTGCTCTGTGGAAGAAGGAGCAGGGGAGGATTTGGCAAACCTGCCCAGGCCTTTGGTTCCAAAAAGCCAGGGGATTAAGTTGGACGGCTGGGTAGCGAGGGGCCAACCAGGGGCCAATCAGGCTTGGCTCTGCCAGGCAGGCCCTCGATGGAGACAGAATGTCGGAGCCAGCAAGGAACGCCAGACTGGAAAAGTCTGCAGTTCAGGGGTCATTACAAGGAGTATTTGTGCACATGTGTTTCTTATGGTCAACATAAACAACAAAATAAGAACTGATTGGGGAGTTCCAAAACATACATTTGAAAGTTTAGGACATACTATGAGGATTCTTAATTATTAGATGTTTATTTTGTATCTGAAACCTTTTTCTTGTTTTAGTAAAAGTACATCTATTCTATAGCAAATAATTGACTGTAAATGTTTTATTAATGTTGTCGTTTTTTACAGGAAAACATCTTTTAATATTTTTTTTTAAGGAAACCATAGCCCTTTAACTGCCTGTTCAACCAATTTAGAAAACATAGAATTAAAAATACTGATTGTGTGTATTACTACCCCAAGGCAATAAGCTAAATAAAAATATTTATTTTGTCTTGGTTGTTTTGTGTGATTTTAGAAAACAATTAATTTAAAGACTATATACTAAAAATTAAAAATATTAAAAAAATAGGTACACTCTTCCATTAAAAAACTTATTATCTGGGTTTAAATTCACACACAGAGTTAATCTGTTATGAAGTTTAGAGGTTATGTTGTGACAGAAAAAAGTTGTCCAAAAGGAGTTGCATTGGGTCTTTGTAGATCTAGAAAAGACAGAATACAGAGAGGAATTGAGGTTTTGTATGAGGAAGTCTGGAGTGGAAGACAGTGGTGACATTAGGAGTAGGATCAAGGTGGACCAAGGATCAGCTTTGAGCTCTTTTTTATTTGCTGTGGTGATGGACAGACAGACACATGAGGTTAGACAGGAATCTCTGTGGAGCATGATGTTTGCAGATGACATTATGGTCTATAGTGAGAACAGAGAACAGGTGGAGGAGCATTTAGAGGTGGAGGAGAGAAATGAACCGCTGCAAGGCAGAGTATCAGTGCGTAAATGAGAAGGACCAAGGTGAAATTATAATGTTATGGGGAGCAGAGGTGAAGAAGGTGGAGGACTTTAAGGTTAACAGTCCAGACCAAGAAAGAAGAGGTAAAGAGGCATGTGCAAGCAGGTTGGAACGGGTGGAGGAAGGTTCCAGGTGTGATGTGTGAGACCGAAGGGTCAGCAAGAATGAAACGACATGTCTAGAAGACTGAGAACAGAGCTGGAGGTAGCAAAGATGAAGATGTTCTCTTTGGGATTTACGATGAATGGGTAGAATCAGGAAGGAATACATCAGAAGAAAAATGCATTTTAGATGCTTTGAAGATGAAGATTTTTTAATTGATAGAAGTATTGACAAATGAAATATTGCGATATATTGTTAAATCAAATTTTCCTTACACCCCTAGTTTGGATAAGTTCAAAGGAGGGACTCTGATGGTTGGAGCTTCCAGAAAAGAGAGGAGGACCAAAGAGGAGGTTCATGAATGTATATAATGGTGTGAGTGAGGAGGAGGCTAAGGAGAGGGTTAGAAGGAAGCAGACGATTAAATAATTATGTTTTCAAGAAGAAAAATGTAATCAGAGGAGATTTTTAACTTTCTTTTTAATGAATTTGGAGTCTTTTTATTACTTCCAAGATAAGTTTCAATTTTAATTTACTTCATAATCAAGTAAAAAGTGACTGAAGTCTTGTTATAACACTTGAAAGTTTAATTCAACTTAAACTTTGCTGAATTGTCCATGCAGTGCTATGGATTAGGAAGATGTTGCCTTACAATTATGTTGGAGATGTCAGAGTCAAGATTTTGTCAAAAAAAATTGTCTAAAGAAAGTAACCAGAAGCATAGCAACCTATTTTCTTCTTAGAAATATTGCAGAATTGCTTTTCCAGATTTCTGCGGGTCTCAGTAAAAGTTTATATTTAGAAAAACTTTGTGAAAGCCGAGTCTCCCCTGCCAATAAAGTTAAGCAAAAGGACTTACAAAAGAAAAAAAAAGTTTCTTGGAAGATTATTCAGAAACTTGATTATGTTCTTGCTTTAAATGTTACATTTATAACTATTATTTTCAAGTTTTTTTGAGTTAGTATGTTTACGTTTCTCATTTCTATTGCACTTCATGTGTTTTAGGACTCTCTCCATTCCCTCATGGCCACACTAAGTGCCTCCAACCCCTTTTTTGTGCGCTGCATCAAACCAAACATGGATAAGGTAGGTCATGTAAATTTCATTGCACAAAAACACAAAAATAACAGCTGAAAGCTTGTCAAATCTCACCAAGGTCAACGCTTGTGAAGTTAAACTATTCATAGCCCTTAGGGCGAAGCATTAATACTTAGTCATGCTGACTCTTTGACCCGATTGCAGTAAAAACAGAAAAGTCGACCTTAATGGAAAAGTTATATCCAGAATTTGAGCTTTTAGTCTTTATTAGTTATCTGGTTCTCCAAAAACACTAACGGAAAAGAGCTGCATTCCTATCACTTCAACTTCTTTAGCAGGGGTCAGAGGTCGCTGCTGGATTTTCCAGCTGGATGACGTTCAGCTGCTCGGGCAGGGTCTCTATTAAATGTCTTTAGCTCAAACGTTAACATTTTCTCTGTCTCGCAGCTGCTTGCTTTTTTTTATTTGCAGTGTAATCCATACAAACTTCTGCTCCCTGTGTTGTTGTTGTACACAGCGTGATAACTGTCATTTCCTGTCAGCTCCTCCCCCTTCAGTCTTTCTACACCTTTTTTATTTCATTTTTAAACACATTTTCTTTATTTTTTTCCACATCATACCTCCACTTTTCTCTCACCTGGTTCCAGTTGGTCCAAATGGAACAAGCCATGCATTTGTTAATCCTGCAGCATGACATGCATGCAAATACACACACACAGACCGTGTGTTTGTGGGATTTGCATGCACTTACCTTTCACGGAACGAATATCACCGAGGGAGGGGTCAGCTCGTTTTCCACACAAACCAGTCGGCTCATTATTCCCCTTGCAGCTGCCTAAATCCCCCGCTAAAGAGCAGAGTTCAGCGCTTAGGAGGCTCTACCTTCATGCATGCGTATTTCAATCGTGAACATGAGCACATGCACTTGTGAAAGTTTCCGTGCATAGTAGCATTAGCTTGTAATTAGACTGAGAAATGCCTGTGCAGGACTTTTTTTTAGCTCTGTACCCCCTCTGTTGACATGAGTGATCGTGCAGCCTGTAGCGAGGCGGCTGACCTCACAGATCCTCTCTGATAAGCAGGCCCGCGGGATTATCGGTAACACTAAGCCCTGAACAATATAGACAAATATTCCAGGAAGGAAGGCGAGTCCCAGAATTTCAGTCACTTCAGGTTGCTTTCTAATGTTTTTTGTTTCCTTTCTAGTAACCTGATTTGTTTAGGTAAAATGACATGAAAAACTGAACTTAAGTTCAGGTTTGAGTTAACAGTAAAACAAATTGATGTGGTTTGTTGGCAACACTTTAAACTCCCATTCCGATCATCTTTTGAATTTTTGTAAAAGCAGGGGTATTTCAATCATGATTGTAGTACCATTTTTAGCCAAAAAGAGAAACAATATTGTTTTCTAAAACATAGTGTCTCCAAAGAGTTCATTAGAAATTCGTCTCAAACCCCACTTCCTGTCACCCACCTGCTTACACGCTCTGCCGCTAGCTTACAGCCCCTTACAATCACAAGCTAACATTAGCAGTGCAACAAAAATTGGAGCTATATTGGAGCTATCCAGCCTACAGTTCTGAGCCAGATCCCAGTTCAGACGAGGAAAACAAAACTGACTCCAGTCCAGTTAATTCTGGCGAGCGTTTCCACTCAGTGAAGCCTCACCTGCACCGAGCGGTTTGTTTTCACAGCGCATGCGTAGTGTAGATCGCTAGCGTATCATTGCATCATTGTAGCATGATGACTAAAAAAGCAACATTCAGATCATCCAGCAGCTTGTATTTCTCTTGCTTTACTTTTTGTACATCATTTATAACAGAAATTGAATGTTATGTGAAAGAAGAATATCGTTGTAAAATGCTTATAAACGGTGGAAACGTTAGCTTAAATGAGCGCCATATTAGCTCTTTCTAATGATGTCATCATTTTCTTCCAATCAACGGATGGCTACAGAGGCTCCACCCCAACTGGACCTACAAGAGATTGGGTTTGGTTTGGTACTGCTTAATGGTTCCATTTTACAATGGTAATGCTCAAAGTACCAGACCGGACTCAGTAGAAACAAGAATTATGTGTCTACATGGGAATGGAGCAGACTAAGGAACTTGTGGCCCACCAGCTGAAGCACCATGTCACAAATATGCTCTTTTTCAAACTTTTTATTTATTTTACTCCTAATTCCCAACAATTTCAGTATAGAAATACTCAGAAATGCAATTTCAAGCTTAATTTTCTTTATTTATGCCCTCCATTATCAGAAAAAATGCAACAAAACATATTAAAAACACAATTTTCATCAGAATCTTGAACACTTGAGCACCTTCACTGCCAATTTTGGCACATTTACATGGATTAATACAAAATAATGTTTTGGATTTTTTTTGTCATCAACAGAAGGCCAATCAGTTTGACCCCGATATTGTGCTGAATCAGCTGAAATATTCCGGCATGCTGGAAACCGTGAAGATCCGAAAGGCTGGATTCCCTGTTCGCCGAACCTTTAAGGATTTTTACTGCAGGTCAGAAAATCTATAAAAAATATAAAAAAAATTGTATTAGTTTTTTATGTTTCAAAAAAGGCCTCCTTCACAGGTGGTGACAATTTTCTGCTTCTTTTCTGTGACTTGAAATTGAGACCTTTTTAAACAGGTTTGATCACATCTCTGACTCATTGTTACAGGGCTGTTATTTGTGTGCTTTTGCCTCGACAAGAATAAATAAAAAAATTTGCATTGGAGTAATTCTCGTCATAAAGTTAGCTTTTGAAATTAAAAGGTAGACATATTAAGAGCTGGAATTTTTTTTTGCAGAATATTTGAGGGTTATAGGCTTTTTATTACATGTTGCATTGAGTTTTTATTTGTTTACCACCAAAATTTGTTTTAAATGTATTTGTTTTTTTATTAATAAAAAATATGTTTGTTGTTCTAAACGCAATGTAAAACAACAATTTTTAAAAAATTATCAGGATTTTAATTGTTACACTCATCTAAGTTGTTAAAACTGTAAAGCAAAGACTGGTCAAACATTATATAATAAAAAGTAAAAGTTCTGAATCTGTTTTTTTTTCCCACAGGTACAAGATGCTCCTAAAAAATAAGACCCGATCAGACGACGAGAAGCAGCGCTGCTCAGAGATCTTCCTCCTGCTCGATAAAGACAAGAAAGAGTGGAAGCTGGGAAAAACAAAGGTCCGGGATGCACACACACAGACGCACACGTCCACACACTTCAGCATGCACGCCCACAAACAAACACTCCATCGTGCACATGCCCAGACTTGTTTTTGTCACTTTCTTTTAATGACATGCAGTGGCATTCATTTTAGTAGCCTCATCCTCCAGCTCAACTTTTCATGTAATCCCTTTTTTAAACCAAGAAACAGAAACTGAATCTAAGGAATAAAAGTTCATAATTTTAGTGACTTTTTGGAAAGTCCCATTACAAGTGAGCATCCCACACTAGGGCAGGAAATTATAAGCAGTTAAAGATGATGAGACATATGGTTGGCAGACACTAAAACACTTGTATCATGTACGTAGAAAACTAATTGTCTTTTATTTTTCAAATTTGCACAAGATGTGTGCTTATGAAGACAAAATGTGTTTAAGCTAAAAATTTGTCTTTCAAACCAGTTAATCTGCAATGAGTCAAATCCTTAAGACTAGACTGGTTTCCTGTTTCCATTTTTAATCATGGAGCTGTTACTGTAACTGCAGAGTGGAGTTACAGTCATCCTGAAACAGCGTCCCATTGCCTGAAAAGACGTCAGGATTACTGAGAAGTTTATTCAACACTTCCAGTAACTGTTATAGAAACAAACTGCACTTGTCCAGATTAGGGGAGAAGTCTTCATTGCAAAAAAGTTCTCACTTTTGCCAACTCAAATTATTTAATGTCAGGTTCTATCTAAACAAATAAGATGTTTTTGTTTGTATTAAATTAACAACTAAAACCAGATAAATTAATCTGGTTTTATGGATGTCTGCTCAATCCGCTCAATCCACATTTGACCTCTTGTTCCTTCCTGCGCTCAGATGTGGTTCCTGCCTGGCTGAGACTTTTCAGATTTGTTTTGTAGCAATGCTCCATTTATCTGGCACGCTGACAGTTGTTCAGCTGCGTACATGCCAGGCAGAACCGTCCGTTTGATGTGAGCCTCAGAAATGGTTCTGCTTTAATGCCTAACCGGCGTGCAACCACTAATGTGCAGATGCCGATGTATATTACACTTCTCGCACATGGTTATCTGCAGTGGGTACGAGTGCGGCTTCAAAATCAGCACTTTGACCTTTGGCTGACTGTGTGAATTCACCTTAGGGCTTTGTTAATACGATCAATTAATTGATTTAATTACATCAAAGCTTAATAGATCAATAAGGTACATACATATGTCTATCTGCACCAGAGGACAAAAGAATTGAGAGTTTTTTTTTAGACTATTTAATTAAAAAGAAATAATCTTTTTTTTGTGGCTGACCCCGGCCGCACATCAGAGAAAAAAAACTGTTATGTGGCCCTCACAAGAAAAGTTTGGGGACCCCTGGGCTAAAACACAGATTTTTAGCTCATATTTTCTTCTTCTTCTTGAATAAGGTGTAACGCTATAGCATGATCGCCACCTAGTGGCCTAACTGAAGCACCCTCCAGGAGAGGCAGAACAATTGTTGAAGCTTTTCTGTTTGAGAATCCATGTTACTCTGTATGGAATTAACAATCTCATTATAATTTCACTAACACATTTTACAATTTATGAATTGTATCAGATTAAAATGAAAATCTTCAAAACATATACAGATTATTAATGTCTTCCTAAGCAAAAGTGTCTAACCGTGTAAACTCAGAATTTAAGAAAGAAGAAAGAATCTAAAAAATTTGAATTGAATAGATCCAGGCTCCGGTGAATCGAATAGATTCTTAAAATTATTTGCAATACCAGCCAATAGTTCCCCCAAAAAAGCAGGAGGCTGATTTTTTTGAACCCGGCAACAAACACCAAAGCCGAGTTCTGCACACCAGCCTCTGATGGCAGCACATTATTTCTGGGTTGTGGAACGTCTAGAGTGTGGGTTGTGGGAATGGGGGGCCAGGCTCAGAAAGGGGGCTATATTTCCTTTGGTGAAACAATCTGTGTGTAATTATATACGCGCTGATTGTGTGCAGAGGAAGTGTGTGTGTGCCCCGAATCCAGGAGTCGGGCGCTGCGTCGTTGTTATACAGACGAGGGAAGGATGTGGACGGAGAGGAAGCTTCCTCCTCTCGCAGACTTTATGGAGGTGGGCAGAGCAGCAGCTGTGGGACCCTTTGATTAGTGGAACATCTGGGACGCTAACACACACACTTGACCTTTTTGAACGGTTTTCCCCCTCTTGGGAGCTGTAGATTTTCTTGTTTGTATCAAAAACTGCAGACAAAAAGATTACTAATCTGGTTCCCTTTCAGTTGGGACAACACATCCTCCGTATTGAAGTCTAGAGGAAGCAATAGGGAGTTAAATCTTCACCAAACTAGACTCCAGGAGTCAGGGAAGGGTTAACCCAAACTCCTTTTCTTTCCTTGTAAGAGCAAGTAGAGGTGTGGCTTTCTGTTTGGACATCAGCCACAATCCCTCCCCTTCATCCCTTCATACCTCAGCCCTCCCCTTTCCCTGTGTGCCTTTCTGTCTGTGCATGTCAGTCAGTCTGAAGAGCTACCAGCAGAGCGGTAGCAGCAGCAGCAGAAGGCAAAGGGCTCAGGAAGGACGTCCGATCACCATGAGTCTCTGCAGCGGCAGCACTGCGGTCTCACTCTCCCCCTCTGTCTGCTTCTGCAGTCAGCTCGCCTGCTAGCCTCAGCTGCACCACAACTTCCTCTGCAGTGGGTAGAGTGCTGCCAACAGACAAACAGGGGCCCTTCACATCTCTGTGGGCCCTCTTTTTACCGAGAGGAGGAACTAACCCATCCTGTTTGTCACTCTGTGTGCGTCTGTGTCCGTCCAGCAGGTGTTCCTGAAGGAGGCCCTGGAGCAAAGGCTGGAGAAAGAGAGGGAAGAGGTGCGGCGCAGGGCTGGCATGGTCATCCGTGCCCACATCCTCAGCTATGTGGCAAGGTGAGTGTGGAGAGGAGGAGGGGGGGTGTTTGAGTGGCAGGGACAGTTGTCGGTGTTTGTTTTGTTTTGGAGGTGTTCCGTGTGGTGGTGGGATTGTGCGGATTTGCACATGCCTTTGCACATTTGTTAATCTTTTATGTCTGCATGTGCGTGTCTGTTATGTGGGCTTAGATCTCTCGGACTTGTGCAGGGGGCTTGTCATTACATTCTGTGCAGCCAAGCGTCGTCCTTATTGTAGGAAACGAAAATCTTGAGGTTTGATGAATCACAGCTAGGACACAGAATACTTTCTTAAAATAAAAAATATTTGAGGTCTGTGTTGACTTTCTAGAACAACTCCAAAAAGGAATTCTTTAAGAAGAAAAAAGTGGTTTTGTTGAAGCAGTGCGGTCTGATTTATGTCACTCTGCTCATAAAAAGATCTTTGAGCACAAAAAATACTTTTTTTTCCTTCAACTTTTAACTCAATCAACGTAACTCCAGTTGATTCTGAAGGAGAAAAGCGGCGAGATTCGCCGCTTTTCTCCTTCAGAATCAACTGGAGTTACATTCATCATGTTACCGGTTGAAAAGTTACAATAAATCAAAGAACGTAAAGATGCGCGTAAAGATTTTAGTCTCACATTATAAGGAGTTTGCAGTGATTTCGGTCGAGGGTCAGCAGTTTGTGTGGTCCCTGTGTATGTTTTAACGCATGTGTGGGTGTTGAAACTTAGTCACAGGGCTAAACACAGCAGCCCACCCCACCACAATGGAACGACTCCAGCTCATCGGACTCTAAACATCGCACAATTCCCCATGTACATGCTTTTTTTTTAACTTTACAAGTAAACTAAATGTTTATTTTAAAACCCCCTCCGATGACTATCAAGTTTTTTGAGTCTTTAACTTGTATGTTTTCCTATGAAAGAGAACAAATGTAATAAGAAATCATTTTGTTTTTGCATTTCCTAATTTATCTCCTTTTAAATTGCTTTCAATCAAACTGTTGCTGAGCTATCATAATCAGATGGGGGGAGGATAAGGGGCGGAGCTAATCAGCTCAGCTCCAAAGGCCACGCCCCCTCAGAGGAGATTTTGGAAACAGAGGCTTCAGATCAACATGAAAAATAGCTTTTTAAGACATTTAGGTTGTGGGATTTGGGGTAAAAACTTCATAATCATAATTAAAACACTACTGAGAATGTTTTTTGAAATTACAAAAATTGTCATTGGGAAACTTTAAATAAAGACAGCCCACATATAACTTCCCAAATATGTTATCTCCTCGTCAGGAAACAGTACAAGAGGGTTTTGTCCAGCGTCGTCACCATCCAGAAGAACTACCGCGCTCACTTCTGGAGGCGCATCTTCCTGCGCCTCCGCCTGGCCGCCATCGTCCTGCAGAAGCACCGCCGGGGCCAGCTCGCCCGATCCCTCTGCCGCCAGCTCAAGGAGGAGAAGCAGAAGCTGGAGGAGGAGGAGAGGAGGAGACGAGAAGAGGAAGAAGAAAGGAGGAGAGTAGAGGAGGAGAGGAGGAGGAGGGAAGAGGAAGAGGAGAAACAAAGGTTGCTGGCTGAGGAGACGAGGAGGATGGAAGAGGAGCAGCGGATGAGGCTGCTAAAGGAAAAGGAGGAGGAACAGAAACTGGCAGCTAAAGGAGATAAAACCCGGTACTGACCTGCTTCCAGAGTGTCTTGCAGCTTTTTGTTACCTTTTGTTTCTAATTCATTACTTTTTTGTGTTTAGGACCTCCTTGGTGAATGGTGCCTGTCAAAAGGTAACTCCACTTCTGCCAAAATTAGGGGTGTGCAAAATATCGATACTGCGAAATATCGCGATATTTAGTCCTGTGATTGATTCTTGATCTTTTATTTTTGTTTCAAAATGCTGTAAAACGTTTTATTCGTGATTGTTTGACACAACTTATAAAAGTGGAATTCATGTTTTTCCTTTCTCTCCCAGACTCTGTCAACCAACCACACGTCTGACGAGGAGACGCGTCAGATGGAGGAGATCCTGCGACTAGAGAGGGAGATCGAGCGCCTGCAGAAGCAGCAGGAGGACGGCGTGTCCCTCCTTGGCGATGTCTCTCGTGAAGAGCTGCGCCAGATGAGGGACGCGGAGATCTACAGGCTGGAGAAGGAGGCCTCCCGCGTAGCGACGGAGTTCCTGGAGCTGCTGGACTTTGGCGGTTTAGAGCCGTCGCTCTCGAGCGAGGAAAACCTCCACGACCCCACCGAATCCACAGCTCCTCTGGCTGAGGAGGAGGTGGACGAGGGTTTCCATGCCGACGACGAGTGCATTCCTTTACCAGACTTTCCCACCCCAGCCAAGGTTCCGCTTGATAAGGACTTATTTCAAAGTATTCCTCCTCCTCCACCTGCCTTCGCAGAGGGGGTAGTGGTCTCATCTTCAGCTGAAGGTCCTGGATCAGCAAAAGTCACCTCCATCAGACTCCTAAAAGACTCCCAAGGCCTTAACGGAGAGAAGCCGCCACTCCAGAGAGCCAGCAAAACATCGGAGATGGAACCGGCGAAGGAGGAGCAGCCCAACACGAACCTGCCGGACGCAGAGTCCGACTACGACCAGGAGGAGTTTGAGGATGCTCACGGGAGCTCGGGGGCTAGCACTAACGACGGTCATAACACAGACGAGGAGGTCCTGAGGAAATCGTCGTGCACTCAAAACAGCCTGGATTCCTTCAGAGGCAGCTCAGACTCGGTGAGAAAGCCGATTCAATTTGCATCATCTTAAGGCTCAACTCACGTCATAAAAGACATTGAATCACTGTTAAAATGATTTGTTTTGGCTCTGCTGGATGAGCATCTGAAAGCAGATCCTGTAAGTCGAGCGCTGGGCTCAGGCCTAACATTGTCAGATCAGCAAAAACGTCAGTGGGAAAGAAAGATGGGAGGCTCACGTGGACGGGTGTGCGTGTGGACTCAGTTGAGGATGAGGTCATGCTGAATTTGGGGCCGTGGAGCAGCAAATGAATGCAGCTGTTTTTGCTTAAGCGTTGACACGAAAGGTGACCTGTTAACGAATGCTGTCGCATCCGCTTTTCAGTTCATTGACAGTGACGAGGACAACGACGGCTACGTGGACACGGACGAAGAGGTTTCAAATGGGAGGGTGAATTTGCTGAACGGCAGTGGGCCTCCGTACTTCCACGGGTACCTCTACATGAAGAGTAAGCTGCTGCAGTAAATCCCTCATCCTCTTGAAGTTCTTACATTTCATGAAGTCCCTTTTCTCTCCTCCGTCAGGCGGGCTGATGATCCCGTGGCGTCGCCGCTGGTGTGTCCTCAAAGACGAAACCTTCATGTGGTTTCGTGCAAAACAGGACTCCCTAAAATCTGGCTGGCTTTACAAGAAAGGAGGAGGGATGTCCACTTTGTCGCGGCGGAACTGGAAGATGCGCTGGTTCGTTTTGCGCGAGTCTAAGCTGATGTACTTTGAGAACGACAGTGAGGAGAAGCTTAAAGGAACCATCGATGTCCGTGCTGCCAAGTACGATTTTTAAAATCTTTTTCTAAAAAACAAACAGTCATAACATAATATGAGGATAAATGTGTTTTTGGCCTCTGCGCAGGGAGATAGTTGACAATCACGAGAAGGAAAATGCACTGAATATTGTAACTGAGGAGAGGACGTACCACATCTATGCAGAGTCCCCCGAGGATGCCAGGTACTTTTTAGAGATCTGGTGCCCCCTTGTGGTTGCTAATGATGTGATTGCTGACTTGTACTTTCTGAACTCCCTCTGACCCTTTCAGCGGTTGGTTCAATGTGCTGAGTCGGGTCCACAGCGCCAGCCCAGAGCAGCTCATGGAGATGCATCACGAACAGGCCAACCCAAAGAATGCGGTGGTTAGTGCGGTTCTACCTCGGCTCCAGCCTCAGCTCCGTTTTCCTGCAGCGCAGAAACAGACCCTGATTTAGCTGAAGTAGAACGGGCCGGTTTGGGATTGTAAAAGGGATTAAAGTCATTTTGAGCTTAAGCATGTGAACACAGCTCATCTTGGCTGTACGGAGCTTTTGTCTGTTTGTCCCATAACCTCTCGCTGTGTTCATCAGCAGAAATAGTCCCCCTCACAGCTTCTGTTTTTGTGTTCAGGGAACGCTGGATGTGGGTTTGATTGATTCTGTTTGTGCGTCGGACAACCCAGACAGGTGAGGACATCTTACCGTCTGTTCAAAGTGCTACCAGGATGAAAGAAAAAATACATACATTTTTGTTTTTTGCTTTCAGACCAAACTCATTTGTGATCATCACAGCCAATAGAGTGATCCACTGTAACACAGACACTCCTGAAGAGATGCACCACTGGATCGGTTTGCTGCAGAAGTCCAAAGGAGATGCCAGGGTGGACGGACAGGAGTTTCTAGTCAGAGGTGAGTCGACCCACTCTGCACTTTTTCACATCAAACACAATGTAAGAAACAAATGAACTATTTCCTGTCAATTTTAGGCTGGCTGCACAAAGAGATGAAAACCAGAGCCAAGAGCACTTCTCTGAAGCTGAAGAAGCGCTGGTTTGTCCTCACCACCAACTCCCTCGACTATTACAAGTCGTCGGAGCGGAACGCAACCAAACTGGGAACGCTGGTTCTGAACAGCCTGTGCTCTGTGGTGCAGCCCGATGAGAAAGTCTTCAAAGACACTGGTTTGTCTTAACCTTATTCACATCCTACTGTGTTGGGGAAAATCTCTTCATTATGACCTTTTTTGGTTTTTTCCTATTGAAGGTTACTGGAACATAGTTGTGCATGGGCGAAAGCACTCCTACCGGCTGTACACCAAAATGCTGAATGAAGCCATGCGGTGGGCCAATGCCATACAAGGAGCTATAGACAGTAAAGTTCCCATCGAAACACCAACACAGCAACTCATCAGAGACATCAAGGTATGTCATGCTCATCAAAAAAAAAATCACTTGCATTTTTTCAAATGTTTTACATAGATTTGCTGAAAAAAGTCAGCCATAAAAACCCTGGATGTTATTTCTAGGGGAAACCTTCAGTCACAGAAAGGCTGGACCAGAAATTTCTTGCCTAGCAGCTTGTTCTCCTGTTCTATTTTGTGTTGTTTCATTGATTTTATTTTATTTTAAGATTTTGTGAGACACCCTCTGAGAAAAGTGCTATCTAAATAAAGATTTACTTACTTACAAGGGGAAAATATCTGGAAAAATGAAACCATTATAACCCAAAAAATTAGCTCCAAAAAGTAACCCATAAATATATCCTAACATGAATAGCCCAAAAATTGGGTTGAAGACATAATTCAAGTGTTTAAGTCAACAAATACTCAATATTAATATTTAGAAACATGGGCCTCTGATCAGTCGGTGCAAAATCCTGCCAAATGTTCATGTTTATTGTAAGCTATCAAATGTACAAAACTGTTAATAGAAGTGATATTTGATACATTTATCAGTTCATTTTAATACGCACTGAATTAAAAAATAAATGTGTGCCATTTTTTTCATTAGCTTAGGCTTCAGAATGTACAGTTTGAGTCTTGTAAATCAGATTTTTGGAGAACTGCTGAAGCAGAAATACTTCTTTTTCATTCACTTATGGGTATTGATTGTTCCCCAAATTCTTTTCAGTCGAGCAAATCGTTGGCAAGGGCACAGTCGGTAATGAAATGAGGTACCCATCCTGTGTGCAGTGTTACTATCAGCTCCAGAAAAGAGTTTTGTGCTTCGCAGTACATATTCTTCGCTGTACTGCAGTAATGAAGTGTAAACTTTCCTCTGTCTTAGTAAAAGCTGTACATTTGAATCGTGTGCTGCTTTAGAGAATACCAGTGAGTTACAGACAAAAACATTTAGATGCAATTTTCTCTGAGCAGGAGAGCAGTTTGAACGTGGAGGCTGTAGAGCAGACGTACTGGAGGAACCCCATCCTGCGATATACCCAGCATCCTTTGCACTCTCCTCTTCTACCTCTTCCTTATGGAGACGTCAGCGCCCATCGTGAGTACACCGAGTTTCCACACAAAATATTAGGATCACACAGACATTTTTGACTGTTTGAATACACAAAGTACATTTTAACATTGTGAGTTTTTTGTGTTATTTCCAAGTCATTTTTTGCATTATCACAGACTTACAAACACCCTACATAACAGACATACACCGCTGTTACTCAGTGCTGCTCATAAAGTTGCTTATAAAGCACTTCTATTAGGGAGAAAATTAAATTCCAAAGGAGCTATTTGAACACAAATTGTGTTTAAACACTTCATTTCATTGCATTTTTTCTTTTTTTTTGATCAACTTTCATAAGCTTAAACCCAGAATCTTTGGACAAAAAGGCTCAAATATAAATAATCATCGCTGCAAACAGCATCTTAAAGGTTTTCTGGGTAATCTGAAAAACTTTTCCCTTGCTTTTTGTTCAACTCTTGATCCTGCAGTTGGAGCAATTCTCTTTCCAAATCACGTTACCGGCACTGATGTCGGAAGATTACTTTATTGGATTTTAGATTTTCCAATATGATCTATTTTTTCTGCTACTATAAAAACCTTTTGCTGCCTTCAATCTCCAAGCAAACAGGTTTTGAAGCAGAAATTTAAATGTAACTCGATAAAGACTTGGTTTTTTTGGGTTGCTACATTTTTTAAGATTCTTTTTTATTCAGTTATTTAGAAAAAAATGTAATTTTCTTTTGTGTTATCTTTTTTTCTTCAATATATAGTTGAGATTTAAAAAGTATTTCAATATATTTCACAATTAAACTAGCTTCTCGAGGCAGAACAATTGTCTTCTGATAGTAATTTCAGCTCCTCTTTGACTTTTTCAGTGCAAAAGGAAAAAGGCTACACGACTCTGCAAGACGAGGCTGTGAAGATCTTCAACTCCCTGCAGGAGATGGAGGCCGTGTCAGACCCTGTGCCAATCATCCAGGGAATCCTACAGACCTGCCAAGACTTGAGGCCATTAAGGGACGAGGTTTACTGTCAGCTGATCAAACAAACCAACCACGTCCCTCACCCCAACAGCCTTGCCAACCGAGCCCACTGGCATCTCCTGACCTGCATGAGCTGCACCTTCCTCCCCAGCCGAGGCATCCTTCGCTACCTCAAGTTTCACCTGAAAAGGTAAACATGGCTTCCGCTCTGTCCCGCCTTTGACCAAACGATGAACCTCAGCTCATGCTCTCGATTTGGCTTTTCCTACAGGATTAAGGAGCTGTTCCCCGGAACAGAAATTGAAATGTTTGCCCATTTCATTGGAGAGTCTCTGAAGAAGACTAAAGCTAGAGAGTTTGTTCCTTCCCAAGAAGAGATCATGGCCCTGCTGACCCGACAGGAAATGACCACCACCGTCTACTGCCATGGAGGAGGCTCCTGCAAGATCTCGATCAACTCTCACACCACCGCTGGAGAGGTGCGCCCGCTGTCCTCCGCAGAGGCGCCGTCTTTTTGTCGCACCTGCTGGATATAACTCTGTTTTGTTCAGGTGGTGGAGAAACTGATCAGAGGTCTGGCCATGGAGGACAGCAGGAACATGTTCGCCCTCTTCGAACACAACAACACCGTGGACAAAGCCGTGGAAAGTCGAGTCCTTGTTGCAGATGTTTTGGCTAAATTCGAAAGGTGTGTTTTGAATTGTTTTTGGAAAATAACGCGCTCATGTCAGGCGTGAACAGATGGATACGTTTTAGATTTATGGCTTCCTCCACAGACTCGCTGGCAGCGAGGAAGCTCGAGACGACGGCAGATGGAAGCTGTATTTCAAACTCTACTGTTTCCTGGACGTTGAAAGCATGCCGAAGGAAGGGGTGGAGTTTGCGTTTATGTTTGAGCAGGTACGTTAATCTGATCATATGCCACCAAACAAGAAGTTTCTTTTATTGTTTTTATAATATGTTTACTTTTCTGTCAGGCTCATGAGAGTTTGATTCGTGGTCACTTCCCCGGACGGGAGGAGACCCTCCAGCACCTCGCCGCCCTGCGCCTTCAGTTCCTGTATGGTGACAAAACGCGGGCGGCGTGGAGCCTGGAGAGCGTCTACCCCGTGGGCCGCCTGCGCAGTCGGATCGTACAGTTTACCAAGGTGGGCGGGGCTTCGGGTTCAGGCCAAACCCTGGAGCGCAGGAGAACCAGCTTCCTGGACGGGACTCTGCGGCGGGGGCTGAAGACCGGCTCCATGAAGAAGCAGCGCATGGAGGAGGAGCAGATGCTGGAGATGTGGGTGAAGGAGGAGATGTCGGCCACCAGGGCGAGCATCACCGAAAAGTGGTCCCGCCTGCAAAATCTGGACCAGCACCAGGCCATGCTCAAATACATGACCATCATTAAGGAATGGCCTGGTTACGGTTCAACGCTTTTTGATGTTGAGGTACGGCTTTCTCTAAATGGGACATCAGTCTGAGTTACTTTCACAGATGTTGGGTCTAGACACTGGAACTGCTGACACTGTCTGTGGAAAACTCATTACAACATCTTATAACTGGATTATTCTAGTGGTGAAAACTTCTTTTAGGCCTTTTAATATCCAAAAAAACCCTAGAATATTTAATCTTTTAAACAAAAAAAGCTGCTTTTGTTTTGTAGGGGCATGATTTGTATTGGAAATTTGGCAACAATTTTTAAAAAAATCCTTAAAACAAGTTTATGTCCTAAATAAAAGTTGAGGATTTGTCTTTTTTTGTCTGGCAGTGCAAAGAGGGAGGCTTCCCCCATGATCTGTGGCTGAGCGTGAGCGCTGAAAACGTGTCCGTCTACAAAAGAGGAGAGCCGAAGCCGTTGGAGACCTTCCCGTATGAACACATCATTTTCTTCGGTGCTCCACAGCCCTGCACCTATAAGATCACCGTGGATGAGAGGGAAATGTTTTTCGACACACCAGAGGTACACTTCTCTTTTTTGTCAACATTTTTACCCTAAATCTTGTGTTAATTAACCATGTAGGAGCCATGAATTTAACAGTTGTTTGTATTAAGGTGAATTAATATTGTTTTTTGATTATAGTATTGTTGGAGGTAATCACCTGTTGATTTTGCACCTGGGGGGAGGATGAGCTAGGTTGCCGCATTTTTTGTTGACTGCTTTTTGTTGACTGCCAAATGTTTTGCTTTTTTTTTGCTTATAATAAGCCAGAGTCATCCTAATATAATTTAATTACCTTTTTATCATTAATAAAGGTTCAAAGCATGACCTAATTCAAGTCCCTGTGTTTAGCGCCTCACTCAATAACCGGGCCCAGCGTCAGTCTCTCAGCGACTTTAAAGTTTTTTGCTATTGTCGCTTTCTTTTTTGGTGAGCTGGGTTGCCACGTTTTTGTTGACAAAAAATATGGCAACCCAGCTCACCCTCTCCCCTCTAACTCAACAGGTGAGTTATAATCACAAGGAAAAATGTCTCCACCCACAAACATGTGATCCACCAGGTGATTACCTGCTCAATATGACCACAAGCAACACTATAATCAAAAAACAGCATTTGTTTGCCTTAAATATAAACAACAGTTAAAGTCATGGCTCCTACAAACCAGTTTTAATTGCATAAAATAATTATTTAAAATTAACTTATTCTATCAAGGCTTTTTGATTTTGTCAGGAACCTTAATTTCAACTTTTTTTTATTTTTTACTCTAAAATGCTATGGCTAAAATTATGTCATTTCTAGTGTTAGGGTCAGTTCGGACACAATTATATAAAATAACTTTATAAAGCAATAATTAGAGCCTAAATTATTATTAGATTTCAGCCACACAATCATGTGAGCTTCAGGGGATGCTAATCTGTCCAGTATAGTTGCAAAAAAAAGGAAAATAAACAAATTCAGGCATGTCCAGACATGTTCTCTGATTTAGCTTTCTATTATTTTGAAAGATGTAAATGATTTCTATTGGTTTGACTGGTGTATTTTGATGGTTGTTTGGATTAAAGTTCCATTGCTGAGAAAAATATCAATGTATTTTTGCATGTTCTTGAAGAAAATATGTACATGATAGAAGTTACTATTTTTACAATGTCAAAATAAAAAATAGATTAAGCAAATTAATTCAAAGATGTATTTTCTTAGTATAATTCAAGCAACACAAAATCCTTTGTTTTATTTATGTTTCTCGTGAGGCTATTTTTCTGATTTTATTGAAATCTAGAGGAATGTGTGTTTTTTAAAGCCCCAGAAACCCACAGAAAAGAAAAATAAGGAAACCTAATAAACTAATAGATGACAAAAAATGGATGATAGATTATTGTTTTTAGTGTATTTTAAATCTGATTTAAGACATGAGTCGAAACCGACCCACTGTGGATGATAACAGAAAGAGAAAGTTTTGCATTATTAAAAAAAATGCATTTAATGTTGATTTCGTCTTTATTTTCCAGGTGGCAGAGATTACAAAAATTATGAAAGCCTACATAAACATGATTGTAAAGAAGCGCTGCAGTGTTAAGTCTGTGTCCAGTTACGGAACCAACTGGATCAGGTGATTTACAGGACGAGACCATCACTGTCAACACGCCCCGTGTGGACAGGTGATAAAAGGAACAAACTTTGGATCCACATCTGTGACAACAGACGATTTCCATCCAGAAAGCAAACATTAAGACAATTTAAAAACTATTTTTTGTTGTTTTTTTAATGCAAGAATGTTCATCCTTCTGCATTTTCTGCTTTTGTTCCTGCAGTCTTGAACCTTGTTCTGTGCTTTTTTCAGTTGCACTTGTCTTTCCTTTCACACTACTTCTGGTAATGATTATATTGACTGAGCTTGTTTAATCACTGACCTGCAATTTCTGTAAAAAACAAGAGAAATTCTCTTTATTTTGCATTTAAGAAAACTATGACACACTCTATATTTTAGTGGTTTGGCCCATCACAGCAAAGTCCTCCTAAATGGAGATTCCCTCAGGTTTACTAAAATAAAAAAGTCCCTCTTGCCTTACTTCTTAGAGAGAAAATGTGTTTTTAGGGGGGAAGTTGTGCCACATGTTCACACATATTGTTTAAATCTTTACATAAAACTTCCAGGAATTTAAAGTGATATATACAAATTTGTGCGATGTCATTTTTGAAGGTTGATCAAAAAACCTTTTAACCCCATCAAGTTGCTTTCAATTTCATTAGATTTTAAATTGTTTTATTTTTTAAAAATGTATGCGAGCAATCTGGCAAATTAGAGGGGGTTATTTATTTGTGAAAGAAAATGATTGCAATATTTTGTTAATTTTCTTTGTCTTTTGGAACAGAAGTGTACGCGGTTCAAACATATACAAGCTGTTGATAACCAACTTTTTGTAATGTTGGTTTCATGTGGCTTTTTTGACTGTTATAAGCATAAGAAAATCAGAGGTGTGTAGTTCTCAGCTCTCATCTTCCTCGGTTTGTGTTACCAGAGAAATGCGTCCTCTCCTGTAGGTCAGTGTAAACAGGAATCAAACCATGCCATCATGACCTCTGTCTGATTTCCTCATAAATAGCTTAGTACTTACCTCACCTCACATCAAAATCTTCCATTGCGTAACAATTGTTCTTACCTAGGTGCTCTGGTTAGCCGCCGGCGGCCACACCAGAGACTGAGCTTGCCAATGATGACGACTGTATTTCTCAGATTTGTGGCTGTTTTGAAAAAGAAAAAAAAAAACCTTGAAAATGTTTTATATCAGAATTTAAAAATGCTTTAATAAATTATTCTACATGAAAAACAGTCTGTGTTTGTGTCATGTTTTATTGAATATTTCAGTGAACAAATGCTGCTTTCTTTTTCTATTCTTGTGTAAAGGTGTGGCAAGAATTTAATGATGCAGAGGCTGGTAAAAAGGTTTATGCAATATTAAATATGTTCCCTTTTTTGTTTACTTTCATAAAAACAATGTAATTATCAGCTGTTGTTTTAATGTCAAGTTTTTTCAAGACCATATCACAAATTATTTTTATTTAAATAAACAACAGCAGTGGTCATTTACAATTAATTGTCAAAAGCAGCTCATCAGCACAGATGTTTTGAGTTTTTTATTACTTTTTATAAGTTGTCCTCTGATACCAACTTATTAGAAGTTTTTATAATAGCTGCAGCCAATTAGCCTAAAATGTCTACACTAATGCCAGTTCTATTGATAAAAACAAGTGCTAAGAAATGCTGTTGAAACCATGGCATCTATTTTTATTAAACATGACAAACATAAAACCATTCTATATTCTTGGATTAGAGCATTTGTAACACCTTACATGCTCCTTTATATGGGGGCTTCATTCTCGTTTTTTTTTATTTTTACCTTTAAAGCTAATAAATTACAGAAAAAAAGAATAAAACATCAATTTATCAGAGAACAAAAAAAGAAAAAAACAAGAGAAAAGGAAATACTATCTGCTTATTTGTGTTTAAAACCAACAAAAAAGTGTTTTAACACTAAGAATGTAGTGTGTTAATGTGTATTTACACACAATACATTATTTTGTATGGTTGTAAGCAACCATATATGTGTGCACAAGTTTGAAATAAATAAAGAAACAAATAAATAAAGGGAAATCAACAGATAAGAGATACAATTGTCCATATTTAACTTCATATGAAAAGCCAAAGTCTTTATTACGTTTTTTAAACATTAATTTTATTTTTTTTTTACGTAGGTGACAGAAAAATTAATAAAGACACATAACAATTGAGTAAAGTTTATAATTATTTTTGACCTATAAATGTGACATTTCCAATCACAACAAAGAAGTTGATACATTAATTTATTTATATATGTATTCAAATGTTTTAAGACACTTTCTGCCTTTTTATAGTTTTGAGGCCATAGTGTTTTTCCTTTGGTGAAAGAATTTTTCTAAAATAAATTGTCAATAAAATAAAATCATTCCGTTAAATCAAAGCAAAACAAACTTTATTTGTGAAGCACTTTTACTACTAGTGTAACTCAAATTGCTTTACATGTATTTTCCAATTTAAAAGAACAAAAACAAGACAAAAGACCTTCAGAAATACAGAGAAAATAAAAGTATAAATATATAATCCCCCCTCTATACACACACACAACATAAAAGTTACTTTTATTTTGTACTTTAAGCATAAATATTTAAAACTACATTTTTCAAACTTTTATTTGAAAAAACATTTGAAGGAATGAGCCAAACAAGTTTTTTTTTTTGTCATAATAAGGTCTTTCTTGTAACTCCAGCGTAGGGGCCTCGTGACGTCACTCGTGGTAAAGCAGAGGTCCAGCCTTATTGGTCTCTCCCTCGCGGACGTCTTCCTCCTGCAGTTGTTCGTGTGAAGTCGCTCCGCTATGTTCAGACTCCACATATCTGTTGTTTTGACCATTATTGTAGTATTCCAGGTCGTCGTCCGCACGGCAGAGGCTCAAGATGCGACGCCTCCTCCCGCTCCGGGTAAGTTTCAGCGGCGCGCGGCCACAGGTCCGATCA
>NC_050532.1:17104427-17118917 GCF_002922805.2 Oryzias melastigma
AAAGCAACCTTGTTTAAAACCAAAATTAACATTAAAATCATCTTTGCTGCCATCTACTGGCAACAAACTGTAACTGAGTGTAAAAAAAATAATACTCCTAAATACTAAACATTTTAACCATGAAAGACTAAACATGTATTTATTATTTTTTAGAAGATATTCGTGCATTTTAATCATTCTCACATGTTTTTTTCTGCTTTTTTCAGGCATGGCAAAGAATAATCCGTATAGTCGTATGGCCGAAGACTGAGAAGAACCTGTGATGATTTGCCAAGTAGATCTTACTGCAAAGAAAAAGGCTGATAGTAAATTGTAAAACACACTGTAATGATCGGGACGGATTTTCACATTAAAAGATTTTTTTTTTTTATAGTGAATCTCTTTTAGTGATTACTAAATTATTATAAGGCTTTAGCTTGAAAAGATTTTCTTTTTAACTAATTTTGATTTTTTTTTCTCTTTGTTGATATTTTTTAAAAAAGTACAAGCACATCATTAGTTTTGAGAAGTATTCATTCTTGTAGTATTTTGCACAGATAGTAATGTGAAAGGAGTTTCTTAAATCATTTAAATGTCAGTCATAAGTAACATTTGTTTTTCTTTACAGGATTTACAAAACAGATTTATAATTTAAGTTTATTAAATGTAGGATTTGCAAGAAATAACTTTTAGAAAATAAATGTTAAGTTTGAAACTTTGTTAAACAGTTTTAATGAAAAAATAAAAGAAATCAATAAAAATATTCCAGTGTGATTTGAAAAAAATGTTTGTCTTTTATGAACTACGAGAGGTTGAGTTTATCTTTATTTCATGAATTATCAATTTGAATTAATTCAGAAGTCTTATGTCCTCCAAAAAAAGTTAATACCCTCCAGTTATTTTTCTATAATTCTTGTTTGTGAAGACATATTGACAGTGGTATCTGACTAAATTTATTATTGGGTTTATCAAAGGGTACTTTTGTTTTTCTAGTGTTGTGGTTCTAAAAGGAAATAGGAAAGAAAATGTATGGAACTAGAAAAAGTCACAAGTTGATTATGGATATTGATAGTCGAAAGCAAAAAGTTGCAAAACGTATTTTAAAGTAATAAAAGTTCACTTATTTTGGACCTGGTCCGGTGTTGCTCATGGCAACTAAACAATTTTCTGATGTGTTTTGAAAGTAATTGATCTAAATTCTTTGTGACTTTTGGAAAAGTAATTGGAAGTAAATGTCCACTTGGGGGCACAATTGTTTTCAAAAGTAAGAATCCTTGCTCAATCTTCTGCCAAATCTCCTGTCCTGCTGGTGCTTCAGGATTGACTATGAGGAAAACAAAGAGACATTTGTTGCTCCTCTGTAGCTCAAAGCCTCCACGAGTCTGAACTTATTTAAAGTATCTCGATTTCACAGATGTTTGGTACTGAACAGCCACTTCAACTCCCTGTGAGGCTCCTCACACAGTGCTCTGATTCTGTTGCCTTTATTTTTGGCATGCGTTTTGCATTTTATGTTTCCTTGCAGAGTTATAAAAACTTACTCATAACTCCCAAGATTGCTGGGAAATGCAGCTGCAAGGTGTCCTCCTGTCCGCCTCTGTACACGCAACCTTCTAAATGCCTCAGTACATGTTTTAAAGTGATGATTATCAATCAACTTTTATTCAGATATGTCTTGATTTTACCTTAAACATTGAAAACACACATTGATTTTTAAAAATTCCATTAGTTCATTCAAAATAATTGTTTTTTTTAATCATTTTCTTTTACATTGTTAGGATCAAGAGGGATTTGGTGGATTTAACACACAACCTCATTTGTTTGTCACTGTGGTCACAAGTAGAACATTGTATGAATGGTATTGTTTTACAGCATGGTCCCTCTCCAGCCTGTGTCATGTGCTGGTCACGGCAGAGAAATGAGTTCAGCTACTAGAATGGACTGTATTTATGCTGTACAACTTGATATCATAGTAAAATTGTATAGATGATAAATGTGTCCAAATTCTGGGTAATATTTGCATTTACTTTGAGCACTTTCTGATCACCCAAGATTGTTGTACAAAATACTTTTTCCTCATAATTTCAGTTTTTTAATTTATTTGATGCCAAATCATCAGGTAAACATATTTTATTACATAAATAATGATAGCTGTGGCTTTTTACAACAGAAAAAAATGAATCTTTACAACATTTATAGTATAATGGGAAATCAACTTTAAAGTAACAGACCAAATTAACTGTGAACATGAATGCTTGCATGAGGTTAGTCAGCATTTCTAGTACTGAATCTGTGGTGTCTTTATGGCTCAAATGTGACAGCACGTCCTGGGGAATAACTCCAGTGCTCTGAATGAGATCCACTGTTGGTGTGGAGAACCTCTGGACACAACTGCTAATGCTGATGTCAGTCCCTTGTGTTAAAATCACGGCTTTCACTTTAAAAAATGACATTCTGGATTTGCTTAGTCAATAAATGCAAAATAAAATATTTACTAATTTCATTAAGTCTTGATCTTAAAAATATAATTTCGGAAGCAATAACTGGAGATAAAACAGATGAAATATGTAAAATACTTGTTTTTGTTATTATATATGCACCCTCATTCAAGTTTATCCGTAGGTTAAATACAACCGAAAATCATCTTATCTTGTCCTTAATTGGAGTAATTTGTTGTTTTGTACATGTGCTTTCAGTCTAATTTATAGAAACAAATGCTGCTTTATTATCTGCTCTTGTAGCTAACTTAGATGTGCTTCTTATAATTTTAGTTTTTTTACATTTGTTTTTTTTAATTTATGTATGCTTTTATTTTTTTTACCAATCATTGAGCTTTTTAAAAACACTGCATATTTTGTTGTATTATATTAGTGTGTTTTTTTAATGATTGATTGGAGTCTGAAATCAAATCTATTAAAAATAAAACACAACAATGAGGTAATCTGGTTTATGAAGTGAAATATATTTTTGACTATTAACAAAAACCTAACTTTAAAAAAAGCATTCAAAAGATTTTAAAAAGTGTATATTCAACTATGTTTACACACTTGAATGAGGACATTTACATTGTAATACCAAATATGAACACAGAAAGTAATATATTTCATTTTATTATTTGTTGGGAATTTATAAGATAAAATAATCTTTTTTTGATTAGCACTTTTTATACATGATAACAAACAATAAACAAACAACAAACAAACAAATAAGTTTTATACACCAAAATGTCTTTATTCACCATTACAACATATAATATAATATTATATAATATAATATAATAGCCTCCATTCCACCCCTTCGACCTATGGAGGTAAGGCCCCTGACACCGGACTCAAACTCCCACAATGCAACAGTTCGTCTCCTAGCTACGGCTTCAGGAGCTACGCCCCAAGAAAAAGTGGGAGGCTTGCCCCGGAGAGGGCTCATTGTAGAGATGATAGAGTTTGAACCCCCCCTCAACAAGCTGGTTAGCAGTGACGGGATTAAGAAAGCCAGCTTTGCTCAGCCTCCGCCAGCCAGAGCATAGGTTTCCGTCCGCGTGAATCATGCCCGTCGTCTCCTCCGCCGGCTGGGAGTGGAGGCAAAATTGTGCAAGAAGAAGATACGGATAGCAGCGCGTAGAGAGGTCCGCGCGGGTCGAGTCACGCTTTCGAGTTTCCTCCTTGTGCCGTGAAAATGTCTCACCAGGGGCTCCGCCGCCGCTCGGACCTTCTGCTGCCCCCTTCACGTGTGTTTTAAACCGAAGACGAAGAAGACGTGACCCGAATAGAGGAGCCCGAGAACTGAACCAAAGAGCGCGCGGAGCTCTCTCCAACAGTCGCCGCGCGGAGATTTTTCTTGAAGTGGGGAAAAAGTTGTGGCGTAAGGAGCAAACATGGGGAACGCAGGGAGCATGGACCAGACCACCTATTTCAAGGGCCACGGCGTGCCAACCAAACTGCCCATGCCTGAGTCAGGTGAACTGGAGGAGAGGTTCGCCATCGTTTTGGTAAGAACACGCAAATAAGTTTGGTCTTTTTTTTTCCCAGCATGCTCCAGCGTCCTGGGATAGGACAGCTGACTTTTTTCTTTGTTGTACTAAAAAAAAACTTCTAAATAAAGTCACCCTGGCAGAATAGCAATTTCAAAGACACTTTAACTGTTCTTCTTTATAACTTTAATGTTAAATCTCAGCATGCCAGTAAATTAGCCAATGTTCCATTCTACATGACAGCCCAATTAGTCAAGTTTAGATGTAGCTTCTGTTGAAGTAGTAATCATCCCTGTGTCATCATGAAGTGTCAACAGATCCAGCAGGATTTATATTTGCATATTGAGAGTCTTCAGGATGGAGACTGTTTGAGAGCAAATTTAATTATGGTTGATTGGCCTCAAATTCTGGGGGATTTTTTTTTCTTTTTTGCTAATATTTGATTGGCTTAGTTACATATTCTTTTGCTTGGTAGTTGTGCAGTTGTCTTCCGGCTTGCTGCTCTGTAAACTTGCACAGAGGGACAGTGAAGTGAAATATGAGAGCTGGCACAAAGTGGGTCAGACTGTGATTGTCGCCTGGCTCAGTGCTCTCAAACATTAGCTGCTCAGGAAACAGATTTAGATTTATTGCTATTAGATATTTGTATTTTTGCAAACTTTGTTTTTCCTTTCCTCCTTTTAGATGACAAATATTCCTTCATTAATCCAGGAGGATTCAAAATCTCACCAGGAGGAATCAGTTTTCATCATCAATCATGTACCGAGTCCCAGTTTTTTTGGAGTTATGGAAAAATAAATATTAGTTTGATATCTCGCCTCATCCTGTACTCTCCACTTTTATTGATGGTCCTTCTTGGATTTGGTTTTAAAGTGATTGGATCAACAATGGACAAAAACAAGTTAAAGCTGCCAGTGACTTCAGGTTTTGGGGGAGGGTTGACTTAGATGCTTTTATTAGAGCATTTAGTGTGAATTACCACTATTTAAACCCTAATGAGTCCTCGCTGTGGTTGGTAGCAGCTGGTTTTTGAGTGGCACTCCGTGACTCTATGACCTTCCTTCAGTTTGAGGTGCAGATGAGTCACAAGTTGCCTCTAAGGACTCTTTGTTTCCAAAGAGTCTGATGAGTCAAGATGTTGTACTTTTTTGCCCCAGCGTCTTCTGCAACTTATTAATCACTTCCTGTCAATGCTCTCCATGATTTTTCAATGAGTGGGGACTGGTGTGCCTCTAAACCAGGTTGTACTTTTGTAGTCCAGATTTTCTCCGACTGCTGATCAAAGACGAGCCGCAGAACGGCTTCTTTGCCACTCCTAATGGGTTTGAACAGCAGGCGAGGACTGCTTCCCAGCGGGGGACCGCTGGGATTAAAGACTTGTTGGATGTGTGATGACATCCGAGCAGCCATCTGAGCTTCTAATCAAAGATGAACTGAATCAGAAATTTCATGCTGCGTGTTGGAAAAAGAAAAAAAAAAAGAGGTTCCTTTTTACAGCACTTACTCTTATTTCTCATTAGAGTTGATAACAGACAGCACCTTTATGCATCTGTCAATTCTCAAATGTTGTGTCCTTACTTGAATGTGCTCAAGAATCGTTTAAAGCAGGAGTGCCCAAACTTTTTCGCTCTCAGGGCCAAGATCTAAATGGTATCCTGGTCTGTTGGCCAAACAAGAAACTGGGATCCTAATAAGAGACGTGGAGCCCTTCTTTTGACTTTAACTGTTTGCCACTGCTGTTGTCGCTCCATCTTGGCTAGCTGAGAAAGGCCGTTAAAAGCTTCGGAAGTGACCGTGAAGAGTCTTAGGAATTTTTAACACACAAAAAAGCTCAGGATTGACTCACTTAGGGGCCATTTCACCCATAGCCGGAGGGAAAGAGAGTGCGAATAGCGGCACCCGGAGGCTGAAAGTATATTACAGCCATAGTTTTTGAACACCATGGAACACGTTTCAAGTTGAGGCCCGGGGCCGGATCCAGCCCTCCGGGTAATTATATCCGGCCCTCCAGATCATTTTATTTTATTGTTATTAATGGCCCAATGCTATTTTGCACTTATGTCTAACTTGTATAATTTTGACAAAATATATTTTATGGAGAGTAAAATCTTGAAAGTTATTTAAGGTTTAAGTTGGTTTATTCTGAAATAATATTTCTGATTTTCTATCATTCATATTTATGTTAAAAAGTAACTGTTTTAAAGTTTTAAAAGTTGTCAATATGCTAGCTTTTTAGGCTATTTTGGAGTTTACCTAATATTTCAGGTACATGCTAGCTATTTTGGCTAATTTAGGCTTTTTAAAATGTTTCTTGACTGTTTGGGCTTATATTTACATACTAGCTGTTTTGGCTAATCTAGGCTTTTTTGTAGTTTTTTTTAGGCTAATTTGGCATTTAACTAATATTTTAGCTGGCTATCAGCTTCAGGGTTTTCAGCTATGCAGCTACTTTCAGCCTTCTTAGCTATCAATTTCAGCTTCTTCAGCTATCAGCACTAGCATCTTCAGCATCCAAATTCATCTTACAGCATTCACACTAGCAGTATCGCAGGTAATGCTATATATCGAGTTCATAATTATGTTAAAAAGTTCTGTAGCCTCAACTTGGCGGGCCAAAAGTTAACTTTTGGCGGGCCAAATTTGGCCTGCAGGCCCCACTTTGGCACCCATGGTTTAAAGTATTAAACATAGTTTTCAATTACACAGAAGATCCAATTGAGAATTGTCGTTACAGGGAAGTAGCACATCGACATGTTGTTTTAGCAACTTCCACAGAATGGAGGATAGATACATTTGTACCCGTCTCGTCTTGGAGAAGGTTGTTTTTAAATCTGCAGATTCCTCTGAAGAAAGGCTCCCATTGAACGTCTCGCGTCCCTGAAGCTCAGTCCAGGTCTTCAAAATAGACTTATTACCTAATTGTAATGTAATTCCTGAGCTCCCGAGTGGCCAGCTCACATGTGACCATGACCATGAAGTTAGGTTTAACCCAAATACTCACTATTTAAAGCAATTTTTTCATGGAAAAACAGGTCCAAACAGAAACACTCATTTTTAGGAAACCTTTACTTTTTTGTGGATTTATTTTGTTCCTCACATTGTAAAATAATTAACAAGAAGACCTGGAAAAATACTTCTCCCACAAGTCTGATTTTAGACATGATTATGATCTGTCCCCCTCCTTCTCTTGTTTATTCTGCAATACGAACACAATGCCGTTATCCCTCTGACTTTCTGTCTGGCTAACTATCAACAGCCCAGCAGAGCAGTTTACCCCCTCACCACTTGTAGTATACATGCACAGTAATGTGGAGTAAACAGGCTTGACACAGACCAATTGAGAATGTGTGCTACAGAAACACAGCTCCGGCCTCAAGCTCTCTGCTGCTCTGCCCGAGCCCAACCACAAGGGCTTGACTTTAAGGCAAATTGTACCCACATCCAGGATACTGTTTCGCCCCAAAACCTCATGGACTCTTGTGCTTTGAGAAGGCTGTGCCAGCAGTTGGTAATAAATGATTGGGTTACCCGTTGAAAAGCCATATGGAGGAGCGCTGGCTTAGCTATTGTTGGCACTCTTCTCAGTCTGTTCAGATTACATCTAAGCTGCTTTTGTTAAAAAGGCCACCAAAGTGGCCTGAACTGCTATCATTTATTTTGAGATGTACTACGTCTGAAACCTTCAGATACATTTTTGAGAATTGTTGGAGATAGGTGGATTGTGGGATACGGGGGTGGGTTGTTTACATGGCCGCTTGTTCAAGATTTGACTCAGCACTTTTTGTTTGCTTCCTGTGAATGTGTTTGATTGGATTTAGCAAAATACTGATTCAAAGTGGATCAAAGCTCTTCTAATCTATGTCGATAAGAGACTTAAGAGCATTTTAGCAAATAAATACTGGTTTCTGTGTGCTATAAGTTAGTTTAATTCATACAAGACTTGTTGAAAAATCAGATCACTTTGTCTTTTCCATATCTTTTCACGAGATGACTTGTCTTTTACCCCTCACACCCTGGTGGGGAATACAGAAGGTGACAAAGCTAACCCTCTATCTTTCCTCCACGTCGACTCTTCTTCATTAAAAATGAAAACAATGGCTGTTGTCTGAGGTGCACAGGGTGAACGGTGGCTGAATCCCATGTGTCAGGCCTGCGGAACAGAGCTGCTCTTTATTCTGTGGGGTACCCAAGACGGAGCCTGGCACTGGACCCAACAGGCAGCAGAACACCACCGCACAAACCCATTAATATGTGGATGTGTGTGTTATGTTTTCATGTGGCTTTGTGCTGCGCTGAATCCCCAGGATGCTCACCCACCAATTAGCCACAACAGAGCCGTGCATGAAATAGTCAGGAAACATTGGGACCCTATTGCCAAGCCTTTGGAGGAGACTGGCAGGAATGGAGTGGTGCAGCAGTGTTTAGATAAAGCATCCTCATGGGGGCCGTAGGGTCACCTGATTATGTAGGACAGAGGTCTTTGGTTGGTGTCCAAGACTTCATGGAATAGAAACTACAAAGACTCAAACTAGTATTTCTGATTGGGAGTCAGTTTAGGTTAATATCTGGACTAGGGGTGTGCCAAAATATCGATATTGCGATATTTAGTCCTGCAAGTGATTCACTTCGTTTGAAGAGGCTGTTGAACGTTATTTTTGTCATGTTCCTTTGGAGGTAGATAAGGGGGCGCATGTTGAAAGACTGGCTGTATCGTGAAATCATCAATATTGTGAGCCATGTATCGCATCGTATCGTGAGGTACCCAGTGATTGCCAGCCCTAATCTGGACGGTTGTTTTTGTGATTTGTTATGTGCAAAAACGGAAAAACTGAACACAACATCATAATCTCCACAGTTGTTCATTGACAATACGAGCCTGTTGTACATAATTTTGGAGTCACCATGTCCTTATTTGCCAACGAGCTCTTTTGCTTTAGCTCTTCCTGCAGGTGTACTAATATGTGGCCTTCAAATGGCCTGTCTGCTCCTTTCATGAGGCTTGCAGACTGTTGCCAATATTATCCAGAATCCAAGTTCACACAAACGCGAGCGGAGTCACAACACAGGAGAGGTGCATTGTGGTCCGGATGTGTCCGGACTCCAAAGTGGCAGCTGTGCTGTAAAAGCGGAGAGCTTGCAGAAAAGAGTGTTTTTGGTTCAAACTCTTGAGTTATTTGCCACTAAAGTTGTTTACCTTTGTTCGACGGCAAGCCAGCGTTCCCCTCGAATGTCATTGTGACAAATGAGGCAGTATTTTGCAGCTTTATCTTGTGGCATTGGTGTTGGTATCATTCTTGTTTTGAGGGCCTTGAACTTTGTACGCTTTTCCAGTTTGTGCTGAATCCCATAAATTCTTTATCAATGAGTTAAAAGGCCACGCTCTGTAAATAATGTATTGTTCTCAACTTCCATCACAAACGGTTAATTTTAGCCAAATTTCGTTGGATGTTCATTTGGAACGTGTGCTGCTGGAATCACACGACAACTTGCCAGATTTAACATCTGCAGTGCAGAATTGGAAGTCCTTTCCTTGATGAATGTGCTCCAGTGTTCACTGCCAGAGTTTAATGCAGGAACCGATAGACTCAGACACAATGCAACAGTCTGCTGCTTCGGGCTCTATTGGACAGAAAATATGCCTCACTCAAAACTAAAGCAGACAATTTAAACATGCACTCATAGAAAGTGTCAAAGTTAAAGCAAGAACTTTAAGTTTACTCATTTAATTTTATAAACCATCTTGGTGCTACCTATCGATGTGTTGTTTCTGGATTTCTAATTTAAAATGATGAGATTGCATAAAAATCCAAACCCATTTAATGTGAGTTTCTATGAACCATGCATTCAAGCTATCAGTGTTTCTTTAAAGTGCAGAGTAGATTTTTAGCGAATGACATCATTAAGTTCTTTCACTGAGAGATATGACCTCATTGCTCTTTCTGATGAATTCTTGGTTGTTTGAGGGATGATAGTAGATCTGTGGAAATCCTTACAGCTTACTTTCTCCTGTCTGATTGTTTCAGATATGGACATTAGGAGCTAAAATAAATTGACTGCAGAAACCACAGTACCAATAAGGCTTGAACACTTCATCCTCTTCTATTTTTAAGATTTAGAATGCTAGTATAGAGATTTTGTGTTAACTTTTCATTACTCTACAAAACTTCCGGTGTGTAGTGAGTTAGCATTTGGGTTCAACTGAAGCTGTGTGGAGTTTTCTTTAGAATTTTTAAGTCAGATTTAGATCAACTGCCTCTCTGATTGAGATTTATACTCTCCTCACCCTGGAACTCAGCATGGACTCCACCTAAGTCCAGACGATTTCGCAACCTCACACCATCTGTTCTGGCCCTCCTTGTCCATGTTTCACTTGTTTTACTTGGACAGCGTCCTGTTCCTCCAAAACATCTCCTCAATGTTGTTTCCGGGTATTTACACTGCGCTCTAATGCTGTTTTATCATATCAGAAACTGCACTTGTGGCCAAAAACACTAGACTAAACTAAGCCTTTAACTACACGTTTCTCCATAATGCATATATACTTATTACTTTTAGAATCTTTCAATAAAAACAAGAACAGCTCTGAGACACAGCAGCTTGGCATCACACTCAGATTTCAGGATTCCACATGGAGGAAGTTAAATACGAGTCCTCCCACTTGCAGCTGCTGAATTTGGTGTGCAACTGTTTTAGTATCCGACTGTTTTGTTATTAGTATTACATGGTTATTTCTGAGGCGCGTTGGTTGTTGAATGACATATTATCCATCAGGTATAATGCAAAAGACTGATCACAAGGCTGAAAGCTGCAGCAAAGTGGAACAAATGTTTGAAATTCCCATTTATTCATAAGGCATTCCAGTGAGCAGCTTCACAAACAATAAAACTAGCGCCGGGTCGGGGGTTCCCGGTCGGGGGATTTAAAAACTAATCTAAGGACAGACGGGGGACACCTGTGCCCCACAAGAACGCAGAGGATTATAGAGCCACACTGCGCCTAATGAGGGGAGGGCACCTCCAGAAGATCCCTCACACAACTTTACTGCTTTCTCCTCATAGTAACTCATTTTATTCAATGTTACACCATTTTAGGAAATATTCAGGTAAAAATGTTCTTTTTTTATGTCCTATGCCCAACACTGAAGTACAAATGCAGCGTGAAGTGAAATAGCCTCGGTGGGGTTCTTGTGACAAACTCACGGTCGCTTCAAGCACACACAAGTGCGTCCAAGCATCCGACTGTGCCCTCCCCCATCCCCTTTATTTGGGTGTCTGCTTTAACAAATGTTTTTAAAGGAACTTCCTGGGGAGCTGAACAGGTGTGGGATAGTTGTTCTCGCATCCCGTAAGAACTCCTCAGATTTCCGTTTTTGTGAAAGTTATTTTGTCTCACACTTTCCAACAACTTTTTCGTCTCACACGGTTGTCTAGTCAGTTGTAGAGGTTGGAGCTATCCTTAAATAGTTCCTGCTGGTGGAGATTACTCAAGCTGTAGAATGTGTTAAAAGTAAATTGTTTAATAGAAGTCTATTTTTTTCTTACTTTTAACCTGGTGTTTTTGTGTCCCCTTTTTCTCTAATTTTCTATTTCTTGGACATGTATCTGACATTTCTTAGTATGGTGCCCACATGTAGTATATCGTGTCATGAGTTACTAGCGCTCCATTTGTGGGACTTGTTAATAAGTCATACATGGGTGTGTGGGTCCGTGTCCTCATCATCAGGGTGGTCTTCCATCAGGTACCTAACCCTCTTCAACTGTTCCCCATTAGTAACACATATGTGCAGACAGGGTTGTTGTGGATATGGGCTAACGGGATCCTAGCGAGCTGAGTGCCTGTCACAACTCATTAGTATTTGGGTGAAATGAAGACTGGTAGAAGTGGCTCTTTGCTTTAGTTGGAGTCCCACCAAGCAGGAAGACCACAGCAACTCTACAAAACCACCCAAGAGCTTTACCGAATGGTTCTCTTTAGAAGTGGATCCTTGTTTTTTTTAAGCGTATGATTACGTGTCTGCTCTATTGTGAAAGCGTAGGAACGGAAGTGTGTGAGTTTGGTTCCTGGTCAGTTGCCAGGTAGAATCAATGGAGCCCCTCTGGCTCTGAACTCCCTTTGGTCAGCAGAGCAGTGACGGGTTTCTGCTGAACACGACTTAGATTTCCTGATCAATTTTCGTGTGGGAGTGGATGAGAAGACATTGACAAATATCTCTTTAACCTCTCACCCAAAGACTGAAATTACTTTCCCATAAAAAGGGAATTTGTTGGAGAAAAACAATTTAAAGATGAATATTTTGAAATTGTATTGCTTCATATGACATAAAGTAAGCAAAGTTTTGATGGTTTCTTTGCGTTTCTTCCCGATTTTGCTATACTGTCCTGATTATACCATGTGCTATCCTAGGTATGTTGATGTTGGGAGTGGGGTCATCTGGACCTCGCAAGACAGTGCACTGAACTTTTTTTTCCTAATGATTTTTGATTTTCACTGGCAGACATGAAATCCTGTCCACCTTCATCCACATTTGTCATGGAATTGATAACACTTCAATGCAAGGCTTTGGTCATCTGGACCCCATAAGACAAGCACATGGGTTAAGATATTCTGTTGACTTCTTTATATATATATATTTTTTTAATTATTCATAAAGTTAAAAAAATAAAAAGATTTAGACTGGTTTACTGCACAGCTCCAGATGTTTTGTTTGGAGGTTACTTGTGTCTTTTATGAAATTTTGCCTTGACGCAGCAGGCATATCAGTTCTTATGCTCTGCCAACCTTTAACAATTAAAGGCAAGCAGTATTTTCACAAATACATTTGTTCTAACTGATATTACACCTTTATTTTCGTAGAAAGCAACTCCACTGTATTGTCAACTGTATTTGGTTTAATCAGCGGAGTTCTAGAGATGTCATAATAATAAAAAAAAAGCACAAGTAGTTGTTGGAATAGACAAAACAATAAAGTCAGGGAAATAATTTACTTTTTATTGTCAGCAAGGTAACAGTATGGGCTTTACTGTGCTCCTGTACTGTTTAAATTGAGCTGTAATTAAAGCAGATACACATGATGTGGAGCCACATCCTGTGGCTTCTGATCATCAGTCATGAAGCACACCCATTCAAATGTTAATTATTACACTGATCAATAAACTTCATTAAAAAAAACACTTTTAAAAAAAGTGTCTCATACTAATAAAAACAAAGCTCTGGGTTGGACGTCTCATTCGGAGTCTCTGGCGATTTTAGTGTTGCTTAATCTTGGAAAGCGGTCTGTTCTGGGGATTCTCCTCATCTGTCTTCTTCTCACTCCCCCTCTGAGCTTTTATGGAAAATCCAGGGGAGGAAAGTTGGTGGTTGAACACATTGATGGATGATCCTGCCCATGACTGCAGAGGGAAAAACATTATATTATACTGTGCCTATTCCAACTTTTTCATGGTAATAGCAATCACAGTTTTCTCTATTTTACTCAATTCTATAGATGAATGTAGATGTTGCTTTTTGGTCTTACTGTTGTTGTTTGTCTTTGTACTCATTAGTATGTTCCTGTTCCTCTTTTTCCTCTACATTTTTCATGCGCTAAACTGCAGGATGCTGGTACTAAATATGCTCAAAGTGGTTTTGGATGAGGGAAGAGTCAATCGGTCTTATCTGCATTTTGGGAAATGATCCCATTCGTTTGTCCACAGTATTACATTCAAAGAGGTGTTAACCGATTTAACCACAAACCATTTGAGCACTGGATGCCCTGACATTTTAATCTGATGCCAACAGACTAGGAAGGAGACTAAAATTATGCATTTTCTCCCCTCCTGTATGAGCAATATCTTCAGACATCATCTCCTCACAAACAAGACAACCAATATATGCATAAATACACCATAATATAATAGCAAAATACCACAACTAGCTGATGAAAATGAACTGCTGGTAACAGTTGTCAGACATAAAGCTCTTCTGTAGTTTCCAGGGAAGTGCGGGATATTTATTCACAAATTACAGAAGTATTTTTTTATTAAAGATGAACAGTTTCGAGCCTGGGGGGAAGGATTTGATTCAGTTTGTTCCTGCTGAGCTCACAAATGTTAATGAGTTAAGAAGTGTTTTTCTTAGGGGAAATTCCTATACAGTTGTTGTTTATATCACTGATTTGCAATGCTGGTCCTCAGATGCCTCTGCCTTGCATTTTTCTTGTTTATCACCCTGTTCCAACATGTTATATTCAAATTCCCTGTTTTAACAGTCTTCTTTGGAATTTGTTACGACATTGAGTCAAACGAGGCATATTTGAGACATGGTGACATGTAGCAGATGGAGCAGGAAGTCACTTTAACAAGTCAAGTGCCTAATTCCAGCGTAGAAATTTTCTTGCCTTTTACTGTTGGATTGTTTGTGTGTTTTAATTTGATTTATTAAGGTGAAAGTACACCAGGGTATTTTATTTCTTCAACATTGGAAAAATGTTCACTTTAAAATCATTAGAATATTAATAGAATATTAACCCTTCCGCTCTCCTTAGTTTGTTTACATTAAGAATG
>NC_050532.1:17119085-17124358 GCF_002922805.2 Oryzias melastigma
TCTTCTTTGGAATTTGTTACGACATTGAGTCAAACGACGCATATTTGAGACATGGTGACATGTAGCAGATGGAGCAGGAAGTCACTTTAGCAAGTCAAGTGCCTAATTCCAGCGTAGAAATTTTCTTGCCTTTTACTGTTGGATTGTTTGTGTGTTTTAATTTGATTTATTAAGGTGAAAGTACACCAGGGTATTTTATTTCTTCAACATTGGAAAAATGTTCACTTTAAAATCATTAGAATATTAATAGAATATTAACCCTTCCGCTCTCCTTAGTTTGTTTACATTAAGAATGGGGTCATCTGGACCCCCCAAGACAGTGCGCTGAACTTTTTTTTATCTTTGATTTTTGAGTTTCACTAATGTCCATGACAGACATAAAATCCTGTCCATCTTTGTCATGGAAGGAATCACATATCAATATGTGGTTGGAGTCAACTGGACCCCAAAGAGAGCGGAAGGGTTAAAATACCTCCTCCTTACTTCTTGGTTGATTTTGATCTCTTTATAGCATTTGACCTCTCAAACACAGATTCAAAAATTGGCTCATTGGGCTTCATGCCGGTAAATATACAGAAGCAGAAGGTCGGTCATAAAATATAAACAATAGCTGATTGCTAAACTAACTAGACAGACTAAATAAAACTGAGTATCCCTGCCCTTAGACCCTCCTTCCTGGTAAGGAAAAACTCATTGGAAAAAGGAGTTCCAGGAAATTCCAGGAAAAAATAAGAAACCTTAGAGATGCCCACATGAAGGAGAGATCCTCTCTCAGGACGGACAGACGATTTACCAGGAGTATTAAAGACTACAACTACGTATTTCAATAGAGGGGACAGGTGGGGGGCAAGGTCCACAGCCAAAAACAGGAGCACAGGCCGCTCCCCCGAAGGAGAGTGGGAAAGAGGAACAACACGTGAATTGCACTGCACCAAACAGAAGCACAGAGAACTAAATAAAGAATAGAAAGGAGAAGTAAATGAGAATAGAGAACAGAACCCCTAGAGCTGATGTAGATGATAACAATGGCAATCCAGTAAATGAAGGTTAAATTCCCACAATTTATCTACACAAAGAGTTTAAGTGTACAAACGTCTTGTTAGTGCCATTATCACAATCTTTGGATATGTGTTAAAACATTTGTCTGAAATGTTGGGATTGCCCTTCATTTTCTTAACTCTTCTATAGAGATGACCGATCAATCTACACACCTCTGTTTATGCTGACTTTTATTTTCTTCTTGTCTTTCAGAATTCAATGAACCTTCCTCCAGACAAGGCACGACTGCTGAGGCAGTACGACAACGAGAAGAAATGGGAACTAATCTGCGATCAGGTTGGCACCAATCTTTCCTATGATAACCTCAGTATCTTTAATCAGTATATAAAACGCCAACTGTAGACCGTTCCGTGCACGACAAGTTTACACTTACCCACGGCTACATTGCTCCTTTGCTTTACTCTCCTGGTCAAGTTTTGAAGCAGCCGGTTAAGGCAAGCCATTGACATCATACTCCAGAGGCTGCTTGTTGCTCACTGAGCTGATCCCTGAAAGCCTCGCACAGCCTGCAACTTCACTGTCACACTTTCTGCCTTCTTGAGCTGCGATGGAAAGCGGCCATGAGATCAAAACCACCACCCGCTCAAACTGTATTGATAGCCACTGACCCCGAAGGGAACCGTGCCAGAGGGAGCCTGTCTGGCTGCTGTCCAGTAGGCAGGAGTCCTCCTGGTGCCAAATCCAGAACTTTAAAGGAAAGAGTTTCATTTTTGGTGTAACCATCCTAAAAAATTTTTTTTTGCTTAAACTTGGCCCCCAACCTTTATACCTTTTTTGCAACAGAAGTACATACACTCAAGGGTGTATTAAACCCCTTTATTTTAGACATTTGTTTTGTGTTTTGACAGTTGTTGGCCTCGCTGCCTACCCACATGCCTTTCTGCAAAGAGTGCATCATCTTATCAGCTTCTTTACAGTTTGGTAGAGCGGAGTAAGATTTCTTTAGGTGGAGAAAGATTTTGAACAGTGACTGCATCACCCTTGGCCATGCCGCTCTCATCTTTCCTGTTTTTGCAGGACAGAATCTCAGGCACTGACAGACATGATAGTTTCGTTTCAGTATTTATTTAGGGAGGGTACACAGCTTTAACAGGATGTAGCCCGCTGCAAAGATCCCTTTCTATCATGCTGGTAGATTTGACTTCTTCTTTTTGCATCTGGTTTGAAGCTTTATGGATTAGTGATCCAATAAAGTCGATATAAAAAAAAGTTTAAATCATTCAAACATATTTTTCTTTATTTTTAATCATTTAAATGAAGCATATCAATAAATAGTCATTTATGGGAACTAAAAAAGTTGGAATTAACTTGTATTAAAAAAAAGATGATTTAATCTCTGGTCTTGCGATGGTCAATCTATTTTTGTGTATTGTATAGACTTTGGATGGCAGATGTCATGTTTTTTAAGTGGTTTGGGTTAAGCAGGTTTTTTTGGTTATCTTGGTCAATTGTGTCACCCGTACAGTCGGTCGTCTTTTTGTAAAAGGGGAACAAATGGTTTTTGTGAAACTTCCAGGTTGCTTTAAAGGCAATCAGTGATATTTGTTTGCCTAAAGTTTATTTGGATTTATTATAAAATAAAGTTTTATTACCAGTAAATAAAATAAATCTCACTGTAGTTTTCATTGAACTAAAATTCAGGTTCTTGGGTAAGTCGAGTCTATTTTTTGCTACGAAGTTCAACTGTTCATCTGGTTGTCTGAATGATGGCCATATTTGCTCATATACCAACCAACCCCCTAGTGGCTACTTGATAAATTTCACTTGGCTTCTGTTACTTTTTCTTCAACCGAAAAGCAAAAAAGTTAACTTTAGGTTGATTTAAGAGTAAGTTGCAGGAATTGTCAGTTTATCAAAGGGTCGTTAAACTTTTCTTTTCTAAAGTGAAGCATTTGTGAAGAAACCGCTAGGAAAGGAAGTGTGAATAAACCGGATGCTAACACATGATCTAAATTTTCTCTAAGGGATTTATTTAGATCATGACACCACAAATATATCCTTAGTGTCATCGACAAGTTCTATTTTACTGTTTAAGATAGATGCAGATAACAACACCTCCATGAGACATTATTATTAGCTTGTAAAAAAGGCTATGATGTCTGAACATAATATATAGTTTATTTTAAAAAAGCCTCTTAGCATTTCTACTGTTTGATATGACTGTTTGAAGGAATTAACCAGAATGCATTTTGGGTCTATGACCTTTTATCCCCGAAACGACCTCCGATCTCTCACATGATGCGGTTAGCCTGCTGAGAAGTGATTCTCGGTCGGATCCAAATAGTGTTTCCCGCTCAACACACTGATCCAAATCCAGCACTAATCTCCTGTATTTATGGTTATTGTAGGACATGCACATCCTCGCATGTCCTCTCCTAATCTGCAGGTAGTGCCTTTGTAAAGTCTAGATTAAGATTAAAAAAGATATGATGGTGGCTTACATCCCAGAATAGACAAATCAAAGGTGACTTAAAAAAACAGAAATCTAAAGCTTTATTTGTTTATTTCAATGTACTGTTTACAGAAGTTTAAAACTGATTAATCATGCTGACAATATTGTCATTGTTTTAGTGTATAATTAAAAGCTTTCACTTTTTCCTGTTTTCTTGGCTCATCTCATTTCTTTTTTTCCTCGTTTGACAGGAGCGATTCCAGGTGAAAAACCCACCACACACATACCTCCAAAAGCTGAGAAGCTATCTGGATCCAGCCCTCCCAAGAAAGGTGAACACCCGTCTAACATCCTGTCTGTCCTGGTTCAGTATCTTGTCTGGGACATCTCTACAACTGAGGAAAGATTACATGCAAGGTTTTGGGGGGCAACTGCCCAGCAATTTAGGGGTAAAACAAAGTGACTCAGTGCAAAAGTGTGGAAGTTGTTGCAGAAATCTTATAGTTGAGGTCTTTTTGCCAAAAAGACCATTAAAACAGAAAAGTAAACTGTTCATTTGGAGGTTTAAAGAATGCCACATTGGAGGTTTGCATGAGCTAACAAAAAAACAAAAAAAAAGTGTCTTAGAAGTGTATTTTTTATGTATTGAAGTAATACTCTTATCATATCAGCAGACAGTTCTTGTTGTTTCCTTTGACCGCTCCAAAGGAAGCAGAGACAGTGGGAGGAGGGTCTTTATGAAGACAAGTCTTGGCGTGCGCTCTAGCTTTGCCAAAATGAAGAATTTTTTTTTTCAGCCTCTGTCTCCGAGCTGCAGGGGGAAACTTAGAAACTGGCCTCAGCGATGAAGAAATTACATCCAAGACTCTAATCTGGTTACAGAAAACTGCATCTCCCTGAATAATTAATCGACTTTGCAAATTAGAGATTTGAAGATTTTTGGCAACAAGAAGAATGGTATTTTTTTAGGAGAAAAGTTGTTAACTTTTTAAAAATTTCAGTGACCCCAGAATGTGATTACTTTTATCTATCAATCATAAGGCCACACCCCTGTTTTTGCACAATTCTTAAAGGGTAACCAAACCCTAAATTAACTTTTTTTGTCTGTTGACCTCTATAAATGGGGCTTTAAAAGTGCTTTATGTTAGTCATTGCCAAATTTTTTTCAAATTAAAATAAACTTGTTTAATTCTTGAAAATATAGTCAAAAACCGTTGGTTGAAACGAGGTACTACATCTGAATCTTGTGATTGGTCAGACCATTTAAGTCCCATGTCATTTTGTCTTGGTCTGCAGCTCCAGTAATAATAACAGTCCTGTTCCCCAGCCCCACCCCCCTGACTGAATTTTCAGTTTTCGGATGTGGATGGAGTCAGCCTCTAACTTCCCTGTTTGGTTACCCCTTAATCAAACAACTAAGAGGTTTAAAAACATGCCATGCATGATTTTCCTGGATAAAATATGTAGAAACACAAACAGAAGTTTCATACCAACTTCATTGCATCATTTTATAAACTGGTGGTCCGATTTATAATAAAGGCAATTACGACAAACTTTTTTTTTGAGAAATGCTTCTAGTGGTTGCTTTATGTCCAGTTACCGTATTTTCCGGACTATAAGTCGCGGTTTTTTTCATAGATTGAATGTACCTGCGACTCATACTCCAGTGCGACTTATATACGAATTTTTAATGAGATGAGATATGGACCGTAAGTGTAGAGTGTCCTCTTATGGCGATCTATGCAATTACTTTATTTACTTTAGTTATTCAGACGTGACACAGAGGACGAAGAATTTAACGGATTTAGTGATATGGAGTGAG
>NC_050532.1:17124366-17124963 GCF_002922805.2 Oryzias melastigma
ATCAATTACAGTAAAGGTACAAAATTGATGAGTTCTTTAGGCTATAGTTAAATAAAACTGTTATGTTATATAAATGCTACACCTTTTCATTTTTTTCATGACGCTAATATGTGAATATGTGTTGGCACATATTCAGCCTGTTCTCTATTCTCTTATGAATGTTATAACTTACCTTCCAGGATGATGTAATGCCGTTTTTTTCAACCAGTTTGTAAAATAAGTTACTTGAAAAAAATGCGACTTATACTCCAGTGCGACTTATGTATGGTTTTTTCTTCTTCATTATGCATTTTTTGGCCCCTGCGACTTATACTCCGGTGCGACTTATAGTCCGAAAAATACGTGTATATATATGTATATATGTATATATACATATATATAAAAGTTGCTAATTAAGTTGAGGTGAGCGGAGTCCCGTCTGGAGAACGGGGCTAGCTATTTTTTGCAGCTAACGGAGAAAGAAGAAATTGTGGCTACTTATGTTTTGTAGGTGCAGTAATCTCCCCTTATTTGCAGGGTGTTGGGGACCGGACATATCTGCGAATACGGAGAACCCCCGTTCCCGTCTCAACCTACCACTTAGCTTTCTGCTCCATG
>NC_050532.1:17125388-17130769 GCF_002922805.2 Oryzias melastigma
TGGAACATGTTGGAAAATTCACATTAGGAATGAATTAAGTTTATATTCCTAACATGACCTTTATCCCCACAAATGTGATAAATGGCTTAGTGAACAAGCAAAGTCACCTGTCCAGTGTGGTGAACTGCTTACCTCAGTGATGCCGACACATAATCCAATTCCTGACGGATTACACGTGTAAGAGATGTGAAAAGGACGACAGGAAGCAAGTGATGACTCAGGTCAACAAACAGACAGAAGAATGAAGATAATAAATGGCGCTAGTGTCTGCACGAGTGGACTTGTTCATTGCAACAAAGACCAGAAGCAGCTCTGTTTTTACTGAAATCTAGATGGGGAATATTGATACCACCCTCAAAGCTGAAGGAGGGAAACAGGCTCGGTCTCCCTTGAGATTAGTGAATGTCCAACACTCCAATCATCTTTTGATCTATTGTAAAAACGTTCTCAGTGGTCTTGTAATTATGATTATGCATTTTTAGACAAAATAAAATTAAAAAAAAAACAGTTGTTTTATTGGACAGTGTCTGCACAGCACTAGGAGTTGATTTGAGTTTTGTCTCTGAAATGTGGGCGGGACTGTTGGCATGGAGTAACCCCGCCCCCACTTCCCATCTTGAAGGACAACTGTTTCCAGAACACTCATGAAAATTATCTTTCTGGTCTTTTTAACCTTCTAGCACTCTTCTTACAACTGAGGACACATAAAGAAAATTAAGATTGCAATAGCTTTTCTGAGTATTTCTTTATTCAAATTGTGGTGAATCAGGAGCAGACGATAAAAAATGCATTTTGAAAAGACTTGTAGTTTCCTACTGCATTCTGATGCATCCACTTGCAAACAAATTGGTCCTTTAATTTCCTGGTCTGGCATCTGGCTTGAAACTACAGCTGGATAGCTTTGATATTGCTCACCATTTTTTTCTGCACGACTAATGCTAGCTTGTGGTTTTGAGGGGCTGTAAGCTAGCGGGAGAGAGTGTAAACAAAAAGATGATGGGAAATTAGTGCTGGGTTACTCCTATTGACTGTATATGGGAACTGGACACATACATCTTTTTAGCATGTTTTTGCTAATTTTACTTTTATGCTATTTTTTGCTGTGGCACAAGTTATTGTGAAATAATAGTGACTGTATAGATATGGAGCTGAATTGGTGCCAATATTATTTGAAACCCAAATAAAACAAATTGAAAAAAATATTAGTGTTTGGCCAAAAATTGTTTCTTAACTTTTTGCTGTTCTAAAATAAACTTTATTATTTTCAGCTTCAAATGTTCTGTTTTTTAGGTTTCGAAACTCAATTTTAAACCTTTTTTTTCAGTTTTAAATCTTTTTTTCACTTTCAACTCTTTTTTTTTTGTTTTTTGTTTTCGAATCTGATAATTTCAAAAGCATAAAGACGTTTTCGATGCCTGTATGAAACACAATAAGTTGGTGTTTTAAACGGGCTAGAACTCAATTTTGGACGCGCAGTTTGTACACAAAAAAACTCTGCTTTTTACACTCGTCTTGGACTTCAAACTATAATAGAACAGACAATACAGCCATTTTCTGGCTGTAATTGTCCAAGTTCTCAGAGTCCGTGAATGCACCGGGACCGACGGTACCACCCTCATCCATTTTGACTGGTCCTTTGTGTTAGCCCCGCCCTAATGTGCCACGACGGGGCCAAAAGTTTTGAAACTGAAATTTTCAGATTCTAAAATGAAAAACAAAGTTGAAAGTAAATTTTTGAAATGAAAATTTTAAGTTTTTAAGCCTAAAAATTTTAAAATTTTAAGCTGAAAACAATTAAGTTTATTTTACAATAGGAAAAAGTTTCTGACATTTACATTTTTTGGGCCAAACACCAATATTTTTTTTCCATTTTTTTGTATTTCAAATAATATCGGCCCCAGTTTAGCTCCATAAATAGACTTCATTTGGTTGGTTGGAATCAAAAGTGAATAATTTTCTATGGGTGATGTCTTACTTGCTCAGTCCAGTTCTCCATATACAGTCAATGCTTACTCCACCCCAGTGGTCCCTCACCCATCTTGGACGCAAATTGCTAATTATGTCTGCAGAAACTATGTCCTATTGTGCCTAAAAACTGCATAATCATACTTAAAAGACCACTGGAAACTCTTTTACAATGGACCAAAAGATGATTGACTTAGTTGTTGGCATGTCTTTTTTCTTTTGTGATTAACCTGGAGAGAATCTTCTGTAAACCGGGTGGAATTATTGACAGACAGTGAGAAAAACATTAAAATTTGAGTAAGGAAAGCAAATAGACATGCAGGGGATATTGAATAATGGAGAGAGGGACAGATTGATAGGGGGACAAAACAGAAGCACTGGAAAGGAGAGAGAGTTATGGGCTCCTTTCTGCATTCCTGATACATCCCCCTTTTCTTCAGACTCAAACAATTGCCACTTTGTGCCACTGTGAGAGCTGTGGAGGTCATTGCCTCTGCTTTCCATAGGCAGGCTCCGGTGCATTCCTGCGACCGGCTCCCAGCCAATGGGCAACCGGACGGAGAGCTACAGTCCAACTAGTCCCCAGAATGCATCAGCTGCTGATTTGTTTCCAGGATGACCCCTCCTGAGCTCACACTTCCCCAAAAAAAATTTTTTTTTTTTTTGGGTGATTTCCTCCCGTCCTTTACATTCTCTGTGCTGTCTTCTCCCTTTCACCGCTCCCACCTCATTCTCCTCCTTCTTCTCTCTCCGTCTTCTCAGCGGTGCAGCTGGTAGCACTTAAAAGTGTGGAGTGTGGGGTGTTCGGAGGGTGCTGCGAGAGTCTGCGCAGTACCCCGAAATATGCTGTGCTTCTCCACACGAGTGACTCCTCCCTAATAAAAACACTCTGGTTCTCATCTCCTCATGCTCTAGCCGCCCAGGCCTAGACGTACACTTGAGAGAGTCAGCTATGGGAACCACTGTCTTCTTTGAGGAAGTTTAAAATTCAGCTAGTTTTGTTTTCTCTTTGATGCAACAACCTTTTAGAAAGTGATTTCTTATCTCTGGTGTGTGCGAAACATATCTTTGTTACCGACGGTGAATATTCAATTCCTGCATCCTTCTTCTAGCAACTTTCAAATTTGGTTTTGTTGGAGGAAAATTGAACAGTTTTCCCTCACATTTAGATTTTTTTTTTTTTCTACAGAGACACTTCAATGACTTGAACGCCTGATGCTGATGTAGTTTTCTTCCCTTCTTTGTTCCTCCTCTGGTGTAAGAGATCCACTCCCTCTCATCAGGGATTTCCCCCATTCCCATCACCCTCTGAGCCCGTTGGTCCCCACTGGTCTTTCACTGGCTTGTTTTGTTCCTGCTCTTGTGTAACAGCATGAAGAGCCTTCCGCTTTCTTTTTTTTTTTTTTTTTTAGGTAAGGCAGATAACTCCCCGTCAAGATAAAAGCAGAGAGGGGCCAGCTCCCTTTTTCCTTTCCTTTTTTTTTGTCCTAACCAGTCGTTCGGCAGCTCGCTCATCTGTCTTGTCGGTGTATCCCTGAGCAACACGGTCGAGAATCCGTGTTAGGCTGAGCTTGTGAAAACACCAGCCAGCTCTGCTTTCTCGAGGCTTGCAGCTGTTTAAAGCAAAGGTGTGTGAGGTGTGGCTGCTCAACAACAAGATTGGACTTAAATAAAATCTTAAGCTTCATTATTTAATAGCCTTAGGAAAAGCATTTTGAGTTTCCTTTGAGTCAGCTCATCTTTAGTTCACGCTTGTTTTTCTGTAAACTCCTAAAGTGCTCCCTCCCTGTAGTTTTTAATCACTATCCACTCCCCTGAACATCTAAATGTCACTGCGGTTGCCTGAGAATCTGTTTGTTTGACTTCTTTGTCTAAAAAAAGAGATTTAAAACCAACATTTATTCCATCTCTGTGCCAACAAGCGTTAATACTTCATGATCAAAATGTTTTTTTGTCTCTTAGAAATTCAGACGGAGGGTGCAGGAGTCCACGCAAGTCCTGAGAGAACTGGAAATTTCCTTACGGACCAACCATATAGGGTGAGTCACAGCAGGATTTTGTGACACACTCTTTCTGCGACTCATGCTCAGAATGTTAGATTTTTAAAGGAAAAAAAGGAAGTGGAATTTCTTAGACTTGTAGATGCAGACGTTAAACACCCCCCCCCCCTTGGTTCCTGTAAGCACTTGGTCCTAAAATTACACCGAGATCAGGAAAAAGATCACGAGTGGTTGGAAGGAATAACCCGTTTTTCTAGCTGTAGTTTTACTTTAGTGTTTATGCAGAAAAACATGACTGTAGTGCTAAAAGAATCAGATTTCACAATAGATGAAGCGATGGATCATTTACCTGCAGTGTCAGGTATTCCAGTGCAACAAGCCTTAACCTGTGGTGGCTGATACTGATTTAGGGTAAGACTTTTAGGGGAGATCAATATCTCTCTGACAGACACACAAGTCAGTGTTTTGCTCTATTGACATCTGTCTCCAAGGACATAGATCGACGTTGGTGATAAAGCCTGTTGCATTCTGGGATCTGTATTTCTTAAATGTAGGGAAAAATAGAAGAAAATCAAATGTAAAGTTACAGTTACAGTAAAGTTTATTACTTTTGACTGTATATGAGAACTGGAGTGAGTAAGTGTGACATCCACCATTGAAAATGGTTTCCGTCTCCAACAAAATTAATAGGAAACTGTCGCCAAAAATATGAAAGTGATCATTTGCATGTAAATTTCTAAATATGTACAGCCAGTGATGTACTTTTTTCTTGGGCTCTCTTATTTTGAAAGCTGAAAATACATGGCTAAATAGCTGTACATAAATATTCTCTATGCCAAACTATTTCTGTTTTTATTTATCCCCCTAAAAGCCTTGGAAGCAGTTAAAATGCATGCAGACATGCAGAAATGTGCATCTTTGTGGCACGTATAATACGTGGCTAGAATGAATTTCCATCAGTTTTTGTGCTCGATTGCACTTAAAATACTTGCGAATAACATCAGCCAAAATGGAAACTGTTGGAATAAAATCTGCTCAAATGAAAGGTCAATATTTAGCCAGAAGACATCTGTTAGCATTGATTGGTCCAAACCGGTCTGAGTTATTGTTATTATGGCAACTCTGGCTAATCAGGAGTGAGCCGGTTGGAAGTTCACACTCCTACCTCTTGAAACATGAAATTTGTCAAAATTTTCAAACAAACAATGTGAAATCACACACTTTATTGAGGCATCTGCTTGGCCATAATAATTTACACTAAAGAAAAAAAATATCATCGAAAAATAAAATTAGAATTAATATGTTCAAAAAAAAGCTAGCAGAACAAGAAAGTTGTTCTAACAAATGGAATGACTCAGTAATAGCTGTTTATGTCTCATTAAAAGTCTTTGGAATTTTGACTGTTAGGACCAGAAT
>NC_050532.1:17131109-17143805 GCF_002922805.2 Oryzias melastigma
GACTGTTTGGACCAGCATGTACTTCCTATTTGGAACGCGATGGGGAGGAGTCTCTGAATCCAGTTCTCATATACTGTACAATCTATGGTTATTACACACGTGTACAATTTTCCTGCAATAGAAAAGCACAAAGGAGGACTAAAAATGTTTGTTTTTCCCAAAAAATTGTCAGTTTCCTAGGCAAAGGCAGCCTTACATGAGTTTGGGGAGGTGGGACAGCTTTTAATCTGGATTTGCAGTGGGATAATCCCTAATAAATTAATTATTTTAAGACTAAAGTGGCCTCATACAAGATAGTAAATCTTTTCTTCATAGATTATTAGTGACAATCACTCAATAAATAAAAAAATTAATCATATTTAAACAATATCTGTTACTATGAAGGAGACAGAATATTGGAAACAGGTTTTTATTTCCACACAAGCATTTTAGTGTTAAAAGTGTTGTAGGTGGATGGCCACAGGAGAAATGAGGATCCTGCCAAATATTGGGAGGAGAAATCAGTGGGAGCATGTGCTGGCTGCTCCACTTTAAACTATTGCAACAGAAAAATTACCAAACAGTCTGCTTTTTTTCTTCTTCTTCCCCCTGATTTCAGTGTTTTGTTTTGTTTTTTCCTTGCAGTCCTACACGTATTACTTGCATCAGTTTACAAGCCTCAGCAACAGTTAGAAAATTATCTCATTTGTCTGACAACACTGCCTTTCGCCTCTGCACACTGTTTACACTCTGATCAGATTTTGTGCCCTAAACCAAAACATTTTCCAGTCACAGCCGGAGACGATGTCCGTCTGGCTGACGGTTAAATCATCCTCGACAAAGATTACAAAGATTAACTCTTTTTAGGGACTGTGTGCTCTGAGGCTGCATCACATGAGTAATCTTGAATATCTAGATTAGACAATAAGGCATTACCAAGGAGGGGGTTAAAAGCTGGGGGTTGTTTACAGCAATACTTTAGCAAAAAATAGTCATCCCTTCATTTTATAAAAAGAAGTGTAAGCTTTGTAGAAAAGGTGGCTGTCTGACGCTGATCCCCGCCCGTGTCTTGACATGCCGCCCCTTGGCCGCCAACATGTGGTGCATGGGTGGATTCTCAGTTAACGTCCTGTGATAATGATTACCATGTGGGGCTGGTGAAGCCACGCCTCTCTGTCTCCTTTTACAACCCAACATTCCCAGCCAGGCAGTGCTTTACTGGGAACTTGTGTGAGCCTGATTCAGTCAAATGTAGTTACGCAGCGGGGAAGCCAATAAAGAATCAGCGAGCGAGTTTTTAAAGCAGTTCCGTCACTCAAAAGTCCACCTGTAGTTCATTATCTTTATGCCCTGCAAATTTTGGTGCAAATCAGGCCTGTCGAAGACATGGCCCCCTCTTGTCAAAGACTCTTGATAATAGCAGTGATAGGACATATAAAGTGAGTGCAACAGGTAGCACTTAATTTAAAAAAAGAAAAGGTTGATGTCCTTGTTCTTTACTTGTTAAAAACTTGTTTCACCCTCGTAAAACAAGCATCCACATTTTTGCAAAAATGGATGTACATACTGTATATTAGGGCTGGGAATCACTGGGTTCTCCACAATACGATGCGGTACGCGATACATGGCTCACGATCGCGATAAAGTTAAAGTCCCACTATTTGTCACACACCTAGGTGCGTGAAATTTGTTCTCCGCATTTGACCCATCCATTCATAATTTTCAGTTTAGTGTGATATATGTATTTATATATTCATCTATAACATATATTTATACTGATAGTAAATGCTTAGATAGATCTCCAAACATGTAGAGAATATGTGTGTGTATTTTGTGTTTGAGTTCTCTCTTGTGCGTCCTTTCCTCCAGGTGGGTGAGGGAGTTCTTGAATGAAGAAAACAAAGGCCTGGACGTGCTGGTGGAGTACCTCGCGTTTGCTCAGTATGCTGTCAAGTAAGTCGCAGAAGAACTGTCCCCTTTTTTTTTCCTCTTCAGACCTGCTGGTGCATCTCCTCGCAGCACCAGCACCACCAGCATCACCGCTGCTGCTGCTGACAGAAACACCGAGTCACTCGGGGCTCATTGCTGACACATTGTGCATTATAGCAGCCACACGCTTCTATTCATGAACAGACTGTGTGATTGTTAGTCACTCACAAAGTCCCTGTTCAGGGCCAACGAGCCTCGTCCTTAAATATTTTATTCACCCCTCCATTTCACCGTATGTTTAATAGTCTGTCTGCATTATGAATGGCTGGCTGTAAAGTTTTGTTTGTGCAGTGTTACAGGAGCACATTAAACTTTTGGACCTCTATAAGGCTGAAAAAAAGATTTAATAGCCATCAAGGGTAACCAAACCTGATCTTTCTAATTTTTTAAAAATTGGGATTTAAGGACGTGGATTTATTTTTATTTTATAGCTGCAGGCGAACACACTGATCCCTCAAGTTTGGTACTTTCCCCTCCTCTCCTGCTATTTTTCTTGAACGTTTGGAGTGAAGAGTTCTGACCTTGAGCAGTTTGTGCTGCTTTCAAGGAGGAATTATTACTTCAGGTTGAAGCTGTTTTTCACATTTTAAAAAAGCAAATTACAGAATTTTCAAGCGGTTAGAGAATAAAAAAGCACTTTTCAATTAAAAGTATCTAAAATCTAAGTTCAAGCAAATACAAATGAGTGTTTTAAACCCCTTGGTGTCATGGGTAAATGAATTTCATAGATCACCTTATCTGACCCTTCATCTCTTCAGATTAAAACAAGGACGTGCGTCTCAAACTTTATTCATAAAGCACTTTTCATGCTGCATGGAATCAACTTTCTGGGAGGATAAGGGCTTATTAATTACAAATATAATTATAGGTTTTAAACAAACGTATATGTATAATTTACAACAAATCTAACGATTTGTTGGTATGATGGGTACAAAAATGAATTTGTTTTGAACTTATTTTAACATGTCAAAATGATTAATTAGTTTGTGGATTTTGTGAAATCCTTTGAAATTTTTAGAACAAATTTGTGCATTTTATGTTTATGGACCCCAGGAAGACTAGTGAGCACTCAAATAAGCAAATGTTACAAGTAGCGCAAATTGCTTTAAAGATTTAAAACAATAAAAAGGAAATTATAAAATCCACAGAATACCCTTAAATCTCCTATATCTCAACATATTAATAAAATTTAAATAGAAATCAAATTGGAATCCTGGTTTAATGCTGATGTGAAGAATATTTTGGGGATAGTCATGTCAAAACTGGAGCTTTCCTCCTTTCATTTCGGAACTTTTTCCATTGCCTTAAAAAACACAAAATATTTAGTTTGAAATTGTAATTTAAACAGTGAACGTCTTCACTTTTTCCATGTTTTTATAAGGACGTGTTTAATATTAAACTTCCAAATATTCAAAAATATCGAATTGAGTCAAATAGATCTGAATCATTAATTTTATTATTATTATTATACATCACTGACGTAACTATAATAATTACAAATTATATAATCATTTCATTTCTGTTTTAAAAGCACCAGACAGGACTTGTTCTGTGGTTTTCTGCCATATTAGTAATGTTTAGACTATGAGGTGGTTAGACTTGGCTTTGTTTAGTTAACCATCCACGTAGCTTAGAAATGTTTATCTTACTGACTTGGAGTGAAATGTGGTGTATTTTATTTTTATTTACTTGATTTGAGGCATCAAACTAGGCAGTTTTAGGTCAAATTGGCATTAGATTAACTTTATGATTTCCAAATACTAGAGATAATGTTGGAGTGGTAATATTCCTCTTGCCGTGTCTCACGGTGACCTGCAGCTATGATGGCGACTCTGTGGAGAACGCAGACGATGCCTTGGATAAATCCAAGACCTGGAGCCGCTCCATTGAAGACCTGCATCGAGGGGGCAGCTTTCATCGAGGGGCCAACCTGCATCGAGGGGGCACCCTGCCTCCCAATGCCACCGGTAATGGCATCACCCGCTTGGGGCGCCATTCCACCTTACGGTATGTAAACATGCTGGCGCTCGTCGACCGTGACGAAGTGATACAGCGGTGACCTGTTAACCTGTTTCTTTGTTTGATTTGGGGCGGCGGCTACTGTTTGTGCTTCCCAGTGTTTGGTTAAAGCCATGGGATTATTTTGAGAAGTCACACATTTCATATGATGAATCAGCTGCTCCTTTGTGCAGTCATGAGGTCGGTAAGACTTTAAAGGGCTTAGGACACACGCAGTGGAAGGAATGCCTTTTCTATCTGTTTTTAAGAATACTTTTTATAGCTTATCAGACCGTATAGGACTAAAAATAAAAGGGATTTTCCTGACAATGTAGACAAAAGTTAAATTTTTTTAAGAGTGAATCTAAATGGCAAACAGTTAAAAGTAACTTCAAATCCTGCGTAAACAGGATTTCATGGCAGTTTCTTCACAAGTCCGTGCTAATGTACTGTATGCTTAACAGTACAAATCCCTTTTGTTCTTGTTTCGTTTCTGTGTTCAAACCCGTCCTTTCATTGTTTCAGGACATTATAGAAGAGGAAGGCAACATCAAATCAGCTGTCATAACAGTTTTTTTTAAGTTTCAATAAGTGCAGCAAAGTAAAGCTAGACATTTTTAGCTTTATACATGTTTTTTAAGTAATAATTAGGACTGTAAGGAGCACCTGAGCGCTCAGGTACTTGCAATCTGATCTTGAAAATTCGAGTACGAATGTTCACGGCGTCCAACATCGCTGATTCACGATTTTTTTTATAAATATAGTAGTGTGTAGTAAAAAAAATAAATCAAACAGTTGATGTAATTAACATAATTCCATCGGATTCTGAAGCGGAGAAACACAGCTTTGCGCTGATTAACAGCACAATTCTGTTATGGAAAAAAGCAACTTTTCTACCTGAATGTCACCAAAATGTAATGTTTAGAACGTAAGGTTTTGCAGAACTTTAAAAATTGAAAAACTCTAGAGAACATTTTCAGGATTTGTTCTTGGATTATCTAAAACAACAGTGATGTTTGTGTTTTTTAAACTGTTTGTTAGAGCTGAACCTAACCAGAAGGTTAACAAAAAAAACATGTATAAAGTAACAAACATAAATAAAAGTATAAATGAACAAATAATTTCCATTTTCATACATCCAGTAAAAAAAATACACATGGTAACAAACTTGCTAAAAAGTAAGAATCGTGGCTTGATTCCTGAATTTAATCGTATCGCATAAATTAGTGTCTGTTGCAGAGAAAAGAGATAAGAACTTCAAAAAATGTCATGTAAATGTGTAAAATTACTGCACCACTCAAACAAACCTTCAGTTATTTGTATATGCTCAGCTGGATATACAGCATATACAGTACATGTAATCCACCCTCACCGGGACTGATTCGTTTTTTTTTTTTTTCTTCTGTTTTGTCCCGGTCTTTTGTCCATAGTCATCTGTTCCCTTGTTTGCCACACTTGGACAGCAGGCAGGTCTCAGCTTCGCTCTGCTGGCTCACAGTCACCTTTGTGCATCCCTAAGACACAACCAACCCGGACATAATGGGCCGGCACTCACTCATGCATTCCTATAGACAGACGCCTCCTTTATTGTACTTTAACACCCCCCCCCCCTCCCTGCTAGAGCTGCTCAGTTTATTTGTGCTTCTGTCTGCGTATGGGATGTGAATTATGTGTACCCCCCGCCCCCTTGCACTTGACACTGAATTCTCCTTTCCTTGGAGCAAATGGCTTTTTTTTCCCCTGAGCTCATTGTTTGTGCTGCTTGTGTGGCTCCCTAAATGCAGCTCCGTGCTGACGTTAGCCTAGTTTCTCCCTTCAGCTGTGCCAGAGCAGAACATTAGCTTACTGCCAGTATAAACACAATGAACAGCTCATACCAATTTAGTGTTTAAGTTACTAGAGTAATCTGTTTTGTTTGTAAATGTTGTCACATCAACTATGAAGCAGGTTACGTTATTGTTTTTTTTTAGATATGTGTTTGCTACTCAGGGTATTTTTCCCCTTTAGCAGTTTAGTTTGGGTTTAAGCTAGCAAAGAATAAACAATACGTTGAGCTTTAACTCAATGTCTTCTTCAAACTGCCATCTTGAAGGACTCCAAACACACTGAGCTGCCCCAAGTGTTCCCAAAAAACACGGTATGTTCTGGAAAATTAGGAGTTAGCTAGTAGCATGTAGATGTTAGAGTTCAATATTTCAATACCTTATAGTGGGTAGTTTTTTTTTCCTTTTTGTTTGTTTTTTGTTTTTGTGTCTTTAGTGCTTTTTTTTTCAATAGTTTCTGATAATTAAAATGTTTTAGAACAAGAAGTACCAAATGTTCAAATATATTCCCCCTTTTTAAAATACATTGACTTTATTTTTTGTGGCAAATGTGGCAAAAAGATGTACTAATAAAATATAGAAAAATAGAAAAGATATATTGAATTCTGCAGTGATCCCAAGATTAGACAGGAATCTGTGGATCCTGATGTTTGCAGATGACATTGTTCTACGTATTGAGAGCGGACAACAGGTGGAAACACTTCTAGAAGTTGAAGGTTTGATCTCAAAAGGATACGGGAGCAAATCTGCTGCAGCAAGACAGAGTAAAATGAGAGTAGTTTAATGCTTAGTCAGCAGAGCGATGGAGACTGTGGGAAAGAGCTAGATAGGCATGTACTAGCAGGTTGGGAAGTTCCAGGTGTCATATGTGACCAACAGCGTGTCAGCAGGAATGAAAGGAAAGTTATAGAAGACTGTAGTCAGAGCCTCCATGTTTTTGATTAAGGGGGGAGGCGGAGCTGGGGGTAGCAGAGACAAAGATGCTGAAGTTCCCTTTGGGAGTGACCAGGATGGATAGGATCAGACAGGAACAGCTCATGTTCCATGTTTTGGAGAGCATTGGATCAATTAACTAAACTTCTATAATTTGTTACATTTAAATATATTAGTTTTTATCAAATTACATTTTTAAATTGAGTAAACGATCAACTCAAAATTTTAGTTTCATAAAAACGAATAATTTTAAAGGTAACAATTTGCAAAAATGTGTTTGTGATAGTTTACCATTAAGTATATGTTTTCACATTTTCATTCAGCTGTGAAAAAGGGTTTCTTTGCTAACTTTGCAGTTCTTTCTTTGTGATCCAAAAAAAGTTAAACTTGTTAAACTTATTTAAGTTAAGCTTAGCAGTTTTTCAGTTTCTGTCTTTGCTCTGTCATTGTCTATCATTACGCTTGATTTAAGCCAACAAGTTACACATCTAAACCAGAAAATCTTTCCTCACTAATAGTTCAGCTCCTAAATATTCTTATTGTGGCTCCTATGAAAGGGTGGAAATTCCCATTTTGTAATTTAACTAATTATTCAGTTTCTGTTCCTTAATAGGAATTCATTTTGGTCATTTTTTTCTTATTTTAAATCAATTATATATATTTGGAAATAGCTTGCTTATTTCCTTGCTGGTTTTAGAACTGTTTTTAAGGGATAAACAAACTAAAATAGTAGAAATTATTAGGTTTTTAACAGATATTTTTATCATTTCATGTAGAAAAGCCTACAATTATGTCAGAGTTTCATCAAGTTTATTCCAATTTTATTCCAACAGGTTTTTTTTTTATTTTTGGGTGAAAAATACAAACTTTTTTCTCAAAAGTTGTACAAAATACGTTTTTAAGGTAAACTTTAAGATGTTAGTTAGCTGAGCCTCCTTGAAGACAGCCTACAGTACAAAGTGTCGTAACTCACATTGAATCATTCCTAGAGGCGAGAGAGCTGACAGGAATAAGCCTGTATAGTAGCCTGAGAGCACATTTTCCCTGTCAAGTTGATCTGTCGGTAAAACCTTATAAGAAAAAACAAGTTTCCAGCGCTCTGCAAATCAAAAGTAAAAATAACTGTTTTATTTATTTTTTTGTTTTTTGGTTTTGGTCCCGATCCAATAATCTTTTGATTAGAAAAGCAATCCCACTGTTCTTTTAATCATGATTGTGTTGTTTTTAGTCAAAATCTGAAAACATGCCACTTTGTTTGACATATTTTCTGCAAAGCAGCAGGAGTTCATTAGAAGTTTGCCTCTGCAGTGTAAGCCAGCCCCCACTTCCCATCATCCATCTGTTTACATGTTCTCCAGCTAGCTTGCAGCCCCTCACAACCCCAGGCTAACATTAGAGGTGCAACAAAAACCGCGAGAAATATTGGAGCTATCCAGCTTTACAGTTTTGATCCGGATGTTAGCTCGTATGATAAACACGTACATGGATCTAGTTGTTCACAACTAGATGCATCAGAATGGAGCAGAGCAGGGATCATGAGGGGTTAACCTCTGATTCACAATGATTTAAATAAAGAAAAATATCTAGAAATTAAATTTTAAGCTTAATTTTTTTCATATATGGCTTCCATAATCAGAAAAATGCTGCAAAAACATGTTAAAAACACAGGTTTTTAAAAAAAAAATCACTGTGCTGCATTCAAATGATTGGCTGCTGCTGTGTGAAATGTTTGTAAAGAACATTAAATTCCAAACAACTGAAAGAAGCCATCCGGTGGCCCCTTGAGTGTCTGTCATCCGCGCTGCCTTTGTTTATGTGTTCATGCAAATCGGCACGGTCCCATTTGTGAGGAAGACTGAGTTATAGGAGGGCTCATTTGCAAATAGCATCTGTTTTGTTTGTTTATCCAGTCCTCCTGAATAATTTCTTTTTTTTTTGTTTGTTTTGTTAGCTACAGCACTATGTCAAGCAGGCGAACGTTAAAAAACTCCAGGCTGGTTTGCAAGAAGGACGACGTCCACGTCTGCATCATGTGCCTTCGTGCTATCATGAACTACCAGGTCAGCTCTGTGCAGTCTGCAGTCGAAGCACAATCATCTAAGTGGAAAAAAAAGCTTTTTACTTATTAATTTCTTTACTTTTCTCTGTGTCTCGTTCTCTCGTTTCCTTTCTTCCAGTATGGTTTTAACATGGTCATGTCACACCCGCATGCTGTGAATGAAATTGCACTAAGTCTCAACAACAAAAACCCAAGGTAAGTAAGTTCCAAACAGAATTTAGAAATACTCCACCAAAACCGATCCAGATGTTTCATAACCTCAGACACATTACGGAATGAGGTTAGTCTGAGTGGCCCGGGGTCAGATCCAGCGCGAGTGCTTTTGTTGCTCAGAGACGTCCTGACAGAAGCGAGGCGCCGCTGGCACACTCCACCGTTCTCGCAGACGCGTACTCAGACGCTACTCTGCGATAGCTTCTGGTGGAGTCGAGATTTGTTTGTGTGTGTTTTCACTTCATGCCCAAGGGCTGAAAGAGGTCCACAAAAACAGAAAGGGAATCACTTAACCTGTCAGATTCAGTCTCATCCGGGCAGAGAAAACCCAGCGTGGAGGAAGTAGACACGGCGTGCACTTTAGCACACTTTAATTCAGTCGACACAATCGCAATTAGGAGCTCTTTTGACATTATTTTTTCATTTTCCAACGAAAATTTTCCCTGACATATATGGTAGGGGTATATATTGGCAGTAGGATACGTATTTTAATTTTAAATTTTAATTAGATACAACTATCGCCAAATGAAATATTTTATTTATCGTTGAATCAATGTTTCCCTACACCCCTAATAAATGACATACTGATTTTCTAAAAACCTCCCCTATCCTCCTCTATGTTGCTGACTGATCCTGTTTGTACGTTTTTCTCATTTTCAGAACCAAAGCTTTGGTTTTGGAGCTCCTGGCGGCCGTCTGTCTCGTGAGAGGTGGCCACGAGATTATCCTCTCGGCTTTCGACAATTTTAAGGAGGTAACGCTCTTGCAAGGACGGCTAAACCACAGCAGACAGGAGAATGTCGTTCTCCGACTGTGCAGTTTCAAACCATGACTCGGCGCCAGAGGAATCCTCCCTCAGCAGATTCCTCGCTGCTTCAAAGGGGATGGCATCTAGGAAATTAGCCCACAGATTACGGCAGCACAGCCCAGGATGACTGGCGTAGAAAATAGTGCACGGTAACAGGATTCAGCAGGCTTAAAAGAGGAAAGATTTGTAACCGATAGTCTCGTCTGACCTTTTGTGGAAAAAGGAAGTGGACGGAGAGGAAAGAAGATCTTGATGCTGTGAAAGGCAGAAGCTCCACTTTGTAGCTTGCAGCCTACAAACACAGACTAACTGAAGTTAATGTAATATTTACTCTGCTGAATGAAATATTGAGTGTTACTCTCAGGCATGGTTGGAGGAAAAAGCAGCATATCTAATGAGATAAAGGCTGAATGGTGAATATTGTAAATGCAGTGTAAGGCTCTCTTTTTTTTATTTTTTACATTAATGCCATCAACGTTTTTTTGGGTGGCTTTGATGTGCTGTCACAGAAGGCTTGAAGATTTTGGAAAAACACGCCTCCCCTGCCTTTTAAATCCTTAATTGCGTGTCTGCGGAGCTGCCCTCCTCATGACCTGTCTGAACTGTGAAGCATCTCCTGCTTCCCAAAAAACAGACCAAAGGAAAACTTTTTCATACTTGTCACAAATGTTTAGGAAATACTGTTTGTGTCGCCCAGGACTGATAAAAAACCTGTTAAATTCACTTTTCTTCTCACATTTAGGATTGACTCATTTGTGTTTTTTTTTTTTGCAGGTTTGCGTGGAGGAGCAGCGGTTCGAAAGGCTAATGGAGTACTTCAAGAATGAAGACAACAACATCGACTTCATGGCGAGTGCAAACAAACTCCTTAATGAGTATCGATTGTGCCGCGATCCCTGAAAAAGCCCCAGAGCAGACCTGAGATCTGCCCCACAGAGCCAGACTGAATGCATTCCACGTTAATGATTCACTGTTGTAGAGGCTTCTAGAGAAGCACTTTGGTGGGTGAGTGGTGGGTTAGTCAGGTGCAAAGGGCGGAGAAAGGATGTAGATGAGATGGAGAGAACACTAATGAGTAACCAGGCCCTCTAATTAAACTGGTCGTTCAGAGGAAAGTATAAAGTGATGGGATGACTTCACCTTAAATCTGTAAGCTCTTGTGATGCAGCCATTCTGATGAAACTGATTTATTTTCTGAACGGTGAGATCACACAATCATAAGCCAAATACTGAGCATTTTAAGGAAGTGAAAGAAAAATGAATTGCTTTATCATGTGTGAACTGTAAATATAAGTGCGAATTCATCATTTTTAAACTTTTAACGTATCATTTGTATTCTTAAATTTGTGCTTTTATCCATTTTCAGCGACTTTGATTTCTGAGAAAGGAGCCTTATAAATGAAATGTATCATTATTAATAAAATTGTGTTTATATTTTATTTATAATATTTTAGCATTATGTTAGCTGTTTTGTCAAAATTAAACTTTAAAAAAAAAGTTGATTTAGAGTTTAGCTAATATTTTAGCATTATAGAAGCTGTTTTGTCAAAATTAGACTTTTTTCCAAGTTTTTGGGTTAGTTTGGCATTTAGATAATATTTTTGCAAGCTTTCCAATTCAGCATTTTCAGCTATCAGCAGTAACAGCTTCAGCAGCCACATTCAGCTTACAGCATTCACTCTTGTGTTATTGCAGGTAATGCCATTAATGTAGTTTTATTTATTTTACTATGAACTTATACATAAACAAGATTTGATCATGTGTTTTATTTATTTATCGGTTTAAATGAACCAGTCAGTAGCTACCTGCAGTGTCTGGTCTCTGAAGGTGACGTCTTACTGTCTGCCTTCTGCTTCTAATTCCCAGGTTGCGTGTATGCAGTTCATCAACATCGTGGTGCACTCGGTGGAGGACATGAACTTCAGAGTTCACCTGCAGTATGACTTCACCAAACTGTGTTTGGACGACTACTTGGATGTAAGCTGAGACAAACCTCTGCTTGTAAATGGGCTGCAGACATCCGTCTGAACAGTCAATAATAGCTTTTCCATGACCTCAACAAATCGTCCTTTCTTTAACCTAGCTTTGAAATGGCTTTCTTTCTAAAAAAAAAAAAATAAAAAAAAATTCCAGAAACTAAAGCATACGGAAAGTGATAAGCTACAGGTCCAGATCCAGGCCTACCTGGATAATGTGTTTGACGTGGGAGCCCTGCTGGAGGATGCAGAGACCAAAAATGCCGCTCTGGAGCGTGTGGAGGAGCTGGAGGAGAACATTTCACATGTGAGTGCCTTATCGTGTTTTTAACATGTTTTTGTTTCATTTTTCTGATGATTAGGAAATATATATACAGAAAATTAAACTTAAATTTGCTTTTAATTAATTAAATGTAATATTTATTTTAATCAGGAGCAGTGCACATTGACAAACATTTCATGAATTTTGATTTTTGCTAAAAAACTGTATATTTATACTGAAAGACCACTAGAAACACTTAAAAAAAATAGATCAGAAGACGATCTTTAGCATTCTCTTCTATAAGGCTCCATGTTTGCATCAAGAAGTGGATTGTTGTAACCAGAAAAGACATGCACAATGTTTAACACTCGACATTTAAGTCCTGACTGATTAGCGCGCTGCTGTAGGACTGAACATTCGTCACGTCCCCGCCTGTGTATATTTATCGGGTTGGATGCTGTCTCTTCAATAAGTTTGTGTCACTGCATGACCTTCTCCTCCTGATGTTCCTCCAGATGACAGAGAAGCTGCAGGACACAGAGAATGAAGCGATGTCCAAGATCGTGGAGCTGGAGAAGCAGCTGATGCAGAGGAACAAGGACCTGGAAGCCATCCGGGTCAGAAAAGCATCTGTTTTCTTTAGCGTTTCTGCATAA
>NC_050532.1:17144213-17156020 GCF_002922805.2 Oryzias melastigma
CAGAAAAGCATCTGTTTTCTTTAGCGTTTCTGCATAATTAATACGATTCTACATCTGAAGCTAAGCAGAACATTGTGTGTCTGTTATTATTATTATCATTTAAATCTTGATTTATTAAAGCTGAGTCATATTTTTCCTGTTATCTTTTGTCCATGTTTTCCCCCATAGGAAGCTTACAAAGACACCAGCTCCCAAATTCAGTCCCTGCGACAGATGCTGAAGGAGAAGGACGAGGCCATCCAGCGGCAGAGCAACTTGGAGAAGAAGATCCACGAGCTGGAGAAACAGGGAACCATCAAGATCCACAAGAAGGGAGACGGCGACATTTCCATTCTGGCGTCCCCTCCTGCCGGCGTGGAGGGCTTGACGGGGTCCACGGTGATGGGAAACGGGGCTGCTGTCAATTCCGATCATCTGGGAGCTGGTGGGGGCGTGGCCGGTCCACCTCCACCACCTCCTCCACCCCCTCCCCTGCCAGTGAACGGCACATGTGGGTTTGGGTCCCGGCAGGATTTAAGATTTAATGTCTGTGTAATGATTATTTTACTGTCCTCTCCTCTCACAGTGCCAAACGGACCGTTACCATCCGTTTCAGCTCCTGCTCCTCCTCCTCCACCACCTCCTCCTCCTCCGCCCCCCGGACTCGCCTCAGACTTGTTCCCTTCGGCCCCTCCACCTCCTCCCGTCGCCCCTCCACTGCCTGGGTGCGGGACGCCCACTGTGATCATGAACTCTGGCTTGGCAGGTAAAGAAAAGGGTTCCGATCAGGTTACTGTCATTAAACGCCATCAACCAACTCTGATGTTTTATCTGTGCTCTTGTCTGAGTTTGTGCTAAGAAGTTAATTCTTTCTCTTTTCATTTGCTGCTCTCTTATTGACCTGTCTGTGAATTGTTTTCCTTTCTCTGCTGACCAGAGGGACCCATCAAACTGTTCTGTAGGTTCTGTGTTTTGTCCTCGTTCCTTTCCGTTGTTCTCCCTTAAGTTTGGAACGTGGTATTTTCAGTGGAATTCTCCAGCTGTTTAAGGAACATTTTAAACCCATGGATTTTAGGGCTGCACGATATTAGAAAAACTTGCAATGTGCAACAGTATGGATCAATATTGCGATGATGACCAAAACAATTATTACATCATTTCACTACAGTTACAATTATACTCCAAATGATCCACGTCTACAAAGGAGGCGAGTATGTAACATATTAAAGAGGTCCATTCAATTGGTCAAATTTGAAAAAGGCTCCAATTAATTCAGATGTGTTACAAATATGCCCCAGTCATGAAGAGAAAAAAGGTTGTTGGGAAAAAAAAGCAAGTTTTTAGCATAGGCATTTATTTGCAAGCTCGTGCGTGACACCACAATAACTATGTAGTTCACTTTCAGCTTATCCCTTTCGGGGTCGCCACAGCGTAACAGCACCCACTGTTTCGCAGCAGTGATTTGGCAGAGTTTTTACGCCGGATGCCCTTACTGACACAAACCTGTATTTGAGGGGCACAGGGACCCAGTTAGGCAGCAGCGTCAAGGGTCTTGCCTAAGGACCCAATCTGAGTGGGGATCAGTGGACAGCCCTGGAATCGATCCCAGGGCTCCTGAGTGCCAGCCCTTCACCTAGCCCACTGAGCTACCCATCCGCTGACACCACAATAACTATAATGTCGTCAAAAAGATAGTAATTGCTCTAATAATAATAAGTGATTAGGCTACTGGATTGGTTGAGGCATTATTTTCCAACTGGGAAAAATGAAAGCAAAGCTACAGATAACAATTTGACCATAGTTTGTTTTGCTATTATGTTGCTATTATGTTATGTTATGATCTCAAGTGGGATCTCACTTGAGATCAGACGGGTTGAATTTGGCCCCTGAACCAAAATGAGTTTGACACACCTGATTTAATTTGTTAAATACGTCAAGCTGCCTAAGATTGTTTTTGCATGTGGTAACCATTTATTGGAATTTAAGACATCTTTTTAGATATGTGTATTGCTGGTATTGCGATGATGATAAATTTGTGATGTATTGTGCAGTCCTACTGAAATTATTTTTTTTCTGTATATCAATCTGAAAGAATCTATAAAGTTAACAGAAAACTAAAATTTATTGCCCAATTTTTTAAAACTCAAATGTCCTTTAAGAAGCAAAACTGAAAGAAAAATACCACATTTCAAACTTTTGCACGCTCCACTTTTTGTTGTGACTGTGAGTTTCTTCTCTCGCCCAAATGACGCATGGGCGCTTTTAAAGTGTCACTCGCATGTGGAGGCAGAGTGACCCGCGGCGGCACACAGCCGATTAAAGTGATAGGAACTGTGCCGGGCTGGAATGCTAATAATGTTTGCTGTGACAGCCTTATCTGCCTGTCTGTGTGTGTGAAGGCAGGGCGCCACCTCCATGGTCAGCTTCAATGAAGCAGCTGCAAATAGCTTTAATCTGCCCCATAAAGAAGTCTGTCCTCAGCCCTGGCAGGTAATCCCTGCCATATGGGCTATTTACTAAACTGGCACACCCTCCTGCCAGGAGGCGGCCTGTCAGACGCAAATATGAAGTATTTCGAATATAGCTGAGTGTTTCAGGAGATTTTATCTCCCCTAAACCATCACGTTCGTGTGTTTGCGGTCCCAGATCTGTTCCTCCCCCCTGCATGTGAATGTGTATTTGTGCAAGCTTTGATCGCAGATTAAGTTACTTTGTTGACTGCTTTGTATCTTGTTCAGCTGTTAAGATCAAGAAGCCTATCAAGACAAAGTTCCGCATGCCCGTCTTCAACTGGGTCGCCCTGAAACCAAACCAGATCAACGGGACCGTCTTCAATGAGATCGATGACGAGCGGATACTCGAGGTGAAACTCCAGCTCTCGTCTGAAGCGATGAACCTCCTGCTTCAATCCCGCTTTAACCAAGCATCCTTGTTAATTATTTTAGGACTTGAATGTTGACGAGTTTGAGGAAATGTTCAAGACCAAAGCTCAGGGCCCCTCGATAGAGGTGAACATGAGCAAGCAGAAGGTGATCCAGAAGGGCCCCAGTAAAGTCACTCTGCTGGACTCGAACAGAGCAAAGAACCTGGCCATCACGCTGAGGAAAGTGGGCAAGACAACGGAGGAGATCTGCAAGGGCATTCAGCTGTAAGACTCATTGACCCCATGAGGCTTTTTCCCTTTATGACATGAATAAATGATTTTAAAAAGATTTTTCAAGACCCACTCGGATCATCTTTTGATCAATTTTAAATGTATTTTAATTATATTTATGCTGTTTGTAGTCAAAAATGTAAAAAAAAAAGTGTCATTTTATACTTATATATGGTCAAAGATGTGGCAAGGACCAACAGTCAGCATTTTTAAAGCCCAATTTATAGAGGTCAATTGCCAAAAAAGTTGATTTTAAGCTTAATTTATATATATGTCCTTCATTATCAGACAAAATGTCACAAAAACGTCTTAAATACATGAGTTTCATTGGAGTGGGTCTTTAAAACTCACACTTTGGTGCCTAATAGATAAATCTTTTTGCAATACTTGTCACCGTCTTTCTTTGTCTGGTCGCCGTTCAGGTTCGACTTGCGGACTCTTCCGGTGGATTTCGTCGAGTGCCTGATGCGCTTCCAGCCCACAGAGAACGAGGTCAAAGTCCTGCGGCAATTTGAGAAGGAGCGCAAGCCCCTGGAAAGTTTGACAGACGAGGACCGGTTCATGATGCAGTTCAGCAAGATCGAGAGGCTCATGCAGAAGATGACGATCATGGCCTTCATCGGCAACTTCAGCGAAAGCGTGGTGATGCTCACGCCGGTGAGTGAGGATCCCAACACGCTCATCTTCAGCTGGATGGAAAAACCGATTCTGAACTGAAGCCGACCTCTTTGTTTTTCTGCAGCAACTGCACGCGGTCATCGCAGCGTCTGTGTCCATCAAATCCTCACAGAAGCTGAAGAAGATTTTAGAGGTCCTGCAGCTTCACGTGGATTCATCCAGTCAGATGTTTGCATGCTTTCCCTCTAACGTTTCTCTTTGGTTGTTCTGCAGATTATCTTGGCTCTTGGAAACTACATGAACAGCAGCAAACGAGGAGCAGTTTATGGGTTCAAGCTGCAAAGCTTAGACTTGGTAAATTTTACTAATTAAAGCCAGACTTTAAACCTATTTCCTCCTTTTAAAATGCTTTTTTGTCTCCTTTCCGAACAGTTACTTGATACCAAGTCAACAGACCGAAAGTTAACGTTGTTGCATTACATTGCAAACGTGGTAAAAGAGAAATACTCGCAGGTTTCGCTCTTCTACAACGAGCTACATTATGTTGAAAAAGCTGCAGCAGGTGAGCACCCTTCCTTTTTTATATAGTTATATTTGCAGCTGGTGATCTGTGCGATTGTTCAGTTTATCGTCCTCTCTCTGAACTCCACTTCTCCATGTCTGCAGTGTCGCTGGAAAACGTCCTGCTGGACGTGAAGGAGCTGCAGCGAGGCATGGATCTGACCAAAAGAGAGTACAGCATGCACGGCCACAACACCATGCTCAAAGACTTCATCACGCACAACGAGAGCAAGCTGAAGAAGCTGCAGGATGACGCCAAGATCGCACAGGTAAGGAGCACCTCCGGAGGGAGAAAGGAGTATGGATAGTCAGAAATAAGTCGTCCATTTTTTGTTTTAAGGATGCCTTCGACGAGGTGGTGAAGTTCTTCGGGGAGAACTCTAAAACGACTCCACCGTCTGTATTCTTCCCTGTGTTTGTGAGATTTGTTAAAGCATACAGGGTGAGTACACAAAAAGTCAGAAAGACACACTTAAAAAACAGCTATTAAAAAGCTTATAATAGTCGATTTTAAAAAGTTGTATCAACTGAGTGTTGATGTCTGTCATTTAGTCTAACCTTTCACCTGGAAAAGGACCTCATAGTCATCGTTTTCCTCGTTCTCTTCAGGCTGTCGCGCTTCATTAAACCTGCCGCAAACAAACGTTGCTGCGTTCTTGAATGCAGCCATCCAGAACTGTTCTGCTCCGGCCCACTGCTGCGCGTTTTCTCCTGTTAATGACTCTCGTCTTTGTCTTCAGCTCACGTCTTACAGTTTTGTCTTCAATCCTTCTATTTTAGAACATTTATTTTTAAGTTTTTAGTTCCAACACTTGACAATCGTCCTGGACAATCTGGAGATTAGAACTTTTACGTTACATGATTTTTCTGCTGGGAATACTTAATATTTTGATCTTTCAAATGACTTTTTTGCTAAGGCACGTGTGTCAAAGTCAAATTTATCCGGTCCTCCAGATCATTCTATTTTATTGTTAATAATTGCCTGATGTTATCTTGTGTTTAATTCTAACTTGTATAATTTTGACAAGATATTTATAGTTATTTAAGGTTTAAGTTGATTTATTCTGGGGTAATATTCTATATTTTGGCATTTACAAAGATTTTTTAGGCTATTTTCCAGTTTAGCTAGTATTTTAGCTATATGCTAACAGTTTTAGCTAACCGAAGTTTTCTTTTTTTTCTTTTTGTTTTTAGGCTAATTTGGCATTTATCTCAAATTTTTGCTGGCTATCAGCTTCACCGTTTTCCACCATCAGCTTTAGCAATTTTAGCATCTTCAGTGACCAAATTCAGCTTACAGCATTCATACTAGAATTATCGCAGGTAACCCATATTTATCTAGTTCATAATTATGTTAAAAAATTACATTTTTAAAGTTTTAAAAATGTAGTTTTAGTGTGTTCAATAAATGTTTATCCTGTTCTGCTCACGACCTAAGTTGTGTTTTGGATTTTTGCCCCTTGTGCGATTGAGTTTGACACCCCTGAGCTGCTGAGGCAATTTTCTGTTAGCTACAACTACACTTTTGTGTGTTTGGACCTCAAACTGATCTGAAATATAAGAAAATGTAAGTTTTCTTTTTATTTTTTTAGGCATAGTTATTTATTTTTTTTAAATAATTATTTCTAACATATTCTTCAAAAAAGTTATTTTAATATTTCTCAAATGTTGCTCGTGATTTTGTATTTTAATGCGACCTCATGAGATCTAATTATGTTCTTCATGTGCGTCCTCCTCAGCAAGCGGAGGAGGACAATGAGCAGAGGAAGAGACAGGAGCAGATTATGATGGAGAAACTTCTAGAACAAGAGGCCATGATGGAGGAAGACCAAAAGGTAAGATAACCCCCTCTTTTTCCCTCCTGCTCCCCCACCCCCCTCCTTGAGCTTTTTTAGGCCAGGAGGCTCACAGGGATCAAAGTGACCAGAAGGCAGAGCTGCACTTCCTCTCCTTCATCTTCATCCCGTCTCCCTCCAGACTCCCGTTCACAGGATTAGTCGAACACCAAACGCCTGCTGGGCGCATTTGTATCCGGCTCCTCCAATCTGACCCCCGCCGAGCCGCGTCACACCAGCTCAGGAGCTGTTTTAATTCTGTTAACTGGCGATGGGGAGCAGCAGGAGCTGATGGTTTCCTCCTTGTTTCCTCAGTCTCCCTCCCATAAAAACAAGCGGCAGCAGCAGGAGCTGATCCAGGAGCTGAAGAAGAAGCAGGTGAAAGACAGCCGGCACGTCTACGAGGGCAAAGATGGAACGATAGAAGACATCATCACGGGTAACCGCACCTGGATCAGGCTCACACACAAACACACAACTACACAACCCTGCATGTAGGATCTCTGCTGCTGCAAATTCAGTCTTCAGTAAAGACGGGGTTCTAAACCAACTAACATGAACTTTGGCTCTCCTAAAGTTTGGAATCAAACTGATGGCAGCGTCGCTCAGCTCAAACGTGTCTTCTTATCTGCTTTGTCTTTGCTTCGTAACACCGTCAGGACTGGATAAGACTAGAACTGAAAAATGAGACATTTAAACAATATTAACTCTCATGAAGAAAGTCTTTAAAACGTTCCATCTTCCACCAACAGGTCAGCAGTTTTTCAGAACTCTATCTTCAAATGAGAAACATTAGATATTTAAACATTTTCACATCAGGCAAACGTAAACTATGAGCTTAGAAACTTTATTATATCTTATTATAAAGTTTACAAAAGCAAAGCATTTTTAAAGACCCACTCTGATAAAAATTATGTGTTTTTTTTTTTGTTCTTGTGGCATTTTTCTGATATAGAACAGGGTTCTGCAACCTTTAACAGTAAAAGACCCATTTGGAGTTGTTTTCAACTGACCATAACCTAGTAGGAAAAAAGTCTTATTTTGATAGTACTTTGCATTCAATACAATGTATTTTTAAATAAAAAATATGACTTATTCTTATTTTGTGGCATGAATGAAAACAGAAACATAGAAATTATTTTTTTTATGTTTAAATGAATCTCGTATGATTTCCTTTCAAAATAAAAGAAACCTTGTGCCAATGAGTCACAGGTGGCTCCGGAGCAGCAGGCTCTAGACCCTGATATAGAACATATAAAGAATTTAAGCTTAAATATGCATTTCTGTGTATTTCTTTATTCAAATCGTCGTGAATCAGGATCTCTGGAGACATTATGTCCTAGAAAATGACTAATTTAGGGAACATTTTTAAAATGATCGGAGTGAGTCTTTAAAAGTTTGCTAAAATCTATGAAAAAAAACAACTTTTTTCATTGGAAGCCTATTAAATATATTGTAGAAAAATAATTAAAAAAACATGATTATCTTATAGAATGTGATATTTTTTTATTTGGGTTTAAGTTTTCTTTGATAGGTTTTAGGCACCAATTTGAAAAATTTTTTTTACAGACTCTTATTTTGAAGGGCATTTTTGGTGCAAACAGTAACCTGCTGTTGCTGCATTTCTGGAGCCTCCATCCAGACCTGCTTCGTGCTAACCAGTGCTAAACCCAGTAGAGATCTGCTCTTTCTTGTACTGTGGCTGTCATGTCATCCTGGCTGTTGTCCCTGTCCTTCTCAATGCAGTGCTGAAGACCGTGCCCTTTACCGCCCGCACCGCCAAGCGCGGCTCTCGGTTCTTCTGCGAGTCCGCTCTCAATGAGGAGTACCATTACTAAGCTTATAGATCGCTCTCTCTTCTTCAAGGTTGCTGGACGAAATATTGTCTCCTTCTTTTGTGTCCCACCCCCCCTCTGTGCATGCACCTTCACACTCCTTTTAACCTTCGACCCCGAGTCTCACAGGTTCACCACAGTCTCTGAGGACACTGAATGCAATTGTTGTGTTTTTGTTTGTTTTTCTTTTTTTTTTCCCACCCTGAGCATGACAAGGTGTTGACGTGTTGGATTTCACCTGCATGTAGCGTTCACCACCATTACCTCACCGACAAAAGCAACACATAATGTCACAGAGTTTCTTTCTCTGGAAAATAAAAACAGGCAGGGTGCTGCCATCTAGTGGCCTTAGATTGAAAACAGGAGCGTGAGTTTACAGCATTTTTATAAAAATAGTGGCATATATAGAAGAAGCATCTCCACTGCAGGTATGACCATTAACTGTATACGAGAACTGGACGGAGTGACCCACTTGTTCCTCACATTCCAAACGTTCTGTGTGCAACTTATTCAAGTTATAACCTGTCCAATCAGATGCTTTAATAAACGTTTGTGGTTTGGGGTTTTAAATCACTGCTTACTGACATCGTCTGGTTCCAACATGGTGTCTGTATGGCAAAAAAAAAGGCGACTGAATTGACTTCATGTCCTAATATAGGTGACATCACACTCACTTGGTCCAATTCTCATATACAGTCAATGAGTGAAGCAGTGATGTGCGTCTGTGGCATTATCCATTGCTTCTTTGTTTATAAGAGTTTTTCATTCGTCTGTTGACGTGATGTTGCATTGTTTTTTGTTTGCTGCATGCTCACTGCTTCATCTCTACTGCACTCCCTTTCTGTGCCGGCCCCCGCCTGCTGCCTCCACTCGCCTGTCACACGTGTGCTGTGCTTCTAAATAAATGCATGTTGTGTTTTGACCCTTCAGAGGTCCGTTTCTGTGCTGCTAACATGCATCCAGGTCGCTTCTTTATGGATTTTTTTCTTCTTTTTAGACGGTTTTTGTCTTGAAAAACTCTCCCTGGCTGCATGTGGTTGTTATTTATTTTTGGTGAGGGTATCCTCCTGTGCATTCACAGTTGCTCTGATGTTTGGGGGGGGTATTGAAATGGGCTCATGTCTTCTCTGCTGGTAGCCACTTTCCAAAGCAGTTTGGGTCCACTAATGGAAGCAGAAGTTTTGCAAGTTAAACCAGTTTAACATCCTCCAGCGCTGTCCCCCTTCAGCCTCCTTCCACTCTCGCTTTGCTCGCATCGGGTCGGCCCCCCTCCTATAAATTTTTTTTTTTTTTTTTAACCTTCATTTTTGTCTTCTCTTCATCCAGAACTAAAGAAGAATAATATTACTAAATTTCCAAATGTCTACTTGAGGGTAAGGAAGTCCTCCAGTAGCCACCCAGTAGTGGATGTATCCCAAAAATGGCAAGCATCCCTTTATATTACTTCCTTTTTTATGTGTAGAATCCTTCCTTCCTGGACTCCACCTGCTCTTTATGTTCTTTTAATCTGTGGTTCAAATTGTTTCCTGTTTTTAGTCATTAAAAAAAAAAAGATTCCTGAAAGGTCTGCTTTTGAAAGTTAGGCTGCCAGCACTCCTGAACATGTGGGCTCATCCATCCACCCCGACCAGATGACTGACGGGTCTCTTATCCAAAAATCCCCCCTCCCTCTTTCCCGACCCAGATTTGAGGAACCAACCATACAGGCGAGCGGACGCCGTGCGGAGGAGCGTCAGGAAACGTTACGATGATCAGAACCTGCGACTGGCGAACAACGGAGAAATAGTCATGTGACGAGGGAGCAGCGGACGTGAACAGAGGAGGGAGGGAGGGAGGATGGAGGAAGAGCAAGTGTGATATGGGGGGAAGGGGGCATCTGTAGCATTTATATTTGTATAAAAGAAGATTTCCTGCGTGTTCAGTCACAATGAAGGAACTGAATTTGTCTGAAAAATCACTTTAGACGAGCCAAGTGCCTAAATTAATTTGTATTTTTTGTGATTCTGTTTTTGTCGTTTATTTGTTTGTTTGTAACTCCTCTTAAAAGCAATACACCCCCCCACCTGGCTTTAATGTTGAAATGTGTCAAACTGGACATGCATGGGCCTTTGGAGCCATGTGAAAAAAGATGTTGGAAGGATAACGTAGAATGTACGGGACCTGTTCCCTTTAGCTGTTACAAACTTTTCTTTTCTTTTTTTTTTTTTTTTTTTTAGCAAAAACGTCTCCCGCTCCGTCTGTATTTTGGTACATTCCAGCGTTCTCATCCATTCCCCGTATAGGAGGAGTCTCATTTTTTACTTAAAGGGCTAACAGAAAAACAGCTATATTTGTACTACAGTAGCAAAAAATAAATAAATATAAAATAACAACGGACTAATGTGAATTGTATTTATTTTCTAAGTTAAAATCTTTAAATGACGGTTAGCTAAAACCACCTTCCTGACAGAAGCAAATAAAGCCGACAAACTGCATGACTTTAATACAAAACTGGCACTGATTTATCTCATCATAACTGGACTGTTTTTTACTTTTTACTGCCAATAACAGCACCGGTTCTTCTCACTTTACTGTAATTATGATGTATAGTATTTAACCGCTGAGAAGATTCATCACCATTTCTGTTCATATCCATCTAAAAACTGGACAAATGCTCACACCACAACTGGTTTTCATTATATCGACATTTTTTTGGTCATATTTGTGTAAATATTGTTTAAACAATGCCTTGTGTTATCCAACTTGAATTTTATTTTAATTTATAGATTTTCATTTGTATTAAATTAAGCCAAGATGACAGTGGAGGTTTGATGTGAGGAGGAGGGGCTTTGTGTTCAGGTGTGTCACAGGTACACCGTACAGACAGAAAACCTACCATTTATTAAAGATCCCCCGTGTTCTCAATTTCTCTGAACCACTCGGCTGTCTTACGGTGTCAAACTGTTTTTTTTCTTACTTTTTTATTTTATATATATGATTACTCTCAGCAAAAGAATATCATAGAAAGTCTCAGTTCAGAATAACATTTTTTATAACAATGTGATTTTCAAAAAGATACAATAAAGTATTGACATTGAATATAAAAGGATGAATAGTTGTGTTTTATTGACGATCATTTCTATATGTTTCGATAGATTTGTTGCAGCTATTTTCACCACAACCTTTCTTCTACATCAGGGGTGTACAAAGTGGGGCCCGTGGGCCAAATTTGGTTATCTTTTGGCCCGCCAAGTGTGGCTATGGAACCCGTGCGTGTTGTCCGCAACCCATTTGGACAAGCGCTCTTTGAGTTACCGAACGGTTTGCTCGATTTGAAAATTCCAACAGTTTCTGAAAGCTGAGACATTGCGCTTTCTTGCCAATATCAGAAGAGACTGGTCATTAAAGGGTTAAAAAATTGTATAATTCATCAGTAAGAAAAACATTAGAAATATTCAGTCATTAGTTAACATTTTTTTTAAAAATAAACAACCTGCTGCTAGGTAATTCATCAGTAAGAAGAACTTGCAAATAAAATATGAAGAAAAATAAATATAATTTAAAATGTTTTTTCTTTTAAAAAGATGCATTTTGAGCCGCTGTGCATGCTGGGAAACATTGGACGCAATCTCGGTAGGCTAGCAACACTGAGCTAACCCTTGGTTTCTTTGAGCGGTCTGGTGGAGTACTACGTACGGAGGAGTTAATCCTGGTGGTGAGCGTTTCCAATCAGTTAAGCCCGTAGACATAATATAGAATTACATCTTCTATTTTCTCAGTCTGACCTCTGACCTTATCTCTAACATAACAAAAACTCCTATTTGTCTTTATTTAAAGAAAGAATTA
>NC_050532.1:17156958-17160043 GCF_002922805.2 Oryzias melastigma
TTCATCAGTAAGAAGAACTTGTAAATAAAATATGAAGAAAAATAAATATAATTTAAAATGTTTTTTCTTTTAAAAAGATGCATTTTGAGCCGCTGTGCATGCTGGGAAACATTGGACGCAATCTCGGTAGGCTAGCAATGCTAAGCTAAGCCTCAGTTTCTTTCAGCGGTCCGGTGCGGTCTAGTAGAGTACTACGTACGGAGGAGTTAATCCTGGTGGTGAGCGTTTCCAATCAGTTAAGCCCGTAGACATAATATAGAATTACATCTTCTATTCTATTTTCTCAGTCTGACCTCTGACCCTATCTCTAACATAACAAATACTCCTATTTGTCTTTATTTAAAGAATTAAAACAAATGTGTTTTTATGAGGAAAAATCCATAAAAAATGTAATTTTGTTCAGTTTAGTTGTGGAACAATAAAGATTTGACAGAATATTTTACCTTAAAACTTGTTTTTAAGACTAAATACAAATTGAGAAATTCCTGTTCAATTTCCTCGAACCTAAATTAAAAGTATTAAATATTCAAAATATGACTGCACGTGATAAATTAGAGTGGTTGTACTTTCAACTGCGGTTTATGGAATAAAATGAAAAATAAAAACAGGAAGATCCTAAAAACATGCTTGAAATTACTGAAAAATTAGGAAATTAAGAAAATGCGAGACTTTACCCAGGGAGCCATGACACTCGGAAAAATGCTTATGTAAAGACTCTCTGCATCGTCATCCAGGACTGTTTTCAGGGTATATTAGTCAAAGTTGGGGTGAAAATGTTATAAATCGTAGGGGTTTGCTTAAATTTGTTAATACTTGCGATCACAACATTGCAAAATCCTGGAGGGATTGTAATATGAAAAAAAGACAATTTACTGCTCATTAATTAGCATTTCAAGTTAAAGATTTTATTTAATGCACTTCCTCTATTAAAAAAGTTGGCATTTCTTAAGACGACATTGTTTTGACAAACTGGTTGAAAGGACAACTTGACTTTATGATATGCTTTAATTAAAAAAACAAAAACAATGAAAACATGGACGACTACAACCGCTAAAGTAAAATGCTAACAAGTGAAAATTTTTCAATTGAGTTTCTTGCTATGAATTAGTCTGAAAATGCACAAGTCAGATCAGTGTGGGACATTCCCAGAAACCGGAAGGGTTTCTCCGGTCCGGCAGGTTAAGGAGCATCCAGCTGCTCCAGTAAGGTTCTTCTCCTTTTCTCCAGCTCTCCTTCACTCAGCTCACTGCCAGATGTATCCCAGCCGCCCTGCTTAGACAACACAAATATATCAGTCAGAATTTCAGGATAACCAACATGTTTCATCTCAACGCCGGAACAAACCTCTTCCTTAGCCGCTTTCCTTTTAGGAGATTTCTGTTTGGAGTCTGGACGGGATTTCCCTCTGGATTTGTCCTCTTTCTCCTTCTCTGCGTCCTTTTCCCGCTTTCCTTCGCGTTCTCTGGTCTTCTTCTCGCTGTCAGATTCCGGGGAGGCCTGTTCATCGCAGTCATGACAAACGGGATCAGAAATGACGGCCTAAAGATGCTCTGAAAAGCTCCGGGACACTTACAGACTTGTGACGCCTCTTCTTGCCCTTCTTCTTGTGCTTCTTGGATTTCTTGTAGCTCCTCTCTGCTTTCAGGAAAAAAAGAGATTTATAAATCGGAACTTTTCAGTTGTTAATCGATGCACTGAAAAACACTCACCAGACTCTCCGCTGGTTGATCGCTCTGATGGAGATTTGGATTGAGACCTCTTCTTCTTCTTGTGGTACTCCTCTTCCTCAGACTCGGAGCCCTGTTAGCGTGTAAACACGTTACTTTAAGGAATTCCAGCTACAGGACTTGATATTTAAACGCAGGGAGGAGAATCGCTGACCGATCGGGAGCGGGATCTCTTCCTGTGGTGCTTCTTGGACTTCTTCGAGTGCTTCTTCGTCTTGGAGTGGTGATGCTGACATTCATGCTGGGGAGAAATGATTTCCTTTTTTACATCACTGTTAAACATGAACGTACTCTCCGTTGACAGTCTTACCTCCAAAACGTGCATGAAATCTTTAAAGATTCTTTTCCGCTCCGACTCCAGAGTGATGTCCTCGAAGGCCGCCTCTTTCACAAACCGCTCCCTGACCTGAACGAGTTAAATGTCACTCATCACGAAACATTCCGTTTGATCCAAACTGAAAAGGAGGGGACGGGGATATAAATAGGAGCGCTGTGAGGATACGTACTCCCTCCCACAATGCCTCTGGTTCCAGGGGTGGAGTGGCTTGCTTCAGCATGGTTTTGAAAGCCGCTTCTTTTCTTTTCATCTTGCGGGCCTCCTCCTTCTCCCGCTCCCGCTCTCGGGCTTCAGCCTTCTCCAGCAGCTGCAGAGAGATGAAGGAAATCCAGAGCGTTCATGCAAACTATGGTCCTCACAGAGGATTTTTAACCCATTTGGAGGAGGGCTCATACACTGTTGAAGGCCAGCTTTATGTTTCCTGCGTCCAGTGTGGCGGCTCTCTTATCGGAGCTGATGATTGATCCGAAATCATCAAAGCTGGTGTTCACTTCCACCATGAAGCCTTTGTCCTGAGGAAGGACAGAGACATTATTCTAGAAATTCTCCATAAACCGCTCTAATCACATGCTGACCCACAATCCTAACCTTGAGGATATCTTTAATTATTCGCTTTTCGTCATGGTAACGAGCTTTTAGGTCTTCTACGTAGAATTTGAAAAGATCCAAGGGAGTGGAACCTGCAGAAAAAAAACAAAAACACATTTAAATTAGGCCTGGGAATCGATGACAAAAAAATGTACAAATTATTTGCAAATCTGGAAAAATTAATCTGGATTAATCACCATTGTTTTTTGTTTTTTTTGTAGTTACAGTTTTTGCCAGCCACTTATCTGCAAATAGTAATAATATGAAATCACAGATAAAATTGAACATTTATTTTTAACACTTTGGAACCCTAAAAACTCAGTTTTTGTCTGCTGAATTTTTTATTTTCAGTTTGCTACCTGCTTGCTTACTTGGTCTTATTTTATTCAGCACAACCTCTCCTATGTGACACTACCTTTATTTAGTCATTTTT
>NC_050532.1:17160200-17175022 GCF_002922805.2 Oryzias melastigma
AAAAAAAAATCCAGGCTATAGTTGCACCAGGTAACCCAAAAAGTAAGAATTTCTCCCTGCTGTCTATTTTAAATTTTTCCTGGAATTCTGTTTTTTTCAGCTTTTTCCTTATTGTGTTTGTGAAAAAAAATAATAAAACATTTTTTTGGGGAGAATTTCAATCCAGCTGCTCGTCGGCGGGCGGGACTTCCGCAGAGTTTCTGTAATTTTCAGACGACACCAGTGCTTGTTATTGTGGATAATTCATGTCCGTTCCTATCTCAATAGTCGATTTCCTCTTTGGATTTTTAATAGCAGACAGCTTAGTTTCGTTCGACCCCCCACCCCCTATAGCAGGTGCTCTGCTGCTCAGCATTACAGCCGTCAGATGGACTTTCGTTCTCCGCCTTATTTATTAAAATAAAAGATCGCTTTTGTCCAGAAACTACAAATAAATGTCATATTATCTATTTAATTTAATAAATCTCAATCACAGAATGTAAAAAAGTAAGTTCATTTTAGACACTTTTTATTACGCTGATCTCACGGCGGGACGCCTGAGCGCGTTAAAACGTATTAACGCATTAATCACGTTTTTTAATCGCACGTGTTAATGTGTTAACTTTCACAGCCCTAGTTTAAATATATATATATATATATATATATAATAGTATATAAAAGTTTTAAAAACTGAGAAAAATATAGAATGCCCTAAAGTTTTGTGAAATTAACAGCTCTTTTTAGATTAGAGGCTAAAAACATGAAATATTTATAGTTTTTAAAATAAAACTATGTTTTTCAATATTATTTTGGGAAAATAGGACAAAAAAAAAATCCCCTTCAAGATGTCTGTGTTTCTGAGCTCATGTGGCAGACGGCACGCGTGTGGCGTCCACGTGCTTCAGAGCGCAGAGTTCACTTCAGACGTGCGGCCACATGTGCGGCGCCCTGCTGTCGTACCAGGCTGTCCCAGCATGTTGGCGAAGCGCATGTCGGAGCTGAGGGCGGGGTACATCTCCATCCAGGAGGACATGGAGTGCAGCTGACCGTGGTCATGGAGCTCGTCCAGAAATTTCTGAAAAACATCCATTTGGTTAAAATAATTTTTTTTTTGATGAAACGTTAAGCTTGGTTCCCCCTTCACCTGAAAGGACTCCCTGTTCTTTCGCTGCCGTCTTCTTTCTCTGAGAAGAGTCTTTTGCTTCTCCTCCTCTTCCTCCTTCTCCAGGGCCCGGATGTGCTCCTCGAAGCAAATGAGGGCGTCCTCTTTGTCCATATCTGCAACCGCAAACAGTGACCATTTCAGAGAAGTCTTCTCACGTCAACATGTTTGGAATCGAACCAAAACATGTTCATACTCTGCAGCTCTTCGTCCTCTGCAAACGTAGGATTGTCGAGCAGATACTGCTGCGCCTCGGACCACGTGGTGCGGTACGTGACGTTGGCCATGTTGTCCAGAATGTTCTTCAGAGCTTCCCAGTTCCTCTTCCTTAGCTGCTTGGCTTGTTCCTGGATTCAACACACATTTTAGTCTGAAACTTAAATATTTTCCTTGGCTAATTTAAAGCCTTACTTTCTCCTTTTTAGCGAGGAAGAAGAGCACATCTTCATAGATCTCCAGTCTGTCTCTCTCAGGAACGCAGCTCCACACTTCCAGCTCTCCAAACATCTGCTCCGCTTTCCTGGAACGCACATTTGGAGCATCCGCACAACATAAACCCACTTGAGGGCAGCATTTCACAGGCAGCTTTTCCCTCTGGTTGTTTTGGTTTATGCCACTCAGGCAGAACTAAATCCAACCATGAAACGATAACATGACGGGGTCAGAATGTAAAAAGATGACGCAACAATCAGAACATTTCTTCTTCTAGAACTATTAAAGGGGGACGAACACGAGGGTACGAAGTCCTTTCTCCAACCGCCTGTTGTGAGTGGTGTCAGGCGGCCGGCTGGTGCCAGCACAACTCTGGAACTGGCTTGTTGTCAAGGTCAACAGTCCCACAGTTCTGGTGACTTTCACCCGTATGCTGAATCAAAGAGGGGATGAAATGGATGCAGATCTGCATCAATATTTCTGTCCTGTTACAGCAGCTTTTGGAACATTTTAAAAACTGATTTAGATCAGAATATTATACAGATTTGCAAAATACTTCTTTTTAATGAAACAGGAAGTTAAAAACAAGGATTTTTTTTCCAAACTAAATTTCAATAAATGGCCAAATAAGGTTCTATTTTTGTGAAAAATATTGCTCTTGACACATCCTACAGCAGGATAAGAGGAACCCAACAGGTTTGTGTCCGTCTGACAGCGTGCAAAAGCCACCAATGACCTTTCCCTGATTCCCTCTGCATAATCACATCGACAATTCACAGCAGCGGCGGCAGCAGCCAGTGAAACATTTACTGCGAGATGACACTTACTTGTATCTGGTGGTGGACGTCATCTTTTCATGGTTTTCCAGGAATCTCTGAAAGGTCTCTTTGGACTCCTTGTATTTAATCCGAGCCTCCTCCTTTTCTTCCTTTTCAGTTTGAACTTTGTAGGCGTTGAAGGCCTGCTTCTTTTCACTCAGCTTGGGAAGCGCGCTGTTTATTTAGAAGGAGTATTCGAGGTCAGAGATGATGCGGCTCTGACCTGGAATAGTCGGATAAATGAAACCCTTGGGAATATTCTTACCTGTAGCGAGGATCGTTGATAATCAGTTTCATGGCCTGCTCCCAAGAGGAGTTTGATGAAACACCCTAAAACGGAGGAAATCAAAGCATGATGGAGTCAATTAAACTGAAATGATTTGGGAAGAAAACATAAAACACAAGGAAGAAACAATGATTTCTGCTGCAATACATTTTCTTAATTACTAATGGAGGCCGGGTTAAGAGGTGTGGAGTGGCAATAATTCAAGAAGTGCCACGAGGACTTATATAAGTGCCCTTTCAGCCACAGGAGTAAGTCCTTCATCCATTATGAACTGATTCCACTGTGTGCCTCTGTCTTGTCAGTTGTCACAGTTATTCTATCTCACTGAGGCGCGCCGCTTTCCCTCAGTGTCTTAATCCCAGACATCACCGTGCCGGTGATCCAATAAAGCTAATCATAAAGACAGAGCCATTAAGATCTTGAAGGAAATGGCAAGCAATCTCAGAGGAGAGCCCTGTGCACAAAATTAAAAAGCAACTAAATATAGCCGCTTTCAAGGTGGGTGGTGCTCAGCTGCCTGCAAACGGAGCACGTTCACAGCAACAGGAGGTGAAGCTTAGCAGACCTCCCAAAGGCTGAAGAGCGGAGGACGGATTAGATCACGATACCAGGGAGAGGGAACGCAACCGCAAACATGACTATGACTAAAACCAGGATGATCAGCATTTTACACCATAAGTTATATTTCAGATACTAAATGATGAGGCTAAATCTATGGTTTACACAGACATAAAGTGTGGAAACATATTTTTAAAATATCATTTTGAATATTTTGATGCTTTAAACAAAATTATTTACAGAAAAGTTTATGAAAATGCACATTTCAGGCTTCCACATTCAAAGTTCTTGCATTGACGAGTAGCTATGCAAGTTTCTACCACTATTTTTGGGCTCTACGTACAAAAAGTCTTTCATATATTGGAGTAAAGCTGTGAAAGAACAAGCCTGGAGCAAGATTTACAATGCTTCAACATTTCACTCCAAGTCTCTTCCAGGTGGAAGGAGTAAGTGCAATTGTAAACAGTAGAAAAAGAAGAAGAACTAGGCTTAAATAAGATGAATTTAATACCTAAAGCTGGCACTTATGTCTGTGTGGAGTTTTGACAAATAAATAACGCCATAACTTTTCCAATATATTTGTTGCATTACTTTAAAATAAAATGGTTAATCCAACCATTGTCTGTTATTATTTTAATAATAGTGTTTGGATTTCCGTTTCCTACGGTGGAGGAAAACTCAGCAGTTTGGTGATGCCACTCAAGTGGTGCTTACGAAGGGCAGTAGTGCTAATCCGGGTCGGTAGTGATGTTCTCTGACAACTCGGATACCATAATGTAGGAAAGTGGGAACATAAAAAAAAAAAAGATGAAAGTTGGAAGTGTCCAAATCAATATCTGCATGCAGAACTTGTGTTTCATGGCAGCGCTGAGCACCTGAAGAGCGACTGACTGAGTATAGTAACACTGAAGAGTGATCGTCGTCTAGGTAACCTAAGCTAACATTAGTGCAAACTTATTAGCTAAATGTTTTCTGTGCATCCCTACAACTTCTACCCCTTTAGACTGAAATTTGAAGATCTGCTCTCAAAAGAAATCAAGTCTTTCTGCAAGACGGGTAGAAATGCTAAGGCTACTAGGCTACTAGCAAAAGCATCAAACAGTTTGAAATTATATCGAGTCAGAGTAAAGTAAAGTTGAACACAGTTGTGAGCATTAAGCACCACAAAATGCACTTTTGTTATATTTTAGTCAGTGAGACCAAAACTTGATCTTTTGTGAAGGAATGTATTTGTTTAATTTGATTAAAGCCTTGTTTATATGCCAGAAACAAATTAAAAGTTTAATAAACTATTGTCCTTATTGTCTTTATTTTTAGTTATCATATATCATAAACAAGTTTAAAGCTAATGATGGTTAAGATGTGTGTTTTACGTCCAGTCTGGTTAGTCGACTGATCGGGAAAAATAATCGCTCACCTTTTCCTTCAGCAGCTCTTTGAAAGCCTGCTTGGCCTCCTCCTTGGTGTTCCATTTGTACGTTTTCTTCTGGAGTTCCGGCGGCTCTTCTTTAGTAACCTTAACACTGAAAGCAAACAAAGCCTCTGATAAATCGCTCACTGACCCACTTTAAAATCTATCTAACCCTACACGGATTTTTCTTGTCTACAAATATTGTTCCAGCAAGTAAAAAAAAAGTTGATTTGTCAATCTGGGTGTTGTTTTGTTTTCAGGAACGTGCGAAACACTTTGAAATGGAAAAGCGTTTAGTGATAGCAAATGTGTTTTGGATCAGGTCTCACTGACCTCTATGAACTTTACACCTCCTTCTGTGGAGGATTTCTACAGTAGTTTGTAGTGGCACCTTAAGGTGGAAAACGTGGCATCTTGATGCATTTAGAGATCATTTTTCACTTTTGAGATTTTGCTTTAATTAAGGGTTCACAATCTAAAAATGTGACCAGTTATGATTAGACAGGAAATATGAGACTAAAGAAATAAAAAGTCTTGATTTTTAAAATATATTTAGTAAAATGAAAAAAAACAGCCTTTTTTGCATGTGACTGCAGACACTAAAAGCTCAACCTTACAACCCCAAAATGCTGTCAGCTATTTAAAGTCACGTAGAAGCGCTGTTGCTTGCGAAATGCAACTTGGGATCAACATATCAATAGAACTAATCAACACAAAAAATGGCTTCCATTCTAGCTTATTACTACCATTTTTGTACTTAACTGCTTTAAAACTAACCATGATAAGTTTTCTATCAAAAGATTTCTGTTGAATCTGTCAAAAACATGAAGGACTTCCTTAACTCTTTTTGATGTACTTATGAATAGCTGTGGTGCACAGATATAAAAATCCTTAATTCAGATTCGATCTTAAAGTCTATTAGAAGTTCAGGCCTGCAAACAAAAATAATTTTTAGTCCTTTCTTTCAAATATGACTGCTTGTAGTGTTTTACCTGGCTGTACTCTCTGTCACAGCTGAACTCTCGGTGGAAACCGCAGGTGCATCTGTGGTCTTAACCTCAGCTGCTGGATGCACGGTCACCTGGGACGGGAGCTCCTCTGAGACGACTGCAGCAGCCGCCGCCGCCGCCGTTGCTACAGCGGTTGTCTCCACCTCTGTTGCGGCGGCCAACGTAGTCGTGTTGTCTGTTTGCACTGTAGGAGTAGCAGCAGTTCCCGGCGCCACGGCTGCCGCCTCTGCCGTTCTGAAGGTTAAAAAAAAACAAATTATTTTACAGCTTCTAGTTTCATGATCACCAAGAAAATTACTCATTTTCACTTTTTGACATTTATTGCAAAAGTGTAGAAAGTAATCCAGGATAAAATGAGGAACGTACCCGTTCTCCTCTGCTTTGATCATAGCTGGAACAGAGAAGAAGTGCCTCATAAAGACAAGCTCAGATATTATCTCACATAGAAACTAATTATCGATGGTGAAAGGGGTCATTCACCAAACATTTCACGGTTTAAGGTTGCTTTATTTTCACACGAAAGAACCGCTTACCTTCCAGATCCTCCAGCTCTTTGGGTTTGGTCCATCTGGATTCCTTCGTTTGAGAGTTGTAGTAATAAGGCTTCCCCGTGTCTGACTTGTACTCCTTCCAGTGGCATTTAGACAACAGTTGCTATGGAGGAAAAAATATGATTTCTGGTATAAAATCTAAAAGAAACCAAACTATCTTCATATAAATGTACATTTAGTAGCACTTTATAAACCATTTTTTATTTTTTTTCAGCTGTAATCGCTTGGGACTGTGTTATAGGTTGTGATCATCGTGGCATGAGCGTTTCTGTACCTCTGCAGGAGATTTAAGGTCATCAGGTTTCTCCCATGTGGACTGTTTGGTTTCTGTGTTGTAATAATATGTTTTCCCATCCAGCGATTTATGTTCTGTCCAAACGGACTTCTAAAGCAAAGAAGAACAACTTTAAATCGACTGTTTTAGAGGTAAAAGAAAAAAACGTTTTTGTTTTTAAATGTGAACAAACCTTTTTTGGTTGTTCTTCCTGCGAAGATCCATTTGTGGCGGTCTGCCAGGAAAAAAAAACAGCAATAAAGTCAGAAATAGGATGAAATAAAAACATGAAGTAAGTAAATTGTATGAAAGTTGATACACTGATCCACTCACAGTAGTTCCCGGTGCAGCAACTGTCAAAATCGACACAAAAAAGACAATGTAAGCGTGAAATGAACATAAAAGCAGTAAAGTACGGAAGCCGGAAACGGCCTGCCCTACTTTTTTTTTGAGCGTTTTCTCATTGTAACGAGATCCATCTGTTTTAAGTTTCTTTATTTTGTGGTTAACGACAAAGACAGTAGAAGAATAAACTCCACAGACGTTTTTTTAGTTTATTTCTTTATTGATTTATTAGCTCCACAAATGCCTACAGAACCTAGAGCCGACGAGCTTCTCTGCGCGGTGCATTCTCTGATTTCCAGACATTAACAGCCACTCTGCAAAAACTAAGTTCGTGACAGCACCTTTTTATTTTTTTATACAATCTGCAGAAAAACAAAGTTTTTCAGAAAAAATGCAGACATTAATTAATTGATAATGTATGTACCAGCCAGACCTCTCCACTCATCTGGATAACTCATCTTTTATCCGTGAACGCACCAGTAAGAACCATCATAACCCTGGGCCGACGAGTGTCTCTACCAGTGGAACTTATCCATTTATAATTGATTCATTGAATGCTTTTCAACATTTTCTCTGATAAACTGCTTTGTTTTGCTGCAGAAAAATGACAAAAATATATTACAGGGTACTGAGTTGGGCTGTTTGGGTCCGCTAATGTCTGGAGCTCAGTGAACGCACTACGCAGAGACGCTAGTCCGCCCTGGGTTCTGTCATTAGGGCTTTAAGGGAAATAAATGCAGAGTGGATGGTGCATGTGATGGACTTTCGGTGTTTGAGGAGTGTAGATCCACAAAAAAAAAGACAAAAAACACTTTTGAGGAGTGTTTTCTTCTGCTGTTTTTGTCGTTAACCATAAAATAAAGAGACTTAAAACAGGAAACAGGTCTTGGGGTCTCAGTGCTGGAAAGGAAGAGAGGGACACTACAATATATTCTTCATTATCTCGTTAACACAAGAAAAAGTAGGCTAGGCCTTTTCTGGCTTCTGTAGTGAGAAAAATTAATAATAAAAATACTAAAGATTTTACCTGTTGAATCGACACCAGGCTGGGGAGAAAAAAAAAAGTATTAGTCATGATTTAAATTAAGAGACGTTAAGTACAACTGACAGAAATGAAACAAAAAAGCTATTCAGATTAATGTGTACTCTCAATGAGATAGCAAAAACAAATTCATGCTTTCCAAGAATGTCCTCCATTTCCAAATTCCATTTCACCCCCTTTATAAAACCGATTACACCTTTTTATTCTTGGCGTGAAAATGGCCTTCATGCTGTTACATTATGAAATATAACAATTTTTTGGCGTTATTTCAAGAAGTTTTTCCCAACTTGAATAATCGTGTTTTTTCAGTATGAAAAAAGGATTGTAAAAATTACCGGTCCCGTTGGCTGTACAGTCGCAGCTGGGATGCGAGGAGCCATCATCATTCCTGGCATCATAGGTGGCAACATGCCTGGCATCTAATAAAAGGAGCATCATGAAATATTCATTTTGCATTTCCATACTAGTGACGAGCAATAACACCCGGAATGAGAAAGCATGACTGTGTAAAGGGCTGGTTTTCAATGAGGAGAAGGAAACTTTGAAGCCAAGTATGCGATGCTTGTCTAAAGAAATCCAACCACAGTGAACAAAAAGCTCATTTCAGATCTCTAGATCTGTCACTTAGCATAAACACCTAATGAAGATTTTTGAAAATGTTTAATGTAATTCTAAAAAGTATTTTCAAGTGTTTCAATCACAAAATCTTTTTTAATGAAAAATAGAATTAGATCAAATTCATTTTAAAATACAGAATATGTATTTCTGCTTACTTTTTGCTTACTTGTCTCTTACGTGTTATTATAGTCATTAACTGCATTTATGGAAGTGTCTACATTTTTGTCACAATTATAATGCAAGGACAAATAACCCCAAACAAGATATTGTTTTACTAAAAAGCTTCCAATTTCACTCCCTTTAGGTTAAAAAAAATGCAGAAAGCCGCATTTCACAGTTCAGATGCCCTACAAACACACCTGTCCCATTGGTGGGGCTGCCATCGGTGGCATTATGCCAGGGGGCATTATACCAGGTGGCATTGGAGTCATGCTGGGGGGTCGCTGACCCATAGGGGGCATTCCCATTGGAGCAAAATGAGGAGGTATTCCTGGTGGTCCCATCTGGTAAAGCGAAAAGAGAAGAAAAAAATATATAATTCATGTCGGACTACAGATAAATAACAACAGGTTTGCAACACTTACATATGGAGGAGGTATTGTTGAGGGCGGTACGGCCGGATAAGCCGGGGTTTGGCTCGGGCCGTTGTTAGCTTCTGTTGAAGACTGTCGAGAACCAGAAACAAAACAGTCAGAGAATCCATAACGGAATATAGTTTGGAAAAGTCACTTAGGAGTAATTTAAGAAAACAAACCAGTTTAAGTTAACCAATTACTTAATTGAACAACAATCGGCTCGACAAATAAATCTGATTTACTGTAATTTAGTTGCATGAAAGTGCAGTGTAGAAAAAAATATCTGCATCACAACTACATGACTACAACTAAATTAAGAATAACATTATTACTTTCATAAATGAATGCTGAAGATATTCAAGACCAATCAGTATCATTGAAAAATCAATCCAATATTTTAATGATAAATTTAGTATTTTTCTGTAAAAAAAAGAAATAAATATTTTGCTTTTTATTTTAGAGTGTCATGTAAGAGAATTGTTAAAAAAATGCAGACATACATTTTAAAAACATGATAGGATTGTAGAATTTGATAGTGTTAATTGGGATTAAAATAAATCATTTTACCTCTTTGCTATGATCTTAATTTCACTGAATATTCGAAACCTTCATTTAACCTATTGGTTTAGGCTTTCATTTGAAACTGAAGCTTCTCTGACTGGCCAGACAATCAACATTTAGCACAATCGCACAATGGATTTGTCAGGAAGACGACAACAAAACAAGCCGAGTCACAAAACTGTATTCTCTCTGCTTTATACTCAGCATTTCGATTCTGTGATAGAAGTTAACAAAACAATTTCTGGTGCAACAAGCCACTGTGAGTTTTTAGAATTATATTTTTAGTTTCAGTCTAAATGAAGAAACTTCGCTATTATATACACTACATTGCCAAAAGTATTTGCTCACCATCAACATGATCAGAATCAGGTGTCCACCTGGTCTGGCCACAGGTGTATCAAATCAAGCACTTAGGCATGCAGACTGTTTTTTACAAACATTGGTGAAAGAATGTTCCTCTCTCAGGAGCTCAGTGAATTCCAGTGTGGAACTGTCATAGGATGCCACCTCTGCAACAAATCCAGTCGTGACATCTCCTAAATATTCCACAGTCAACTGTCAGCTCTACAAGAACAACATGGAAGAGTTTGGGAACAACAATAACTCAGCCACCAAGTAGTCGGCCATGTAAACTGATGGAGAGGGGTCAGAAGATGCTGAAGTGCAAAGTGGTCACCAATTTTCTGCTCAGTCAGTGGCTGCAGAGCTCCAAACTTCATGTGACCCTCAGATTAGTCCAAGTACAGAACGCAGAGAGCATCATGGAATGGGTTTCCATGGCCGAGCAGCTGCATCCAAGCCACACCTCACCAAGTGCAATGCAAAGCGTTGATGCAGTGGTGTAAAGCATGTCACCACTGGACTCTAGAGCAGTGGAGACACCTTCTCTGGAGTGAAGAATCACACTTTCCAATCTGGAAATCTGATGGACCAGTCTGGATTAGGAGGTTGCCAGGAGGACGGGACATTTCAGACTGCATTGAGCTGAGTATGAAATTTGGTGGAGGAGGAATAATGGCGTGGGCTTGTTTTTTGGGCCCTTAGTTCCAGTGAAAGGAACCCAACCTTGTGGGAGTCTTATGGGGGACTGTGCACCAGTGCACAAAGCAAGGTCCATAAAGACATGGAGGACAGAGTGTGGTGTGGATGAACTGCACAGAGTCCCGACCTGAACCCCATAAAACACCTTTGGGATGAATTAGAGCAGAGACAGAGCCAGGCCTTCTCTACCTACATCAGTGTGTGTCCTGACCAATGTGCTTTTAGAAGAATGGTCCAAAATTCCTATAAAACACTTCTATCTTGTGGACAGTCTTCCCAAAAGAGTTGAAGCTGTGATAGCTGCAAATGGTGGACCAACATCATACTGAACTCTATGGGTTAGGAATGGGATGGCACTTCAGTTTACATGTGAGTCAAGACAGGTGAGCCAATACTTTTGGTAATATGGCGTATCTGTGATTACAAGGAGGAAAAACCACTGACATATTTTGTGACAAAAATTAAGAGGGTTAAGTGAGCTGTTCCAAACATCGTCTGTAGCACTAATAGACACGTTTAGGTTTTGTTTCCAGAAAATAGGCCCTTTTTCTGCAACAGTTTTTTACACTAACCTTTTTAATTTAACATTGGGCACAGAGAATCAGACCAAGTACACAAACATCATCTTAAAAAACCTCTGAACCTACAATTTTCCAACAAAACAGTCATGCTATGAAGCATGTTTGGTTTAAAGTGCAGCTATAAAAAAAAAAAACAAAAAAAAAACAAAAAAAAAACACTGAAAAGAGAAACCTCCCTTAGTGGATACCGTAAGTATAAAAACATATCACATAATGTTTTAATGTTTTGTTTTGTTTTTTTTCGGAAAAAAAGAGAGAGAAATTACTTGATCACTTTGTTTTGTCACACTTCAGCATTTGGCCTGATTTCTATTTGTATTCTTAATTCTCTTCATTTAATTGTTTTATAATGTGTGGGGTCAGGGAGTTATAGGCATTGTGTGATTTTATAACATTTGTGAAAAATTTAATTCGTTTTTCAATTCGAATTTTTCCAAGGTAAAGCCCTTTGTGAAACCAACGTATAATAAGCAATTTATAAATAAAGGTTAATTTGATTTTCCTTCTTCGTATGATTTTCTTACACAATACATGTTACAAATAGCATATAATTAAACCTGCTTAAGCTATAGATAAATAATTCATTTTAAAATAATTCTAAAAGCTTGATTGAATTTAGAAATTAAACAATTTTCTGGTTAATACTTGTGACATTTTTGTCCATTTATATATACACCCCACTAAAAAGCATAACAAAAGTCTATCTGAGAGCATTAGAAGTAAAAAGCATCATTGAGGACAAAATTGCTCTATTTTTGGAAAGCTCTTTATCTACTTTTAGTATTTTGGTTACTTAGCAAAATAGATACAATTTATTCAATTATAACTAATGAAGGCACACTAATAACTTCAGCATACTTTTTGCTATAGAAATGATCCAGCTATCATATCTTTCAGCTCTGAGTGAACATACAACCATGAAAATAGTTATGATCAAAATAAAATGTTCAGATTTATATTGCAACTAGCATTTTAGCAAAAAAACATTGAAACATTTATGCACAGTTGTTGTATTTTTTTTCACATGTATACATTAATTTTGCAATTCCCATACATACATTCATTCATACATATATATTACTTGTTTGTAACATAGACTGTATAGTTTATCATTATTTTACAAGTTAAAATATAGCATCTACAACTGCAATCACTGACATGTTTTAGCAATAAAAACAATTTAGTTATTCGTAGTCAAAATAATTTGTTTCCCAAATAAAGTCTTAAAATAGTATAAATAATTTGTTTTAATTATTTCCATTTAACCTTTTCATAACAATATAAAAGCTAGCGAGTTATAGTTATCTTATAACGCATTTTCAAGGGCTAGATGTCACATCAAAAGGGGCAAAACATTGAAAAGTGTAAATTACAGTTTCTGGTAAACAAAAAAGTATCTAGTGAAATAGATTATCATAAAATATAAAAAAGTTGGCCCCTATTCCTAATTATCCCTTTCTAACAATCTCTTTCTATTCTTTCTTAAGCAACTTGGTAATTGTTATAACAATGATTTGGGCTAGGTCTATGCTCTGGCTTAAACGAGATAACAATTAGCCTATACACAAAGACAACTTTACGCTAAATACACAAATTATGAACTCCAACAATGACTAATCAAAATTTATTTTACGTTTTATAGTTTATTCTTTCCCTACTACAGTTATTCTTCCAGGTGATAGTCGATCACATTAGATGACGCTAACTAGGCTACATGCTAACAAAACAAGCTAACACCTCGTTTTTGAGTTGAAATGTTCAACTCTTCTACAATAAAGCGGAGGATAGTTTTAAAATGAACTTCTAGAAGTATTGAATTTAGAGCCATAAAATGTATTTAGCGCATATCACGAGCATAAAAACTAGTAGTTAAAGCAACGGCACTTACCATGTTGCCTCAATGAACCTCCGACAAATGTGAGCAGCGGCACATCCCAACAAGGAGCCGAGCGATTGGTTGAAGCTGCTTCCGGTGAAAAGAGGTCAAAGGTTTGAGCTCATAAGCGTCAGTTTGCTTTGAAGATGCGCAGACATGCGCATCAACAGAAATGAAGGAAAGAGATTCGAAATAAAGATAAATACACGAATTTATCACATATTGTACAAAATAAAAGTGAAGTAAATAAAACAAATTAAATCTAGTTCAACCGAATTTAATGTAAAATAATTTACATATATTTTTCTATTTAAAAACTAATATTGTCTCGAATAGATTAGAATAGAATAGAATAGAATAGAATAGAATAGAGTCTGCAGAGAGTGATTCCATGTCTGAATTTAATGCAAACCACCAGTCACACTCAGAAGACAGTAAAAATAATTACATAAAAACAATGTGGTACAAATAAAACCAAGTAAAAAACAGATTATTGGACATAATAAAAATACGTGTGTGATAAATAAAACTTCTAAAAATACTAATGATAAAAGATAAAAGATAAATAAAATGTAAATAAAAAGTACAGAATAAATAAAATGTACAGTCAATAATAAGTAGCAAAATAAACTGGTGCATCAGCAGATATTTTAATGCTTTTTTTCAATAACAGTAATTTAAATAAATATGTTTACTCTCTTTTTGACAATTACTAAAAAATAATACACCTAGAGTTTATTTTATGAAGCATACTAGAGTACAATTATAGGAAGTTTACTCAGATGGACCATGTACATGTAGAGTAGGAAGTATACCAACTAAATACTTCTTCAGACCAAATTGAAATTTTAAAGTATTTTAAATTTAAATTTGCATTTAGTACAGGGGCAACTCCAGAGCCACTTGAGGCTCTCTTGCCCTTCCATAGTGGCACTCCGGCTAAAGAAAGATAAAATAATAATATTTTTTTCAAGTAAGAGTTAGTAAATTAGAATTTATGTAATTAATATTAGTTAAACTTATAAATATATGGCTCGAAGATAAACTATGTAAAGGTTTTTACGTCCTTGCTGACTTGGAGAAGTCTTGTTTGCTCTATATATGCTTCCTCCAAAACACTCCGATATCCAATACTCAGCAAAACTTTGGTAAAAAGTCTGATAATTTATTAATTTAAAGCACATATTATCTTATGCAGTCCAGAGGTGCACTGGGATGATCCGGTCTGGCACAAGCAGTCTTTTATTTTGAAAGGAAATCATGCGATCTTCTGTCAAACATAAAAAGTAATTTCACATGTTGAGAAAATGCTAGTTTCTTTTTATATTACTGTTTTTATTAATGCCATAAAAGAAGCATAATTCACATTTATTTTTAATATAGAAATACTTGTAATACACTCAAATAGACTAATTTTGCTAAAGATCAACAGATTACTTAACATTAACTTAAAGCTTGAACCTATTTAGTAATCTGAAAATAACATTCTGCCAAAGAAGAACTTAAGAAATGTCAGAAAAAGTTTATTTTAATGTTAAGAATCATGATCTAAGGGGGATTTCCTGATCCATTCTATGAACAAGGTACAGTGAAAATGAGTTGGTAAAAATGATGGTTGCTAAATAAGAAAAAAAACCCCAATAACAATAAATTTGTAAAAAATGGACAGTAAAAAAATCTTTTATTTTGATTCGTTTTAACT
>NC_050532.1:17175403-17196925 GCF_002922805.2 Oryzias melastigma
GGCACAAGCCGTCTTTTATTTTGAAAGGAAATCATGCGATCTTCTGTCAAACATAAAAAGTAATTTCACATGTTGAGAAAATGCTAGTTTCTTTTATATTACACTTTTTATTAATGCCACAAAAGAAGCATAATTCATATATTTTTTTTATTACACCAGTATCAAAATGAGACTTTTCCACTCATACTAAAATAAGCTCATATGTCTCTTTTATTCTTAAAGGTTACAGACCCCTGAGATAGTATATAAAAAGTAAACTTCAAGAATACTCCATCACTTTTAAAATAAACTAAATTTACTTGTAATATACTCAAATTGACTAATTTTGCCAATGATCAACAGATAACTTAACATTAACTTAAAGCTTGAACCTATTTAGTAATCTGAAACCTTAAAAAGTTTATTTTAAGGTCAATGATCATGATCTAAGGGGGATTTTCTGATCTATTCTCTTAACAAGGTACAGTGAAAATGAGTTGGTAAAAATGATGGTTGCTAAATAAGAAAAAAAGAACAACAATGAATTTGTAAAAGATGGGCAATAGCAAATCTTTTATTTTGCCTTGTTTTAAACATGGGGTCAATTTATGATCCTACCTGTATATTTCACCTTTCATTTTAACTAACTACTGTAATTCCCACATTCCAATTATACAGTACCCACAGTATGTTTATGAGTGCTTATGATCTATTCCTAACCCAGTTCGCCAGTACCTCATCTTTGTCTGTGCTATTGATTCACAATATATGAGTTGGTCAATGTTTGCTTCAGGCCTTTTTGAGCCAGTGAGCTTTGAGTCCAGCATCCTGCTGACCTGCCTTACAGGCACTGCAGCCTCATCTGACAATTGGCTTCCTGTCAAGCATAGCCACATTAGCTACTAAAAAAGCACATCACATTTGGAATCTGTTATTCAAGCTGCCCCATAGAATGAAGAGGTTTATAAATTTAGTTTACTTAGAGAAAAAAAAGCATCTTTTATTCTTGGTTTAAAGCTGAGTATTTCCCTAAGAACATAAATTTTTAAAAATTATTTTACACATTTTACAATGTAGAACAACATATAAAAAAAACCATAAATAAGGGCTACAGTGATTCTCTTCTTGCATGCATCAGCGTGTTGTTGCCTCCCAACTGTGGGAGACTACATTTATCTTTGTTATGAGCATACATGGTTGTTTTATGACAACATAGCTCCAAACTATTACATATCCCGCTTCATCTATAAGTTTACAGGGTTCTGCAGCCATCATACATCATAAGGTCACAAAACTGCATTCCCCCTGTGTTCCATCAGCACATCCGCTCAGTGTTAGGGATTGAAAAAAAAAAAAAACAATTTCTGCTGCAATTTCTTGCGAGATTGCAACCATCATATGCAACACATAAAGCTGTCGATTGATGAAGACAAGCTATTAAGCCTCCTTTTTGCAATAGCTGGTGATTTTAGACTGTTAGTCCCAAATTCCACTCTCATTAATACAGACTAATGTTTCAAGGAAGACATAAAAAAAACCTTAAATACATCCAAATTAATGTCAAAAACTGCTTCATTTAGTCACTTTACACCCTTTAAAAATAACATTTCTGAGATCATTTGTCTCCATGCACACAAAACAGCTCTCAGACAGATTCCCTGGCTCAGAGATAAATTTCTCCGATGGCACAAATGTGACATGGCTCTCGACTCTCGCGAGCTCCTGCTGCCCGCTTTTCCTCTTTGAAGATGGATGAGGTCATGTATTTGAAAGCGCTGTCATCTGTTAAAACCCGTACTTCCATCTTAAGTGGTTTGTTGTCGTTCAGAGTCAGGTTGAAGTGGATGATTGGAAATCACGAGTTTTCATACCAGCACACCAAAATTAATATTTGTATGTATCAATACAATTCCAAATGTTGATAAAGGTTGTGAGACTGCAGTAATGACTAGGTTTACATAAAAAGCATGGATACTAAACAGCATGGAAAAGCACTTTGTTGTTTTCTGAATGGGAGCAGATCACTGCCAGATAGACAAGCTGCTACTGGCGATTGCAACACTTTTGTTAGGAAAACAAACAATGTTTTATTTTGTGGCTCAGAAATGCAGACGAGGGCAGATGGAGGATTTATTTCAAATCCGTTGGTGCCATACGATTGTGTCCACCCTGTTTTGTGTGTTTGTCAAAGTCCAGGTTTGCTTAAACAATTTGCGTCAGTAAAAGAAGAACTTTTTTTTGTAGCATCATGAATTTGGAGCTCAGTTGATGTGCATTTTTTCTCCTGAGGAACGTCCTATTCGAGGCATCTACTGTAGAAATCGAGAAGCAGAAGGTTATTTTGATGCGGAGATCAATTCCCAGCTGTGGGCACTTACGGTCTGCGGTGTCTTGCCTGTAATGATGTAAATGGCTGCAGAAAGAGGGGGCAACAGCGGGTGCACCAGGAAGATAACGACGGATTTTAGGCGCCAGAGCAGACTTTGAAATGGGCTTTCATGCACTATGTCTCCTACTCTGCATTTCCCACTACATTCTGTGGCTGCAGAGCATCGTCATATTTATCAGGGTTGCACGGTTCTCCAAAACCACTGTGCTTTTGGATGCAACATCTTCACTTGGTCATTGCTTAAGCCCATAAAAATGTGAAGCTTCAGCTTTGCCTGTTTTCTTCAGATGAGCTTGTAAATGTCACTATCATTATTTTATTTAAACTTAACAAACATTTTATACCTGTGGCTGTTTTTTTGTGTAGCTCTTCAGCTTTATTAAAAAAATGCAACTGATCTGAAAAAATAATAGATTAGTTATTTATGTTTTGTCATTTCCGTTTAGATTTTTAATGTTAAACAACTGAATAAAATGATGGTAAAAACTTAAATTTCCTTTCATAGAAATTCTACAGAAATATTCTTTAAATTTCTGTTTTTTAGTATAAAGTTACCTAAAAATCGGCCAGTTTTACATTGTGGTAAATTACACTAAAGTTTTGAATTAACACAGTTTAAAATGTTTTAAAATAATTTAGAGTAGTGAGTTTTGTGCCTCAGATCTTAAAAAAGAAAAACAAATAACTCAGTCTATAGTGATTCTCCTGCTCCTTTCCGTACGTTTTTCGGCACGTGAAACTCAGTCACGTTCAGTTTGTTGACGACATTACTGCTTGAATTTTTGGTATTTATACACTTTATAATTTTGGAAATACTTAGCAAAATGAGCCCGTAGGAAATGAGTAAGAAAGCCTTCAATTTCAGCATTTTAAGTACATTAGCAACAAGCCTTTAAATAAATGAAACAGCTATGTTTTATTTTTTTACGATAATTAAAAAAAAAAAAAAATTTAGTTTACCTAATATTTTAACGACATGCTCGCGTTTTTAGCCAATTTGTCATCTATGGAGGTTTTTATAGGCTAATTTAAAGTTTAGCTTCTCTTTTAGCAACATACTAACTTTTTTGACTATTTAGTTTGCTGAGGAATTTTAGGCAATTTTGGAGTTTAGCTAGTATTTAAGCAACACGATTTTTTGGCTACTAAGGTTTTTTGGGGCTAATTTGGAGTTTAACAATTATTTTAGCAACACACTAAATATTTTAGCAAAATTGGAATGTATGAGGGATTTTTAAGCAATTTTACAACAAAATTTTCAGAAATTTAGGTCAACTTCTTAGTTCTTTAACACAATTTTCTGTCTTTTAGCAAATTTGACATTATACAAATAGCTATTGCATTTTTAGAAAATCCCTTCAGCAGTTAAAGAAAATTGTGTCACCATTTTCAGCAAAAAGCATCAGCATCTTCAGCGACTACTTTCAGCAAAAAGTATTTATCAAAGTATTTATGCAACTTTTTGAGTTTTTTTTTACTTTAAATAATTGGATTCTACTTTAACATTGTTTTCATTTGACTGTAAAAGGAGAAAAAATATGAAAAAAACATAATCTTTGACTGTTGTTTTTTTTAATTTAAGTAAATCTGCCGCGTCAGGAGGATATTATTTGACACAGGGTGGATTTTATTTTGAAAGGAACTTCTGAGAGCTTCTGTCAAAAGCAAGATCAATTATAACTGTTAATCATAGACACATTGTTGTGATTCAGTTATGTTTAATGGGCACTAAAACATAAAGGCTGTTAATTTTCCTAAACAATAAAAGGGGACTTTTAGTGTTAAAAGTCGCAGACTCCTGGTATAGATAGGAGTTTTGGTGATAAATTAAGAGTAAAAATACTTTGATAGAAATCTTGCAGTGTTTGTTGCACGTTTCATTACATAAGTGAAAGCTTGGTGGTGATTAATAAAGGCTTGTAAATGTGATGCAATGCCTCCTAAGTGACAATTTACATCACTTTAGCTCCTCCATTTGAAAATAAAAGCTCTGCACTTAAATAATCATCAAGCAGACACATCCTAAAGCAGAGACAACACGAGTCCTGCTCTATCTAAGTCTCACAGTTTCTAATAGTCACCAGAACTTATGCTCAAACACACGATAGATGCTTTAGTCCGAGGATTTTCCCAGCTTATCTCCGCGAAAAGCGGATGGCTGACAGAGTAATCTGTGCATCAGATATGGCTTTTAACCACGCCGCTCTTACAAGATTACTTTGAAACATCAGCTGCTTTCAAGAGGGAAACAGTATCCAATTCATATTGGTTCTATCTGCAAGAAACAGCACTTTATTTAACCGAAGGAAAGGGGGAAAATACAGGGAATCAATATGCACATTGACTTCTACTGTTGTATGCAATTGCTGTTTGACAACCCCCCCACCTCACACTCAGAACATTATGTTCAGGACATGAATGAGTGGTCAATTAGCTACTGCATTGCTCATTTGTCTCATATTAACACTCTGGCTGTCACTCAGGAGTGACTCGATTACGCTGCAGAGGGTTTTTAGAATCCAAACGTACAAATCCTGTCAAAGGTTAAACAATTAAAACAGTATTTGCAAAACTGAAAAATCACTTAAACCTAGAAGTGTGGAAAAAGTTGAGTCAGTGACCCCAAAGGAGCCCACTAAAGCAGGACAGATTCCTTGTTAAATTTCACAAAAGCTGAAGCGTTTGACAGCTGTTTTTACGGAGACTGCAACACTCGTGGACGTACATCTGGCAAAAGCAATTAGACACACAAGACTGATCACCCAGAGGTATAGAAACAGAACATTATGTTTTTAAAGGTGTTTTATTTTTAAAGAAGCCGTGTAAACTAAATAGAAAAACCCAGTGCAGTAACTGATGTTAGACTTTAAGCTCTCCAGGGGTCAGTTTTAAAACAATTACAAAATGTTATATAAAGATTCCAAGGATGCCATTTTTTAAAATCTAGATTTAGATGCAAAAATGTCACTTTAATATGAATAAAACCAATAAACAAATGTGATTGGCAAGTGATTACTTTGATATTTGTCTGAACTTTGGTTCTATATTAGGATTATCATGTTGTTTAAAAAAATGTGTTCGTAAAATCATAAAATTGAAAATGTGTCTTGACAACCTTGTTGCTTTTAAATGTTCTTAAAGAATGTTTTCTGTATATACATTAGAGAAGTTGTGGTAGTATGTTCATTATGCCCTCCAGATTTTTTTCTTTAATTATTGAGAGTAAACAAAAAACATTTTACATGCATAAATGATTCTTTTCTTTCGCTTTTCTTATTTTTTCTCCCTTTTTGGGATAAACCATATTTTTGTGCCTTAAAAATGGTCCCAAAACAAATCCAGATTTATTTTGGAACAATAAATCCTAATAAATCATTTTCTAAAGAATGATAGATCTGTTTGAAATTCCAAAAAGTCCTTTCATAAATGGCACTAAAGTTGATATTTCAAGCTTCATACGTTTGTGAAAGAAGTTATTTCATTCATACTTTCTATGCCTTTCTATTTTTTTGATTTGGACTCCCCTTCCTGACCTATATTGAATACTGGGTTTCAAAGCCCCCTCAGAGCTCAGGAGCCACTCAAAGAGCCAGACTGACCCATTGTCTCCTTGGAGTGGCGACTGACTGCCACAGCATCATGGTATTCAGCGAGCTGAGAGCACCTGCTCCAAATCTGCAATGAGCATGCAGGTTTCTCTGATGGAAACAGCGAGCGCAGATGAAAAATAATTACGCGTCTGGAGCTGGTGGGAGTGACTCCATTAAAAATCCTCGCTTCTTTAACTTGCTGACATATTTGATATATCATTACTTTGCTGCCTTGAGCTGCCACTGGTATGTGATTAACTGGTCTTGTGTTGTTTTTTTTTTTTTGAAGTTTGTTTTCAGCATAATTCTTACCTGCTAAGTCATTTCTCAAGAGATGGTGACAGTTTTAAGAAATCTGATTAGTGAGTCATGAGAGGAGCGTCACAGTGTCTCAGGTGCACGTACAGATTTCATTTCTTTAATAAGGCAGTCATTAAATAAAGGCATGCACAGATTGTTTTTTGTGTGTGTGTGGATCCAATTTTCATCTCAATTATTTTATACTTTTAAATTACTTTTTTTCCTTATGCAGCTTTAAGTTGCAAAAGATTAAACTCACATGTCAAGAATCTTTCAATACTTTATCATTCATTTACATTACATTAACAGTATGTCATCTGATCTGACTTTTTTTTTTTTTTTTTTTTTAGCAATTCTGTCCAATAATCCATGATTGTTAGTTAGATATCATTTCAACCTGTCAGTCCTGTTACATCCAATCCATCCCCAGTGCTCCATTTCCCCTTATCTCCTGGAAACAGTTCAGCTGAAGACACCTCTCTGCTGCCTCTGCTTGAGGATTGCACTCTCCTGTTGACTTTACTCGCTGAACGATTCTTTTGTGTCGATTTCTAGAGGCCCTGATACAGCAAGTCTATCCAGTCTGATATGAGACAGACATTTAATTAAAACAGCATCGCCGGGGTGTTTTTCATTGTCTCGCCTTGAGCCACAGCACTGTCACTGGAATGTATTAAGGGATATTTAAAGAAGCAACTTTTGAGAAATCCCATTTTAAATTGAGTTTTTTTTAAGATTAATCAGCAGTTCAAAGCAGGACAGTTGGACCCAGGAAGAAGGGATTTATTGTTGAAGATGGAAGTGGATTAGGAGACTTACAATGACTTGGAGGCAGGGTTGATTTAGGATGCTGCAGCTGCTCTGCACTGTATGCAGGAGCAAAATCTACTAGGTTTTGAGGTAGCTGTGGCAACAAATTTGCTAAACTTTTTTCTAAAGCATTTCCTTGCTTTTAATTGTGTACAATGCACACTTATAGGTTTTTATTAGACCTGGTATCGTCAGTTTACACATTTAGACACTTTTTTTAGAAATACAAAAATATTTTTTATATGGTGTAAAGATATTCATAGTTATCTGATACAGTAAAATGTATTTGTGAAATATTAATGAGGTTGTTAATACCATACAGTGTTACATGGATTCTTAATTGTTCTGCTTCTCCTGGAGGGTGTTTCAGTTTGGCCACTAGGTGGCGATAGCATTACACCTTATTACAGAAGAAGTAAGAATGTGCAAAAAAGGTAATTTAGACCACAAATGGTTACTTTAAAAAATATTTCCTTAAAAGAGTTTGGAAAATTCATGCCTGTGAGTTTATAAGGATATTCATTTAGTCAGCAATGCATGTTTAGGTCGACTGAGCGTTAGCCATCCTATGGGAAATCCCATTATATGTTAGCGTCAAGCTAATGATTTTTAGCATTAATCGTTAGATCGAGCTCTATTTGTATGGATCGGTTATTGATCTATTAAGCTTATATCAATCCAGGTCGATTAATTTAATTTTTTTATCAACCAAGCCCTAGTTTTTATTCAATATTAATGAACAAAAATGACAGAAAGACTAACAATTTTTAAAAAAGGGAAAAAATTAAACAACACAGCCTAAGACTATTCTTGTTAATCTTCAGTTATCATGGACAAAATCTAAGACAAATATGCTTTGAATCTTTGATATTAGTTGAAAAATTTAAACTTCAACTATCAGTGTTACCTGTCATACCGACCCTGCAATTGAAGATCAGGGCCTGGCTTGTGTCTGACTAGCTTGTGCTATCCACAGAATCACTCCTCTTGATCCACAGCCATCTTGACGCCTTTTCTACCACATCTATGCTCCCTGCTGTTGCATTTCCACCGCCCTACTGCAAGCAGCGGGCTATCTCGACCCCTGCATGGACCCCTTCCACAGAAAACAGCTAAGCTTCCTAATGGTGGTCATCAGCACATCCGGTCCAGTGGCAAAATACCATCAGTTGGTAGATCTAAGCTTTGAATTTGCCTGGTAACTTGTCCGTCGCCAAGTTCCCAACAAATGGCTTCTCGTCTGCAGATCTTTAACCTTATTTGTCACAACCAGTAGATTTGCCAAATTAAATATCATCAACATGTTATCTTAATAATAGTTCTTGTTGTGCTTCTTTTATTGTATATTGATTTAAGATAAAAGCTTGTGAGCGTATGTGCTACTTACATCCACAAAAAGCTAGCACTCAGGAACTGGTACCCAGCCCTGGCAACCAGAGATCTGGACTTTAGTGGCTTGACGTACATCCAGGCCCAGTTAATGAGATGCTCAAGGTCCTACAGGATCCATCCGCAGCCATGTCAGATAATCTGTATAAGCTCTGATGGGGGGTTGCTTTGTACCTTTGACTTTATCAACATGTTTGTTGCCATGGTGAACAATGTCACAGAAATAATGGATCCAGGGATGATGCCCTACCTGAGTCACTGAAAAGCAGATGTTCCAGAAGTGACTCTTAAACTGAAACAACTGTAATCATCTGGTATGAAGTCCTTGACCATGGATGGAAAAGGGGGTTGGATATTTATGAGGTTTTCACTGTAAAATAAGGATTCAAAAGGTAAAAAAAAAAAAAAAATAGTTTTTTAACTGCTCAGTATACCTATGTAAAAGTAAGCATTATGTGATTCACTTCTTTTTAAGTTTTACAAAAATCCTCCACCAGGCAAAACTTCCCTCCATTCACTACCTAATATAATTACATGTTAGACTGACAAGTGTTTGGTTTGCAGATTTCTAACAACTGCAATCAATGTTGTCTACCAAAAATGCAAAAAGCAAAGAAGTATGAATTGTTCAAAGAAAACTGACAAAATTACTTTTTTCTCCTTATGACCAAATAAATATTCCTCTGGTTCAGCTTTGAAAGTAGCTATCCTTGTGCATTTCTTTTCTAATGTACTCCTTCATCTTTGTTTTTTTAATCCTTTGCGATTTTAAAATGAAAAAAAGAATATATATATATATATATATATATATATATATAAAAAAAAGAAAACCTAAAAATGTTTTTAAAAGTGAATGTTAGCATTAAAACAATGCTAAATATAAAATTCAAAATCAGTGGAAACTTCAATTTTGGATTACACAAAGTTAACAGGATACTTTTGGAAACCCAGCTATTATAAAATCCCTTCATACATTTATTTTCTAATCTAGTTTAATCCGTTTTGTTGTCTATAGGTTGCTGGAGCCTATCCCACAAAGTATCCCAGCCACAAAGGTGGGGTAGCCGTTATATCCAGCCCTCCAGATCATTTCTATTTCATTGTAATTAATGGCCTGATGTTATCTTGCGCTTATTCCGTGCTTAATATTGAAAGTTATTTAAGGCTTAAATTGATTTATTAAGGAAAATTATTCCTGCCTGTTTTTATTCACAGTAATGTTAAAAAGTTACATTTTTAAAGTTTAAAAAATTAAGTTTTAGTTTGTTCAATGAAATATTTATCCTGTTCAGCTTGTGACCAAAGATGTGTTTTGGATTTCTGTGTGGCTGAGTTTGAGACCATCTAATTTATTAAATTTCAATTGCCTTGTCCCTAAAATATAAAGATAAAGGTCTACATTTACAGAATATGTTAATGTTTAGTAAGTATCCTAAAATAAGTTAAAGTTTTCAAAGCAGAGTATATCTTTAGTGATAATTGTTATAATAAATAATCTCAGGGGAGAAGCACAGATCAATCGATGCAGGACGTTTTTATCAACACCCGATCATTAAAGCTTAATGAGTGCATAAAGAAAATAAAGGACACTTTCACCTTTTAATAAAAAAAGGCCTCAAAAGAGGAATTGGATTTTATTGCAACTCAAAAGTTTTGCCAATCAATGCCAATCACTGACGACAGAATGTATTCACACATTTTCTGAAGCACACCGTCTAAATACATTCATTAGCGTCCTGCTTTGCAGTTGAGTCCATTCTATTTGTGCTGATAAGTGATATGCTTGTGGATGTCTCGTTACACTCAAAGATGACAGATTAAAATAAATTCCCCTCTATTAATTTGTTCGTAAAGGTTTTTACTCAAAAGCAGACTTTTTGCTTATTTTCTGCATGAACACTCTTGTGTTTGTTCATAAATGGGCCAAAATCGTAAATTGATTAAAAACAAATGTTTTGAGTTGGAACCACAAAGACATATATATCTTGATGCTGCAAACCAAAACTGCCTAAACTCTAGTATTAGAGTCAAACTTGCAGCCAACACTATGTTTAAGTGTTTCTGCACAGACTGTGGGCACATCAATGTCACAATCCTGCTGTGGACAGGGAGGACACAGTCATTTCTATTAAAAACTCTGGCACTGTCTTGTTTTCTGCATCCTTCTGACTGCTGGCTTATTTTTACATTGTTTCACACTGTTTGTGACAGTATGACTTTACCTGAAATTACAAGCAACAATACACTGTTGTGAGGCAGAGTGGCGTTTTAATACAAAATCAACTGGTAGCTAATTATGTCAAAACTCAATCATTCAATTTGAGTACACAGAAAATCCATCAATGATTTGAGGCCTGAGTGGCATCTGCTCTTTTTAAATGTAGGTATTAATGCTGCAAGCCCACGCACCCTCTTATTTCCATTAAGAGAATCTTTGAAGTATGTAATACCTATTATTTCTGGACCTGAAAATGGAAATAAAGGTCAAGAGCTGCAGATGCTAATTCATTTATAAAGGACAGTGGGGGAAGGAACTGTCCTCTGAGCACTAAACTGGTCTCTTTTTACAAAACGCACAAAAAATGACCCCCAAAATAAAAAATGTGGCTTTTATCAGACATTATTCCTGTGTTTTGTGAAGTATTTAAGTCTGACTGTAAATAAATAGTTAATTCAGACACATTAAATGAGTCAAACTTAAGCAGCGTGTCCTGTCAGGGAAAAACTGATTTGTTTACAGTTTGCAGGTTGAGAAATAAGTATGCTTTTGCAGTACAGGTCTCTGCGTCTTATTGACATAGTTATTGCTGTGAGTTTATTAATTTCTCTAGACGGAATTGAGAAAAATAAGAACAAATTAAGCATTATTACCAGACTTCAAAATGAACAAAATTTGGATGATTTTGTGATTTCCTTTGTCTTCTTTGCTAATTAATATCTATGGAAAAGTTCTTTTCTTTAATCAATAAAAAAAGTAAAATTTACATTTTTTTCCCCCAACAAATAAACATTGCAGCCTTTATTTTTATCTCAGTTGATCGACTTCATAATAACCTATCAAAGCAAAAACTTGACCGTCCTAACTTGGCTCGTGACATGCTTAGAAAAGTGTCTATCAGACTCGTATCAGAGCATGAGTCCAGAATGTACCTTCTCTATTTGCTGTGGCACGGCCATCGGTGCACCCCAGAGACAGGACTTGTGACCGTTCATATTAATTAACAATCTCTTTCACAATGTCTGTGTTACACGTTTTCATCCCTGGATATACAGCTCTTTCATAACTAGTTTTAAACAGTGTTAAAGTCTCAATCTAATCATTTTTTGGTCTGTTTTTAAAGTGTGCCCAGTGGCCTTTTGATTAGGATTATGCAGTTTTTAAGCTCAAATCAACAAAACTGTTTTGTTATCTAGGACATAGTTTCTACAGAACAGTTGTGGGTGGGACTGTTGTTTGTGAGTAAGTCTACCCTCACTTCCCATCATCCCTTTATTTACACTCTGTCCTGCTAGCTTTCCGCCCCTCACAACCCTCCCTAATTGGTCAAAGTTCAGCCTGGTTTAACTTTAACGCACATTAAGTGGCCATGTGTTTTATAAGTTGTAGAAACTTCATGCAAGATTTTCTAAAGTGGATTCAAGTTTAAATAGATTTTTTTATGGAAATGGCCGCTTCAACACGTGTTACCAAGGGTGGTGTGAATGTAGTTAAAGCCTCTAAAACTTTTTTCCCCTTTTAATCTTCTCCTCTAGAGCAGCAGCCTCAGAGTTTGCCAAAAATAAACAGAATAGCTTCCAAAAAGTGAATATCACACGATCAAGCGGGGAATATGAGGGAAGAACGCTCTTCATCACTAGTCGACACTTGTCTTCATTTTTGTTCTGCAGCCAGAATTGAACATCTTTACTCACCCGATAAGGGGTGACTGATTGCAAACGCTCTGTAATGGCAAGTACAGGCCAACAATGAAACTCAATATTGTCATCTGGCAAAAGCAGGAAACACGATCCTTCTTAATGAAGGAGTTAATCACTGTAACTGCCACTTAGTGTTTCTCACTGTTCTCGTCTCCTGGTTCTTGTTGCTATGTACCTACAGCTCCATTGTTCCTACTATAAACGACTTAAGCACGTTAAGTCATTTGTAGGTAAGAGCACGTTCTCTTCATGCTGGACATGCTCGGATTTAAAAACATAAAATAAAATGAAGCTGCATCTGTTGTGGTGGCAGGAGCCTTTAATGTTGTGGGTTTGGGTAAAGATGAGGATGTCTGTTGTGTCTGGGAGAGATTTGCATTTTCAGAGCCTGGTGGCACTGAAACCTGCTCTGAGTACAGCTGATGTGTTTCCACGCTGCTGTCACCGAACACAGGCTGAAGGCAAACACAGCGACACACACGACTGAGGTTTGAGACACGTCGAGAAAAGGGTTTATAAAAAAAGCAATTCACCAAACAAACCAACAAGCAAACAAAGAGCTGGACTAATTTGACTTTATTCATCATGAAGTTGTCATATTTGGATGCAGAAACAAGCCGAAGTTTCAACCCTGTCTACCTGAGAGCTCCTGCAGCTGACAAATCCTGCTGTTTTCAAGCCCAGGTGAATAGTTTCCTAAATGTCACGTATGGTATAGTTTTAAGGGCTGTCATCCATCAGAAACAGATGGCGTGACAGAGACAGCTTGACATACTACCACCAGTCTCTGTTCCAGTCACCACCTTCCTAGATTGCCTGTTAGTCTGCTTGTGTATTCTGTTGCTTTTATAAGGATCTCCTGGTGAACCCCAATAACAGATGCATTAATCAATGAGTTGCTGTTTGAGGAACTTGACCCAAAAAAAAACAACTATAGTCTTCTTTCAGTGTTTGCTTTTAGCTGGAAATAACTGAAAAAAAGTAAAGAAATTGTTTTCATTTTGTTTGCATAATATTAATTTGGAGCCACAATTAAGGACCATATTAAATTATAATGTTGTAAACAAAATAATAATCCATTTGAAATAAATCTATTTTAAACTTAATAGAAATACTGAAACCTTATAAAAGTACATTTGAAAAAAAATTATTGTAAATTTGAATGAAAAAAAAATCTGTAAATATATAACAACTGCTTATTGCTCTTTTCAATTTTTGTCCTTTCATTTTAGTCACTCTTTTATTTCAGTCTTTAGTTTAAAATTTCCATTTGGAATTTTCATTTTTTGAGCTAATTTCACATGGGGGTGGAGCTTAGTGCACTTTTACTGTGACATCAGGTGATAGAGGTTATGGTGATGTCATTGCTACTCCAAACAATTACACGCTTTCTTCTCTCATTTTTTATTAAATTAAAGCTTTAAATTTACAATTTTTTAGGCCCGTACATGTTAATGAATTAATGCACGCAATTAACAAATTACAATTGACACATTCATATTTATTTATCTATTTTTTGCAACTCTGGGAGCAGCAGTATTTGTCTTTCCTGTGCAGTTGTCCACTGTGTGCATTAAAACACTTCATTGGGTTCTTAGTCTAAAAACTCTAGTTCTAAAAGTTCTAAAAATACATTTAATGAAATTTCCTATTTAATTATCAGCTTTTATATTAAATTTACAAATGTACATTTGTTTTTTCAAATGTTTAGATTTTTTCATTTCAGTTTTGATTTCTAGTTTCATACATTTATTTTTCAAATTTTCCTTTTATTTATCAAATTTATCATACATTTTTACATTTAGAATATTTCTATCAATTTTAAAATATATGTTTTTAAATTTACATTTTTATTTATCAATTTTTATATCATTTTTAAAACATATTTCTTCTAGTTTTCATAATTTTAATTTTCCTGATATTTCTTTGTAATAAATATACATTTACATTTTCAAATTTTTTACTTTTCTTTCAAATTTCCAATATTTGTATCAAGTTTAAAATATATACATTTTAAATTTACAGCTGTTTTCCCAAATTTAGTTCACATTGTGCACTTTTTAGTTTAAAATCTTCACATTTTTCTTTTCAGAATTACAATCAGATTTTTTATCCATTTTAAGTGTATCCTGATCTAACCACATTCACAATGATCAACAATGAACCAAACATTTTTTACAAAAAGGCCTAACAAACGCACAAACATCTCAGCTGCTTTTAGAGGAAACTTCTGAAAACCGAGTCCATTATTTTCTGCTGACGGACTAATGCTCATGTCTGCTCATCGCAAAGAGACCCCACTCTGAGGTAGCCTGTTGTGGGTCTCTCTGATGGGAAATGCGTGATGAAAACAGACGGCAGCGGGGGCTCCGCACTAACTCAGCCTTCACAGGCTGTCAGGGGGGTTTTGTTGCACTGGTCTAACCTGTTAATCTCACTGCGGTGGGTTTCTGCATACCAGCTTTGTGCTGCTGTCCTTTCAGCTGTTATCATTTTATTATTTCTGTGACGGATGTTCCTGTCGGCTCAGATGGAGCGGCTCATGTGACAGGTCGCGGGTGACAGTGGAAATTCATGTGGAATCAAACATGCTGGTTTTAAATGGTTTTTTGTGAATGAAAATCACAAAGGAACGGATGAGAGGGATGGAGACAGCTGGGACCAGGACATCAGTCAGTGAACAAAGACACTCAAAGTTTCCTATCTTACTGACAAAATGGGGATTTTTGTACTAAATTCCTTCTTTTTAAAAAAAAATGTTGATCAAACACAGTAAAATGCCTAAAAATGATTATTTTAAACATGTAAAGATTGGAAAATATAAGCTTTCCAGTTTGAAAGTGACTCAGTAAGCAGATGTTTCACATCAGGCGCATGAGCAAACGTGTGAATGAAGGTGTGGTGAAAGGCACCATCAGTCAGGTGATGCCCCCAAGGCACAGAGGAGGAATACGGTCCCTTTTCCAAGTGACAGAGGGGTGTAGGTCGGAGTCGGAGTCAGGTGCACCAGCTGCTGCTTCTGAGATTGGCCTCACCTGATCTGGAGGCTGCAGAATAATTACAAACCCTTTCACAAAGGTGCAAAAACACAGGGTGGGAGTCCTGATTTGATTCCAAATTTTACATAAAAGTTTACCGTAGATGTGCCTCCTCATCAGGGGGATTGACAAAGCCATTTCTGTTCTGAGGAGGCAGTTGAGTTGGATATATGAGATTTAAAAAAGGTATTTTTTAACCCTTTAACACCTGAGGCCTCATCAGTGACGCTAAAACTCAAAATCTTTATTATACTGTACGTTTTCAATCATTAATACCATCGACAAGCCGCTTTTTTCCTTCAGATTCTACTGGAAAATAACGCAACAGTTATTAGTTTTTCTTTGTTTCTTTAACACGTTGAAATTGTCTTACTTTAGCTCTGTTTTTAGTGATTTTGTGCACAGATATGTAAGCAACTTTAACTGGTCAGAAAAGCTCTTCTGCAGCTCTACGTCTCATCCCCGTCGTAGAAAGCTACCGTTAGCATAAATTAGAAAATGAAAATCTCATTACCTTCATAATCAAATAAGCAGCATTCAACTTGTTTAATATCATCCATACGATTTTGGGGAAGCAGCTGTGCAGCATTCTGCAGACGGGACTACTGACATTTGTACTTTGATTTGTATACGATGTTAGAGGGGAAAACAAATTAAACCAGGTAGGACATTTATAAAATAAATATTGTACATTTTTCTGTTAAAATCTTCAAGGTTACCTTTTACGTAAAATTGCTTTGAACAGCGTTCAGCAGTCAGCTTTGCTGTTCTAAACCCGTAAACCAGAAGTCACTTTGCACACTCGCCATTTAGTGTGATGTCACAGTTGGATCATCAAGACTCTTTATAGGTTTACTGTGAATTCTGGATCTAAATAAAGATGTCATTCTGAGGCAGGAACATACTGCATTCAGTTTGAAGGACTTTGTTGTTTTTGGAGATCCCCTTATTTTCATTTCCCTGCTTTTATTAAAATGACGATGGTTCAACACTCTGGGGTTTTTTGTCAATAACAAGTGCAGAGGAAATAGCCTGACCCAAGGAAGGGATAATTAGGAAAAAGGTCCTTAAAGAAAATGTGCTCCAGAGTGCAACAACCTGAGATGGGCACTGAAGGGGGTGCAGAAAAAGTCTGATTTCCCTTGAGCGTTTCTGCCCAAGCCCAGACAAACCGTAAAGAACCCCTGGAGAGAAGTGAAGATAGCAGTTCTCTAGACTTCCATTTGGTCTGGAGTGAATCGACAGGTAATCGGATACCACAATCGAAGGTTATTCATGTATTTGTTTACCTCTTTATGGTTTATCAAAAGGGGAATGATGGGAAAACATTTTCTTTAAATTAAATCTTGGATGAAAATAGAGATGTTGTCTTCTGCATGTGAAGAGGCGACAATAGCTTAGATATAAAAAGGCATAAAAATAATGTTATGGGTCTAACGGAAATCTTTATGTAAAGCCTTAATTTGATAAAAACGTGGTCATTGTTTGGATGTCATCTAACCTTTGACAGTGGTCCTCTGCACTGTAAAAGCCACTGATGCTGCCAGGAGTGTGTGCTTACAGACTGCACTTTCCTTTAATAACCACAAATCGATGTCCCCTCAAAGGGACCAGGGAGCTGTTTAATGGTCACAAAGAGCAGAAAACAAGCAGAGAAAAAGATCAAAGCGTCTCTAAAACAAGCCAGGTGCACATCAAACATGTTACGTGACAACTTTAGCAGCCGTCTACGTAATTACATTACAATATCAGCGTCAGCTTTAGCCTCTTGTGGATGTCTCTAATGCTTAAGGAGAGCGGCATGACGTGTTGAGAGTTTGTCTTGAAGCTTGACTGACTGACTGCGGCTTCAGATGAACACGTTTGTTGTGGAACCAGAACATTATGAAGAAATGTGCAACTTTAATTATTTTGGTTTAGATCGCACCCAAATCTTGGTTGTAGAGATGAAATTTAGCCTTTTCACCAAACGACCATGATGGATTCTTTTAGCTGCTGCTGCTTTGACCTTTGTTTTTAACATGTTCTCGTGGCATTTTCTCCTGCTGTTGGAGAACATATAAAAAGAAAATTAAGCTTAAAATTGCCTCTCTAGGTATTGTCATCCATCCATCCATCCATCCATTTTCTGAGTAATTTGAAATTTAGCTTTCATTTTAACAACATGCTAGCTGCTTTTGGCTAACTTAGACCTTTCCCAATTTTTTAGGAGTTTTGCTAGTATTTTAGGATTATCCTGGCTATTTTGTCAAAATTAGACTTTTTAAAGGTCTTTAGGTAAATTTGGAGTCTAAGTAATATTTTAACATTATGCTAAGTGGTTTTTTTGGCTAATTTAAAAAATGTTTTCCAGCTTTTTGGGCTAATTTTAGGTTTAGCTAATATTTTAGCATTATGCTCGCTGTTCGGTCAAAATTATACTTTTTAAAGGTCTTTAGGTAAATTTGGAGTCTAAGTAATATTTTAACATTATGCTAAGGGTTTTTTTGGCTAATTTAAAAAATGTTTTCCAGCTTTTTGGGCTAATTTTAAGTTTAGCTAATATTTTAGCATTATGCTCGCTGTTCTGTCAAAATTAGACCTTTTTTCCAGTTTTTTTGGCTAATTTAACTAGTATTTTGGCAAGCTTTCAGATTCAGCGTTTTCAGCTGTCATATCAGCATTTTTCTGCATCAGTTTCAATATTTTCAGCTTTCAGCTCTAGCATCTTCAGCTAACAGATTCAGCTTACAGCATTCACACCTGCATTATTGCAGGCGATGCTGTATCAATGTGGTTGAAATTTTTGTGAATCAGAAAAGAATGCAGTTTGAAAAGGCTTGTATTTGTGACGTAAAAAAAGTGTAAAAAGTGTAGTGGGTGGCTCACAAGCTCCATGCCCCGTTTCATTCCGATGCATCCACTTGCAGACGACTAGATCCTTGTTTTCTTTGTCCGAACTGGGATCTGGCTCAAAATGTATGGCTGGATTCCGTAGCGGTGGGTGGAATGCTCCTGCTCCAGGTAAAGGAGTTTAAGCATCTTAGGGTCTTGTTCATGAGTGAGGGAAGACAGGTGGATTGGAGTGGTGTCCGCCGTTATGCAGTTACTGTACCGTTCTGTTGTGGTGAAGCGAGTGCTGAGCCAGAAAGAAAAGCTCTAAATTTACCGGTCAATCTTCGAACGTTTCTCAGCTGGTCTGGCAACGCCTCAGGGTCCTCCCAGAGGAGCCGGAACTGGGCATCTTTGCTTAGATGAGCAGAAGAAGATGGATGGATGCTGTAGCTCCACTACTGCTCGTCCAATGTTAGGTTGGCGGTGTGAAGGGCTATAAGCTAGCGGGAGTGTGTAAACTGACAGGTGATGGGAAGGGGAGGCGGTCGGCCCATGCCAACAGTCCTGCCCACAACTCAGAGGTGAATTTCTAATGAACTACTGCTGCTCTGCAGAAACTGTATCCAAGAAAATTGAAAAAAATATATACAGAATTAATTTAGAATTGCTCAAAAAACATTTTAATGATGATGTGAGATCCAAATATTCATTGGCTTAAAACTGAGCAGAGCTCCTTCCTGCTGCCATGCTGCATACCAAAACCAGCTTTAAATTTTAGCCCAGACTTTTAGTTTTGTTTTAATATAATACATTTTACTTTCTTATTGTTTCATTGCAGTTTCTTCTGTTTCAAAGAAAGCCTTTTTATTTCAGTAAAACACTTTAAATTGACTCTTTATATATCAAAATGATAAACAAAAAAGGAACCTTCCTTTAATGCCCTAAAAGTGTATGTTTTACTGCCTTAAAACATCTATAATCCAAAATGTTACGGTATTCAATCATATCAGTTTTAACCCATAAAGCACATGTGTGTCTCTGTTGGGGAACCGAAGCTGATGCAGGCTGACAGTCAAACAAGCGGGAGTTTATTAGTCATATGATGGGGCTGACCTTTCATTTGTAAGAATAAGCACAGCAGCGGTCTTTCAGAAAGCGGCTCCTGGAGAGTCGCTGGCTGGAAGCTGATCTTTTGCGACAGATGGGGTGCTACAAGGTGTGGCTTGGATATTGTTTCACGCACAGTGCAGCAGAAGCCTCAGTGTGGTCGCTGCCGCACCTGCGATGCTGCCGCTTACAGAACATGAGCACCGGAGAGACAGATGTCACACTCGCGGAGACGTGCACCATATGGCAGAGATGACACTGTGCTGTCCGAGCTTCAGGCTGGACAATGAAGCTGGAAAAGGGAAGAATATCAAGGTGGTGGCAGTCAGAATACATTATAAGGTTATTAACTGTTTTTTGGGTGTAATGAAACCAGTAAAAATTGTACAAACAGATAAATATCTATATATATCTACTGTGTATCCATATCTCTGAGTCTCTATGGCCTGTTGCTGTCGTTTTGTTCAGTTGCTAAAAAGTCACATGGTTTATAAAGTGGACTGAATTAATACTAATGTTCTTTTGATGGCATTTCTCACTTTTTTCCTTTAAAGTCACACTCCAATCATCTTTTAATCTATTGTAAAGTAGTGTTTTAATAATGATTATACCTTTTTTTAACCAAAATATAAAAAATTGTGTTGTTTTCTTGGTCATAGTTAATGCAGGGTGACAGTAGTTCATTAGAGTTGTGGGTGGGGACTTTTGGCATTGAGTAAGCCCGCCCCCTTCCCCATCATCTTTCTGTCTCTGAAACATACAACCCTTACAACCCCAATCTAATATTACAAAAATGGACCTACATGGATCTTGTGGTCTACAAATAGATGAATCAGAATGGAATGGAATAAGGAGTACGTCAAATAGAATTTTTAGCATTTTGTTTTGAAGCTAGAATATTTTTTTTTTGTCAGTTCCTGATAAAGAAATACGCAGAAATGCAATTTTAAGCTTTAATTTCTTCTTATGTGTCCTCCATTATGAGAAAAATGCCACAAAACACATTAAAAACACCATAAACACAAATTCTGTCTCTTTGCTTGCCTTTATCCCTACTTGAAAATTAATATATTAGTCACATTTTTGGAGGAAACGTTTCAGTTTTGTGTGGTTTTTTTTCAATGCTACCAGAATCCTGTGTTGTTTTTGTGTTTTCATTGCTGAGTTCTACGTCAGAGCAAGCTTGTGCCTTAACTTTGGTTTCAGTACTTAACTGCGGCATATTTTAAATTGAGGAAGTCAGTGATGTGGCGGCGGAGCACCAGCAGACAGAGCGGGGGTGATAATGGAGCCAGGCAAGCTTGCAGCACTGTAAGAAGCAATTTGAGGTAGCTCAATAAGTCATGACCCTGTAGAGGTTCTATCTAACAGCACTCGAGCTTACTTTCATGTAATGTGAAAGAACCAGGAAGTGCACCATTAAACATGAATTCCCAAGGTCCAGTAGGAGATCTGAAACAAGAGGCACTATGTGTTTTTCTGTAAGTTAGACTTAAGTCACACTCCATACTCCTGACAGTATGAATGATGAGATAAGTTATGTTGTACTAGAAGCAGAAACATTTATGTTAAACATATTACAGTGCATAAAGTGAAAGAAGCAACAGTTATCCAGCTGGGATTTGAAGGATCAGGTGATGACATGCTAAACGCTGTGGTATAAGCTGGCTTGACCAAAGGTGATCGCTACGATGGCTGAATGCAACTGACAGCTGGGGCACGAGAGAGCACCACGCAGGCATGGAGGACACCGCTGCTTGGCAGCCAAGCCCAAACTGTCACAGCAGATTTCTACAGTGAAGAGTGAAGGAATCCGTTCTTATCACTGCATCTTTGCTCAGCCAAGAGATCAAAAAGTCTCACAAAACAAATAAAGGATTTAAAAAAATCAAAATACAAATTAGATGCTTTTTCGTGGCCCATTACATTGGATTTCATCACTTAGTCTGAAAATTGGGTGAAGAAACACTTCAACTCACATTATGCAGCCCGGTAAACATTAAGAGAGTTCTGCTAAGGTATAATAATAAAATACAAAACTCATATAAAGTAAAGTCATTGAAAGAATGAGGGAAAAAGATAATAATTTGCCAAACAGATGATTACATTTATTGTTTTTCAGGTGTTAACTTGATAAAACTTCTAATAAAAATTGTATTATTTTTATGAAAGTGCTTTGATCCCCTTT